>NW_021604760.1:1011607-1035100 GCF_004785775.1 Grammomys surdaster | reverse complement strand
CTTCATATACTTAACACACCTGGCATGGCCAGCCTGCAGGTATGCCCAGTGGGGACAAAGGAGCCGTCTACCAAAAGACAGACTGTATTTTCCCAAAGGAAGGGGTGACTTCTGAACTTCACATAAACTCACTTGAGAGATTGGACATACTTCTGGTTCTAAATAAATACTAAATAAATAAAATAATTACAACATAGAATTATGTCTATTCTGTGACTTTAAAATACACTAAGACTTTTGAGACATCACCAAGTGTGGGCTTAATTTTCTAGTACTGGAGGCCAATCAGAAGCCCCTAGAACTTGGTTTTCCATGTGACCTTTCCCAGGCTTACTGGCTCATACCATGCCCAGATGCTTTCCCCTGCTCTCTCTTAGCTTGTATCCCCGGAGTTTTCCAAAATCTGGGAAGAATTCTGCTGTTGCACTCCCTGGTGCAGCTTACTATTTCCTCAATAGCCTATCTTGAAGATCAGTAGGGGAGAAATGCATGGGGAAATTTGCTTGTGTTTTTTAGTCAGATATTAAACAAGAAAACAGACAAACAAACAAACAAACAAAAACCCTTGAACTGTGAACTTGAGGCTCCCAAATGCTTCCTTGGTGCTGCCTCAACACAATTAGTATCTGCCCTACCAAACATAAAGTCGTTGTAATGATTGACAATCTAATCCTATCAAATTAGTGTCTCAAACCCTCCCAAGACTGCTCACTACCCACCATGCTTTGCTTGCATTGGTCACTCCTGCCAAGTCGTCCTGCTGGCCTTATGAAACAGCTGTGTAGAGCTGGAGTCATCTCCATGAAGAATGGCAAGTGGCTATGGACTTCTGGGACCACTCATTTTAAAAACAGATATTTCTTATAATCAGTGATACTGGAGCTTAAGATGACAGCACCCTGCTTATCTACAGGAATGATGAGTGTGGATATCACGGACACACACCTCCTCCTTTTTCCATATCGAAATATTCTTTGTGATTGTGAAAGTATTGATTTATCAACAATCAAATTCCACATCTGCCCTTCTGTTTTCCTCCTTGGGGCAGTCTCTGGTGTGGTAAGGCACCTGGCCTGCAGCTAGCCTGGCTTTGCTGGGTTCTGAGAAGGTGAACCTGTCTTGAGCCATCATGTCAGCCAGCATCCATGAAGACTGCCTTTGACCCTCTGTAGCCTCCAGCTGACAGGTGCATGGACACCTTACTCTTAAGACTTTCGATCTCTCTAAGGCATGTCTACATAGCTGCCTTCCTGCATCAGGCAGTGCATTTGAGACTGTGACTTTGCCTGAGGCCAAATCTCCAATCACTTCCCTTGGTCATTGCTGGTCTGATGCTTAGTGATGAGTTCCTGGAGGTCTGTCTCTTCCCAGCCATGTACTAGTACGGTTCCCATCTCCTGCTGGCTGAGTCCTCACAGACTCCTTGGGTCATCAGTGGTCCAGAGCAGCACAGGCGCTCACTTCCATTTCTCAGTCAGAGTCGGCTCTGTAGATCTCTGGCCCTCGTTGTATACTTTATATTAGAGAGAATTGCTATTTTTTTTAAAAGTCATTGTGTACTCTCAAGAGCTTTCACTTATCACATTTCTATTATGCTAACTGCTACAGCATTCATCAATCTTGATGTGCAAAATGAGAATAGTTGACTTTTTAAAAAAATTAATGTTGAGGGTTAACAACAAAGTAATGAGTTTCATGGTGACATCTTAAAACATATGTGGTATTATACTTTGTTCTTCTTTCCTTCTCTCCCTCACTGCCCCCTCCATGGGCCTGCCCCACTTTATGCCTCCCTTTTTGTTGTTGTTGTTTTGGTTTTTTGTCGTTTGGTTGTTTCAAGACAGGGTTTCTCTGTGTAGCCCTCGCTGTCCTGGAACTCACTCTGTAGACCAGTCTGGCCTCGAACTCAAAGATCCATCAGCCTCTGCCCCCTGAGTGCTAGGATTAAAGGAATGTGCCACCATTTCCCAGCAGTTCCCTTTCTTTTAGATTCAACTTCTGCTTTCATAGTACATATATTCCACCTCCCTTAAGTTATCTTCCCATGTTCCAGGGCATGGTGACAAACGCATTTAATCCCAGCACTCTCGAGATAGAGTCAGGCAGTTTCTCTGTTAGTAGAGGCTAGCCTAGTATGCATAGAGAGTTCCATGACAGCCAGGGCCACATAGACCCTGCTTCAGAAAAAAAAAAGGCACCTTCTGTCTTCTTATGATCCTTTTTCATGACATACACACTCACATACTCCATGTGTGTGAGGGAAAATGTACTGTATTTTTCCTTCTGCATTTGGTTTATTTTGCCTAACATAATGATTGTTGCATACATTTTACAGCAAATGGCATAATTTCAGTTTTCTTGATGGAAATAAAATTCCACTGCTGCATGAAATTCCACTGCTTCTATGAAGCACATTTTCTTTATATATTCACCTGTTGGTGGGCATCTAAGCTTGTTCCCTCTCCTGGCTGCTGTGAATGCTGCAGCTGTAAGGGGGAGTGTGGAAGGTGGAAATGTCACGAGTGGCGGAACTGGGTCATATGGTAGTTCTAGTTTCCACTGTTGGAGGACCCTCTATGCTGATTTCCATAGTGGGTGCATACTGCACTTTCCCCCTAGCAGGGAGGAAGGATTGCTCTTTCCCCCTCATCTTCTCCAGCAAGACGGTGTTGTTGGTTGTTTTCCTGTTGGTTACTAATCTGCCTGGATAAAACAGAACCTCAGAGCTGTTTTAACTTGCAAATCTTGATGGCAGACAATGTTGAATGATTCTTCAAGTAGTGATTGGCCATTTATTCTCTTGAGAACTGTCAATTCAGTTCATTAATGCATGCTGTGTATATACGTGTGTGTGTGTGTGTGTGTGTGTATGTGTGTGTACATGTGGAGGTCAGAGGTCAAGGTAAAATGCAGAAGATTGTTATAGAGAAGAAGATGGAAAGATCAAGAGACTTAAAAAAAAGAAAAGAGATTGAAAGAGATTGCCCTAGAGTTAAAAACAAAAATTCTAAGATGAAATTAAATAGAAAAAGGGAAATAAAAGCAAAAACATAATAAACTTTTAAAACAAAATAGAAGGCTGCCAATGTCAGTAAAATGCTAGGTTTTCTCCTCACCACCACATAAACCAGACACATGTGGTGGTACATGCCTGTCATCCTAGGATTCAGGAAACAGAAGCAGATTAGAAATTGAAGCTCATCTTTGGCTATTCAGCACTAAGCCAGTGTGAGAGACTCTTGTCTCAAAAAAAAAAAAGATAATAATGTAAAATCAAATACTACGAAATTACTAGGTATAGTAAGAGGATCACAGGGACAAAGAGAAAAAAATAAGAAAATAAGAAAAGATAAAAACTAAAATATTGCCCCTAAATAAACGAAATTAAAAGAAATATATGATGGAGAATAACAAATAAAACAATAGATCCAACAAACTACCTAGCTAGGCATGCAGTAAGAGTTGTTGTTGTTTAAAAGTCACAGAGACATGGGGCTAGAGAGATGGCTCAGCAGTTAAAAGCACTGGCTGCTCTTGAAAAGAATGTGGCTTCAGTTCCCAGCACCTATGCCCATATGGTGGCTCACAACCATCTGTAACTCCAGTTCCAGGGAGTCAGACACCTTCTTCTGCTCTCCAAAGGCACCAGGCACACATGTGGTACATAGACAGATATGCAGGCAAAAGCCTTGCACACACAAAATTTTTAAAAAATTAACCCTTCTTTAAAAAATAACTGCACAGAAGAAAATACAAAGCTTCTGTCCGGGCCCCTGAGAATTGGAGACAGCCAGTATTATGAATGGTGGAAGGAAGGTCAGACTGAACCATGCATGTGTTCCCTGTCACCTGAAGATGATCCTCACTGAAAGGGAACAAATCGTTCCCAAGCCAGAGGAAGGGGTTGCACAGAGGGAAAATAACTCTCGAAGAAACTGAAGGAAAAAAAAAAAGCTATGGCACAGAAATCGATTCAGCATAAAATAAATGCAAATAAAAATTTTTAAAAGTTCGCTCCGAGGTATGGTTAGCTTGGTACACAAGAATAGTAACACATGGAAGCATGCCCAAAATGATTTAAAATATCTTACTCCGTCAGTCAGGACTGCTAGCTGTAATCAACAAAAACGTGAGCTAGGTTAAGGGGGAAGATTAGGTAGCTCACAGTGCATCAGTAAACTCAAGACCCAGGTTTGAAGGTTACAATGTACTGTACAGTGACAAGATAATAGTGCAAAATTGCTGTCACCTGGGTAGCTTAGACCACCACCAGCATCTCTAGACGTTGAGCATAGACCTCAGTTAAAGCCACAGTCCCAGCTCCTTCTAGAAAACGGCCAGTATTGTATGATGTCTCCATCACCCTCACAGCTGCCATTGTCACGTCCACCCGCAGAGCTCCTCTGCCATTAAGCTCCCTAATTTCTGTCTTTCCTCCCTCCCTGCTCAGTGGCTGGTCTTGCCACCTACATGAGCTCTAGGCAGGACCTGAACTTCCATAGCAGGTTTCATTTAAGATCTGTGCGGCAGAGCAGATGTCAGATGATCAATTCCCCACCCCCACCCTCATCCTCACGCCCACTCCCACAGTCAGAGGGGCTACAAAAGAAAACATATACAAATGTTTGCCGTCCACTGTGGGATAATTTCGGAAACAGACACAGAAAGACGTTTCAGACACTGGGCAATATAACAAGTGTGTGCAGTGTTGCGGTTGCAGAGTCAAGAAGCTCCATGGCCCAGAGACTGGGGTGCAGCTCGTGTTGCAATGCATACTTAGTGTATGTGCCCTGGATTCTAGCCCCAGCTCCAAACTTAAAGTCCCATGAGCACACAAAGTTCCTTTATATCTTCGCACGTATGAATCTGATGGCACACAATCTGAAAACATCCATTAAGACGCAAACTGGAGGGCTGGGGAGGGCTGGAGAGATGGCTCAGCGGTTAAGAGCACTGACTGCTCTTCCAGAGGTCTTGAGTTCAAATCCCAGCAACCACATGGTGGCTCACAACCATCCGTAGTGAGATTCGATGCTCTCTTCTGGTGTGTCTGAAGACAGCTACAGTGTACTCATAAATAAAGTAAATAAATCTTTAAAAAAAAAAAAGACACAAACTGGAGTGCTCAGCTTTGCAAAACGGCTGCGAGGCCCGTGCAGTGCGCATGCTCACACCAGTTGCGCCTTGATGAACGTTCCCACTTGCCCCTCCCTCTCCATTCTCACTCATTTCTTCACTACCATTCTGCCTTTATGTACTTGAATTTTCTTGCTCCAGTAGATCACGATGCATAATCAATGACGTGGGGAACACAACTGAAGACTGTACACACAATAGACCCTTTTCAGAAAGCAAGGGTTCAGTGGTCCCATCTGGCTTCAGTGCAGTACTCTCTTAGATGCTGAGGGTCCTTGCCTTGATTCTTTTGCTAACGCAGTTCCCACTTACCTTTGCAGCACTTCTAAAGCACCTCTACGCTATGTGGTCACACCTGTCCTCCAGGATCACAACACCTGACCCTCCACCAGCAGGGGGCGCGCCTTCTCCCGGTGTCCTTTCCACACTTCCCTAGACCCTCTATAATGCTCAGCCCTTTTAATCCCTGCTTCTGTCTGCTCCAACCTTGCCTCATCTGGTACCCAGCCTCCGTATCATCTGTTCTTATAGATACTGCTGGTGAGCAGAGAAGGAGGAAGGTCAGGACCTAGGGCAATCTGAAAGAAACTAGAGAAAGAATCTGTCACAAGAAGCTGCTGTTTGTTTGAAATACCTTTTAAATTTTTAAAGGCTTCTTTCCCTGACGCTGACTTCTCCTGAGTATATCTTCCCTTCTTTCATGCTCACAGCGTCTTTACAGTCTTCTGTGGCATCTCAGAAAACACACTTCCATCTAAATATAATTGGGAACGGGCTCCTGAAGGGCGTTGGAAAGAACCAAACATTGATTGTTCTGTCTCAGTGAAAAGCTTAATCCTCAGCCATGCCTGAAGCGGCTCGTTAGTCAGCTTGCCCTCAGCAGTACCCTGAGCCATCCCTAAAAAGGTACACCCATTCTCAGTCCCTTAGCTCTCCACACAAGGGCTGTGTGACCTTGATTCTGACAGAGGGCTACAACAAGCAAAATGCCGTTTGTACAGTAACTAGGGCTCTTTTTTATGGAGGCAAGAGGTAAAAGCACATGTGGATCCCGGTAACAACCCTAGTTAACTGTCTACCCTCCCCCTACCCGACCTGCCTCTCCACAGGCCTGTGCACACAGAACACATAGCTACTGGAAAGTCTGTAGAAGACTGCCACTTGCCAAGTCACCTGGAGCCCTATGGGTCACCTGTTGATTTTCATTGCCTACATAAAATTTTCATGTTAAGGTAGATCCTCAAATCCCCAAAGGTACATAGAGTTCCTCGTCCCGTTTGTAAGTGCTGTCACAACTCCATGCTGTAGTTACACAGGCACCTAGACGCCACGATCATGCGCTCCACTGTTGGATTCTGAGTTTGATGGAATTCCAACTTTAAAAAAGATAAAATGTTTCTTTGGTGTAAGCAACCTCCATATGGCCACACTACACATGTAGTGGTTGGACTTGAAGAACAATGTGGTTCATCCCCTACGTTTTGAATCCCATTCCTTGTTTCTCCTAATTACTTCAAGTCATCTCTGCTGAAAAAAAAAAAATGTCCATGATGTTGAATAATCGCTCTCATCTCCCGCTTCAGCCCACACACCGTTTTAAATTCCTTCTGGAAGTTGGTTTCTAACTAAACAGCAGGAGGTTCTTTGGATAGTGCTAGGCGCACATTTGATGTTATTTCACTTATATCGGAAAGGCGAGCACTTCCGGTGGTCTTCCCAGAGTTAGATGGACATGAATTTTTGTCCTTACAACTGAGTCTCATGGGCCCAATGTAAGAGGAGTTCTAGAAGAGCATTTTTCCAGATGAGCTGTTCGGAGCTGCAGTGGAAAGGTAGAGGGCGTGTCTTAGGAAGGTGGAGGGAGTGTCTTAGGAAGGTGGAGGGCGTGTCTTAGAAAGGTGGAGGGCATGAGCTGTTCAGAGCTGCAGTGGGAAGGTGGAGGGCATGTCTTAGGAAGGTGGAGGGCGTGTCTTAGGAAGGTGGAGGGCGTGTCTTAGGAAGGTGGAGGGCGTGTCTTAGGAAGGTAACTGATGTGTAAGAAAAGGATTCTGCAGTCAAATCATCTCAAAAGGCAGCGTGATAAACAGGATTGCCAAGGTGAAAAGTGTCTGCAATTGAGTATACACAGATTTAGAAAATATAAATTAAGAGATCTCACTTATTTTGTTATGATTTATTTTTATTTATTTGTATATATGTATGGATTGTGTGTGTGCATGTGTGACTATATGCCATGTGTTTGTGGGTGCCTATAGAAGCCAGAAGAGGGCGTCAAAATCCCCTAGAGCTGGAGTTTCGGGCTCTTGTGAACTGGACTCGGGTCCTCTGCAGCAGTGCTCCCCACTGTGCTCCTCTTTGCATCCCCCCACCGAACCCAAGTTTTCTCCTCACTTACTTGTTTTTTCTCATTTCCTTTCATTGTCCCTCCAAAGGGTGTCACGTGTGTAACATGCTACTCTCTTGTTCTAACAGTTCAAAGCAGAGCATTTTTCAAGTTTCATTTGCTTATGTTTCGGATGCCTATTTGATTTCTATGTTCCTGTATTTAATACCAGTATAGAAGCAATGAAAGTTTCATCTATGGACCCAGTAATATGACTCAGTCTAATGACCTGAGTGTAATCCCCTAGACACATGGAAGGGGAAAAACAACTCCCACAGATTGTCCTCTGCCCTTTTTATGTACTCTGTGATGCACACACACCTACATCTACACACACACATACACACACACACACACACGAACACGTGAGGGGGACATACTCATACAATAATTGATTAATTAAAATTTTAAAATAATACATATTTTTAAAATGTAAAACTAAGTCCATGTGTGACAGAAAAATTAGATAGATCTCTTGATTGCAGGACTTCTCAGAATCTTTACTGTGTTTCAAATTACAAAGAAATATATATATGGTGCTTCCCGTGTATATAAGTCACAGAAAGTCTGTAACTGAGACTCTTTTCTTTTAGGAGTTGTTTGTTTATGTATATGAGTGTGCTATCTGAATGTACACCTCCATGCCAGAAGAGGGCATCAAATCCCACTGTAGTTGGTTGTGAGCCACCACGTGGCTGCTGGTAATTGAACTCAGGACCTCTGGAAGAGTAGTCAGGGCTCTTAAGAGCTGAGCCATCTTGCCAGCCCTTGTTATTGAGAATCTTACAATACATGCTTTTTTGGAAAATAAGATCACCTACTACCCAACTTCCTTTGTCCTAAAATAGAGAAGCATGCAAACAAAAGAGAAAAGCATAAGAAGTAGATAACATTTGTTAACAAAAACATCTCTGTGGCTGCCACCTGAAAGAGCCGTCTGCATCAGTGTATGAGCCCTCCGCCCACACAGACCGTCTGCCGGCATCTTGCCAGGAAACTCCAGGCCAGCTCTGTTCTACACTCTAGATCTGCTGGTCTCACATGGCTCCTCACTGTCTCTGTTGGCTTCTCTGCCTGGCCTTCTGGTGGCTACATTTTCTCTACATCATCCTCTTCCTGATGGTAAGGCATCTTCACCAGGTTTTAAGCGAACTCTGCTTGCCTGGACCTCTTGCTCGCCACCGGCCCTCACCTGCTTACCCCCTCACTTCCACCTCCACCAGTTTTCCAGCTGCCCTGTCTCTGACCTTCACCTGTGGCTTGGCCCACAGCTACAAAGTAATAACACTGACTACTGAAGCTTGCCAGACAACAAAGTATTGGAAGGATTTCTCTTGCCACATAAAAGATCCACCCAGCTACAACAAGAGCATGCATGAGAACGAAGACTGAAAGACTCCATGCCATCCCTTGGCTTCTGCTGAGGTGCCCATGGCCCACAGTGCTCCCACAATATTAGTCCCTGGATATCTTAGAGCTATGTTCTGATAAGCAATGATGTTTCAAAGACTTGTCCTTTCTATATTTTTAATGTGGAACCAGAACCTTACTTATTCACATTTTATTAAGAGCCATGACAACTCTCTGCTTATAAACCAGATTATGATCAGCCTGTCATTTTATTTGATATTCCTTTGTTTTTACTTATTTTTTTTTTCTGTTAAAGTGCCCAAAAACCCTGCAGGCATGAGTGCCTTGAAATTAAAATGTATTGTTAATATTCCAGGCCACACACACTGATGCTTCATGTGGCTTTGAGGTTCGCTGCTGAGATGAATGCATCTGATATTCCCAGGCTGAGAGAATGTGCCCAGTCCAGCCTGTGTTGCAGAATGCCTTTGTTCCTGGAGGCAAATTTGGCAAGGTTTTGTTAAAGGTTCAACTGGGATTCACTGTGTTTGTCCCTCGAGGTCACTTGTCAGTAAGTTTAATGAAAGGCAAACAGGTACGTGACTTCAACACAGCCAAGCATTCTATTTTCGGAAGTGTGTGTGTGTGTGTGTGTGTGTGTGTGTGTGTGGTGTGTGTGTGTGTGTACATCTCTAGAGAAGTGTGTGTCTATGTATGTGAGTAGCTAAGGGAAAAAAAAAAAAACAAGCCCCTCATCGAGTGGCATCAGAAAGCCAGAACATTTAGACAATTGACACGGTTGCTTATTGAGAAGAAATTACCATTGTAAACAGGCATCAGAAAAATACCTTATTTCCATTAACCTAGATGCTTGCCGAGTACTTAGCATATCATGCGTATCATCTTTAAGGCAGGGGTTCTTATCCTTACTAATGCTGTGATCCTTTAATATAGTTTCTCACGTGGTGACCCCCCGACCATAAAACTAAAACTTCATAACTGTAATCTGCTACTGCTATGAATCATAATGTAAATATCTGATATGTAGGACATCTGATAGATGATCCTCAAAGAAGTCTTGACCCACAGGTTGAAAACTGCTGATTTAAGGACTATGACCTCTTCATGCTAAAGGAAACCAAGTTCCAAGCTAAGGCAGGTAGCTGTCCACACTCTTGATCCATTGAGTCTGTACCATAAGGGTATATTATAAAGAACCTTGGCACATGGGTTCTGGTCCAAGGTTGAGGGCCCAGATATGACAGAGGTCTTCTTGTTGACAGATGCATGGTCCAGGATATTACGACAAGAGATGGGAGCACAGGAGAGACCTAAACAAACTACCTTTTATAGCAGGCCCACTCTCAAGATAACCCAGCCCCATGTTCAGAGTCTTAAAAGTTACTTTGCTTCCATGAATAGCAAGAGAATGAGTAGGTTTAAATATGATCTAAGGAATCAGGAATGCTTGGGTTATTGAACTTTTTTAAATGTCAGGCTGAGCCCTGCCCAAAGCAATGGAGCCTGAGAGAGCAGCTTTGGTTAACCACCTGTTTGCACTTTGATGCTGGCTACACTTGCACCCCTCTAAGCTGTGGGCAAAGTGAAATCTCCCCAGCTTGATCATCTCATAGAGGGAGTGAGCTATGTACAAAAATAACTGGAATGCAAAGCCCAGTGTGACAAAATCAACAGAAAAATAGGAGAGACGAGGAGAGGAGGGAGATTAATTATGTAAGATGTTAAAAAAAAAATGGGATTTTGTTGTGTCACTTGAGAACAACCACGATAGGCCAAGGACCTCATGTGACTCTGTTACAGCAGAGCAAGGCATCAGGGTGACAGAAGGATCTTGTCTGAGGGTAGGGGATTTACAGAAGGTGGTGGGGAGGCTTCTCTGGAAAGGAACGTATGCTTGTCATTGCCCCTCTGGTTCTTGGGCAGCGGAATTTGCTATCCTTGGTGTCTGGTCTGGATGATTGTCAGACAAGCAGCCAGTGATTGAACACAGAATAAGCATAGCTCAGCTGATGGCAAATCTGACCAGGAACTGACTAGATCCTTGGTAGCCTCTGAGCCTGGAGCCAGGGCCAGACAAAGACACACACACAGGGAAGACATTCACATGGGATACGTTTGAGGTTTGATTGTTACCCTGGACCAAGCTGAGTCATGTAATTCTTAGGCTAGCACGGGCTCTTGAAATGCTGCACAGCTGCAAAAGCCATAGCGTTTGCTCCAGATTTAGTCAAGGGGGGGCCGTTAAGCTAAGGAAAAGACAGAGAGGAAGAAAAAAGTGATAGTCTTTGGGGACAATTATCCAGTGACAATTCACTCAAATAAAACTTTTTTTTCCAGATATTCTAGCCAAAGAAAAGAGGGAGCAAATGCCATTAAAGTGTAGACTCTGTTTCCGCATACCAACAAAAGAGGGGAAAAACTGAACACTAACTGATACTAACTTAAAACACACAAAAGCAAAGGTTTAGAGTATAATAAATGCATGCAACAGTAAATGAACAGCCAAATCTTGATAACAGTGTTTCCCTCCCTTCAGAATGTTTCCTAATGGTTCTTCCTAAAATGTCCTGCAGAGGGAGCCACTGTTCCAACTTCTGCCAAAGGAGATTAGCTTTGATCGTCCTACAGTTAAATGACGTTCCTTTATAGCTGCATACTGTTTTCTGAAACTCATCAATACTGCTGCACTTGTACATAGCTCATCCTTGACATCCCTCAGTAAAATCCAGGATTACAAATACTGGCGTCCTTCCTTCCTTCCATGGGCATTTACTTAGCTCTGGTTTAGGACTGTTATAACAAAACACACAATGAACAATCTTGTGTAAATATGGGAACCTCGTTGCCCTTAGATAAACCTAAGAGCAGAATTGCTGGGTTATGCATGAGCATTTGTTGACCTCAAGAAGAAATGGTTGTTTAAAATCATCACCAGTGATAGAAGAAAACTCCAGTTGCTTCCCACCTGTGTTTACTAGCTCTGCAACCCCAGAGTGGCTGCAAACAATATACTTCTATTGTTGCACAGCTGTGGATACTGAAAGTCCAATAACAAGAGGATGGCAAAGCCAAGCTGTCCTTGAAACCAGGAGGAGAAGAGGATCTGTTCCAGCTCTGGTAGCTCCTGGTGATCTTCGGCTTGGAGGTCATGATTCTAATCTTCACCTCTATCTTTGGGTGATGTTCCTCCTGATGTTCTGTGATCAGTCACATGTCTTAGTAAAAACAGAATGGGTTAGATTGTAGGGCTTCTTCCAGCCAGAATGTCCTCTTCAGTTCCATCTCGTAACCATCTTCTTCACAAACAGGAGAGGTGCATCTTTTTTGGTGGGATGGGATTCCACCCATAGTAACGTTTTTCAACCTTTCATGTTGTCACTTCATCTTTCTAATCTAAGAGGTGCGAGGTAGGATCTAATTATGGTTAAGAAGTGTAGTGGCCCTCTGGAGGAGGAGGCACGTGGATGTCTGGGAGTTTGAGGCCAACTTGGACTACATAGCTTAAACTAGGATAGACAGAGCTACATAATAGAAAGACCCTGTCTCAAGAATAGATAGATAGATAGATAGATAGATAGATAGATAGATAGATAGATAGATAGACAAATAAATAAACAAATAAAACTTGCTTGACCTGATGACCGCTGTCCATCTCCACAGATCTGCATGGAGTGATTCTTCAGGTTTCCTACTCACAACTGTTTTCACCTTACATATTTTTCTTCCTTCTCTTCTTTTCTTTTTTTCTTTCTTTTTTTAATGGAGCCAGTGATCCAAACCAGGACCTTGTGCATACTAAGCAGCCACTCCACTCCTGGGCCCCAGCTTCTACATTTCTCTTAAAGTTATATACAAAATGTTTTCACAGTCAAAATTTTACATGGACAATCTCCCAATACTTTCTTCCACAAGTTTTTGACATAGAAAATGTTTCCTAAGTAATCTTTCTACAGCTATTGAGATAGTTACATTATTTTTCTATATTACACTGAAGTAATATAGTAGATCACATTGGTAAGCTTTTAAGTGTTAAACCAGCCTTGATTCCTGGGATCAGCCTCCTTCATTAGAATATATTACCCTTTGTGCTGGTCTGTTTTTGTCACCTGTGAAGAAGAAACCTCAATGAAAGAACTTCATCCGCCAGTGTCTTGTGGCCATGTCTGCGGGGTCATTTGTCTTGGTTGATGATTAATGTGGAAGGGCAAAGCCACCCTCCGTGTACAGGGCCACTCCAGGCAGGGGAGTCTGGGCTACACAAGACAAGGAGCTGAGCAAGCCAGAAAGCAGGTTTCTCTGTGGTTCCTGCCTCTGCTCTTGAATACCTAGGTTCAAATCCCAGTAGCACAGCCACAAGGTAGATGTTATGCATAGCACGTTGTTTGGCTATAATGGAATTAATTAGAAACCACTAACAAAGTACCTAGAATATTCCCAATAATAGATTGTGCAATGATAAGTAAGGAAAAAGTTACAAAGAAAACCATATTTGACATATGTTTTTTCTATTCTTAGTTTCCTCAAGGCTTTTATTCTGAAGGGACATTGAACTTGACTGAAGCCCTTTTTTGTATAAATTGATATGATCTAAAGTTTCTAACCCTATGAGTATTTATGTGCTGAATTACACTTACTGATATGTGAATGCTGAACCAACTTTGCATCTCTGGAATGAGGCCAACTTGGTCATGATTTATGATGCCCTTAGTATGTTCTTGGGTTTCATTTGTAAGAATTTTATTGAGAAGTTTTTGCATCTGTGTTACATCTTCAGAAAAAGTGGTATTTATTAGTGTTCTTTGACCTGTGTCTTTACACGGTTTTGGTATCAGGCTAGTGCTGTCCTTGTACAAACACTGTGGTAGTCTTCCCTTTCCACTCTGGAACCATCTGAGTTAACCAGCATTAGCTCTTCTTTAACTCTTGGCCGACAGCAGTGAAGCCATCTCTGGTCCAGGAGATTTCTTTGTGGGGAGAATTTTTATTTCTGCTTCAATCTTGATTGTTATGTGTATATTGAAATTGTTATATTTTGTTTTAATTTTGGTTGGCTGAGTGTCTCTAAGAATTCACTTTTTTCCTCTGAGACTGTCAGTGTGGTAGAATATACGTTTTCAAAGTACTTCCTAATGATTTGTGGATTTTATTGGAAACTTAGATAACCTCCCCATTTTCTCCTCAAGTTTTACTGACTTGCACATCCTTCCTTTCCTCTGATTAGTTGTCACTGAAACTCATTAATCTTGTTTTTTTGTTTCTTTGTTTAAGAACCAATACTGTGGTCAATCAGTTCTGTCTATTTTTCAGTTTAGTTTAAGCTGTTTTGTTCTTTATGATTTCTTACCGTGTATTGCTTTGGGGTTTGCAATGTCAGATTTGCCTAAGACCTTGAGATTCATGATGAGGTTATTTATTGTAGATAATTCTTATTTTAAATTTTATAATCATTATTATTATTATTACTATCATTATTGCTCTGCAAGTATGTGTGTCTCTGTATGTGTGTAAATTGTGTATGCATGCTGAAGCCAGGAGAAAGAGTCAGATCCCCTGGGGTTGGAGTTATATGCAGTTGTGAGTTACTTAACCACTTGATTTGGGTCCTCTGAACAAACTTCAGGTCCTCTACAAGAGCAGTATGCACCCTGATCTACTGAATCAGCCCCCGCCCCATTATTTGTGTTTGTTTGTTGTTTGAGGCTTTGCGGGGACTGCGGGTCTATTTCAAGTTAGAGTTTCTCTGTGTAGCCCTGGCTGTCCTGGAACTCTCTCTGTAGACCAGGCTGGCGTTGAACTCACAGATTCCTGTGCCTCTGCCTCCAGAGTGCTGGGATTAAAGGTGTGAGCAATCACTACCCCACCCAGCCCCCATTCTTATTTTTTAATATAAGCATCAATAGATATAAGCTTTCTTCTTAGAACTTCCTGAGCTGTGTCTCAAATGCTCTGGTATGTTCTTTAATTTTTATGGAATTCTATAAATTGTTTTATTTCCTCTCAGATTTCTTCACTGTCTCATCATTCCACGAGTATTTTGTTTCATCTCAATGTATGTATGTAGTTTCTGTAGTTTTTCTTGCTATTAACTTCTAGTTTTATTGTGCCGTTGTCTAATGAAATACAAGACATTATTTTGATTCTTTTGTACTTGGTAAGACTTGATTTGTGGTCTAGAATGGGGTCTAGAATGAGGTCTAGAATGGGGTCTAGAATGGAGGCTAGAATGGGATCTATCTCAGAGAAGGTTCCATGTGATGCTAAGACAAATGTTTGTCTGTTTCTGTTGGATGAAAAATTGTACAGATCTCTATTAAATCCACATATTCTTTGGTGTAATATAATTCTTATCATTTTTATTTTGGATTATCTATGTAGACATGAGAGTGGTTATTGAAATCTACCACTATTGTTGTATCAGGATTAATCTGATCTTTTCAGCCGATTAGTGTTTGCTTCATGAATTTGGAAATCACAATACCTGGTGTGTGTGTGTGTGTGTGTGTGTGTGTGTGTGTGTGTTTCTAACAGAAGCATATTCTTAGTGAGTCGTTGCTGTTTTAGTATGCAGGGACTTTTCATCTTTTCTGTTTTCACTTGAACTTCACTCTGTCAGATATGAGACCAGCTACACCAAAGTGGATTTTTCTCCTGTCCTTTCTACTTACCAGGAAGATGTGTTTTTCCCATGATAGATGTTTGGATTCACACTTGTACTTTTACTACAGTCTGCCAGTCAGTGCCTCTCTTGTGGTTAAGTCAAGGTCATTCATGTTTAAAGTGTTCATTGACAAAAGCTTACTAATTCTTGTGACTTGTCCATTTTTTGAACTTGTTTTTTTGGTTTTTGTTTGTTTGTCTGTTTCTTTGTTTCCTGGCTTTGCAGAAAGCAATGAATATGCCTCATCCTGGGAAACCCACTACTATGATCATACTATTTCCCCTGCCAGGTAAGCATCGTGGAATTTAGTGTTACCCATGCTCTCATGACTGATACTCTATATCCCTCTTCTAGATTGATACTCTGTATCACTCTTCTGTATACAATGTTCATCTAAGTATCTTCTTAAGCATTTCCAGCTTGGTGGTCATGAACCGCCTTAGTTTTTCTTGTCTTCAAATGTCCTTATTTCTGTAACAGTTTTCAAAGACGTCTTTGTTGGCTGTCACACTCTAGGTTGGCAGTTATTTGCTTTCAGGTCTTAAATATTTATTCCCTGCCTTTCTGGCTCTGGAATTGGTGACAAGAGATCTGACATGATTCTGATGTTTCTGCCTTGTAAGGGACTTGGCATTTTTCCTTACAGCTTTTTATAACACCTTTTTGTTCTGCATTTTTGACATCTTGACTATATGTCATGGACAGTACTTTCTCTGGTCATATCTATTTGAGTTTCTAAATCCCTATCATGCTTGAATGTGTATTCCTTTCTCTAGGTCTAGGGAATTTGGTGCTAGGATTTTATTGAGCAGATATTCACACTTTCAGTGATTGTCTCAGCCTCCTATCTATCCTATAAATTCTTCTGCTTGGTCTCAACATTGTTTTCCAGAGTTCTAGGACATTTTGATCTGTCAACCTTGTCCGCCATTTGTAACATTCTTCTGCTTGGTCAACTCTATTGGTGGTACTTTCCCCTGTGACGCTTGTTTGATCCTTTGAGTTTTTCTTTTGAGACAGCCTCCTGAATCCAGACAGCCTACAACTCAATTCATACCTAAAAATGACCCTGAACGTCTGATCCTCCTGTGCCCTGAGATTGCAGACATACGCCACCACACTCAGACTGTGAAGCACTGAGGAGCCTATTGAGGACTTTGTGAATGCTACCCAGGCACTCTGTGAAATGAGCTCCAGCCACAGGCCTCTGTAGTTTTCATTTCCATCTGGTGTTTCCTTCCAGTCATCCTCAATTTCCTTGCTGATGTTTTCTTCATTGCTGCTGACTGCTTTCATCCATGTTGCTGATTTTCTCATTTGTCTTGCTTGCCTTGGCTATTGTGTTGCTGACTTCCCTCTCTGTCTGCTGTGTCACTTCTTTGATTCCTCCTCCAGGTCTTTTGACACCTTCATCTGGCACATCTTTGAGTGCAGATTGAAGGAATCGGGAGGAGTCATGTTGTGCTCTTTCATGCTTCTTGCATTTCTATATGACAACTTGAATATAAGTGGGTTTGGGTATCTCTTCTGGTTTGAGGGATGGCCATCTTCTCAATAAACAGTTTGCTTTTGTGCTACCCCATGAGGAGGAAGCAAACTGCTCTAACAGCAGCAGCAAACCAAGAAAGATGTAGAACTGCACTTAAAGTCAATCACAGCCCAGTAATCATCACCAAGGACCGTACAAGTAAAACTGGCAAAACTGCTGTGCATTGTGCTAGAGCTAAAGTGAGCATGGAGACAGGAGACAAGAGAGATGAAGGGAGGAGATGTTGAAAGAGAAGGAGAGAAGATGTGAACAGGCAAAGGGAGAAAGAAGAAGATACACGCAGAAGAGTGCTGTGCAGGAAGGAGAGAGCAAGAAATCAGACAAAAGAAAAAAGGAACAAAGATGTCCTAATAGTAAGCTCAAAAGCAAAATTAGATAAATGGAATTGTAATATAAATAATATATTATACCATACTCTATCTTACTATAGGAAATAACCATGAGTAATGAAAAGAAAACACAGGGCTGGATTTTTAGCTCTCTTAGGAACGTGCTTGCCTTCCAAGCCTGAAGTCCAGAATTTGTTCCCCAGAACCCACTATCCAAGCACTGTCTCTGCCTTCCCAGTGCTGGGGTTACACGTGTCCACCACCACACAAGACTCTTAAAATAAGAGTTTCAGGACTTGAAATCCTCAGGCCTGAAGAAAAGCACTTTACCAGCTGTACTGTTTAGTTTTATGCCAACTCAACCCAAGCTGGTCATCAGAGAGGAAGGAGCCTCAAGTGAGAAAATCTCTCCATAAGATCAGGCTGTGTGCAAGCCTATAGGTCGTTTCCTTAATTAGTGATTGATGAAGGAGGGTCCAGCCCATTTCAAGTGGTGCTGTCCCTGGGCTGGTGGTCCTGGGTTCTAAAAGAAAGCAGGGAGAGCAAGCCATGAGGAGCAAGCCAGAACCAGCAGCACTCCTCATAGCCTCTGCATCAGCTCCTGCCTCCAAGTTCTTGTCTTGTTTGAGTTCTTGTCCTAATTTCCTTCCATTATGGACTATGATGTGAAAGCATAAACCAAATAAACTTTTCATCCCCAACTTGCTATTTGGTCATGGCGTTTCACCATGGCAATAGTAACCCTAACTAAGATACCAACTGATCCATCGTCTGAGACCAAGAATTGCTTTAAGATAATTTCATTCATGAATTATTATGAATAAACATTTTATTTGTACGCCTATTTTATATACTCAAACACTCAAAAGTTGCACAACATTTCAAAAATGAAAAGGGCTCACTGGTGAAAAAGTTGAGCCTAGAGAGATGGCTTCGATTAAGAGAGGCTGTAGCTTTTGCAGAGAATCAGAGTTCAGTTTCTGCCACCTACATCAGGCCGCTTATGATTGCCTATAAGTCCAGCTACAGGGAATATGATGCCTTCTTCTGGTCTTCATAGGCACAAACACACAGGCACCCAGTCATTCACATAAATAAAAATAAATCTTAAAACACCACAGTTTATTTTTCTTTAAGTAAAAAGATTTGATCCATCTTGGTTTGGATTCTTCCCCTAAGTACAATATTAGGTTAAGAAAAAGATTTTTTTTCCAAAATTCCTGAACAACGACACTGGACTAGTCAAGGAAAAGTAGGACCTTTTTACTACCAAAGGATCTCTTCCAAGACTCTCAGAAGATGTCCAAAGTCGTGGACAGCATCAGAGCCTGTATTTACTATATTTTTCTTATACAAGTATTTATGATAAAGTTTAATTTATAAATTATACATAGGAAAAGATTAACAATAGATCAAACAAATAATATACTGTAATAAATGTTATCTTCTCCTCCCTTCCCCCATTGCTCTTTACTCACTGTTCTTGCCTGCGTGGTAAGGTGAAGGGAGGTGTTTCAGGATGCAGGCACAGCATCAGCCTCCTGGAGCAGGGTCCCTCAAACAAAAGCAGCACAGTGGAACAGACAACTGGCACGACTCCTCATCACCAATGCATTCAGCATGGACACAAGAAACAAAGGGAGGATTCATGGCACAGGTATGCTGGCTCCATAGCCAAGACTCCACCATGCTAGTAAAAGGCACAACATTGAAAACCCATACGCAGCTTATTTCTGTAGTGTTGCACTTAGTAATTTCAGGCTATGTGGTTGAACTTAGGTACCTGAGACTGCCAAGATTGATGCCAGAGATAAGAGGAACCGAAATCTGAACTCTTCTAGTGAATTTGACTATATTTTTATGATCCATTAAGGACAAGTGGCCTCATAAAAAGCCCAAATATGCTCACAGAACACTGAAGGATAATCATGAGTGTTATTATGTAAACTACTGCAAAAACATCATACTAACTAATACTGCCATTGGCTGTCCTATGGCTGTAGACAAGTTGTGACCTTGGCTCTGACACTGGCTTCTGCACCGTGAATGCCTTACAGTTTGCTGCAAAGTTCACAGGATAAGCCCTGTCTTAATGAATTTCAAGACTTGCCAATGATAAACAAAGGGAATGAGGTTTTTTTTTCATCAAGCTAATATAATTATGTCCTGGACATGCATAATTTTTTTTCTTCCCAACTCTGCTTTCTGCTGTTTTCTTTTTTTTTTTAATGGGATCCCCACAGGAGATTGATGAGACATGGCAGAGATCCACATGCCACTATTGTTGAGACGCAAGTCCATGACAACCTGAGGCCAAAAACAAACGCTGGAGTCATCGTTAATGAATCGGGACATTCATAATTGGAAAATAAGCCCTTTCTCCCTCCCCCTGACTCACTGATACCTCTCATTAGCTGGTGGTTCTGAGAATGCCTGGGATAAGGATCTCAAGACAAAGTTGGAAGGAGAAAACTTCTAATCCTATTGATAGGAGAAGAAAAGAGGAAAGGGCTAGGCTGCCGTTTTTCACCCACTTTATGGTATTTTAATTAAGCCAAGACTTTGTTGTGTGGTTTACAAGCACGAGGAATACACAGGCAGCTGCATTTTATGTAGAGTGGCTATAAATAGAAGAATTAATATAGAAAAGATTAAAAAGCTGTGTGGATAATGGGTGTCTGTTACCTCCTGGAACACTATTGTGCTTTAGAATGCCAGTGTGTGTACCTGCTTTTCGGAAATTGAGTTCTCTAAGCAGGAAAGATCAGATGAATGTGAACTCTGTGGGCTGAAGGGAGACCCTCTTTTTGAATTCTCACATGTAATTTTCTAAGTGTGACTTATAACTGTACATTATTTGTCTAGCTCTATCTAAGGCCTTTTTGCTCAAGCGATTGATAAAACTAGAAACCATGTCTATCTGGTTCACTGCTGTCAGTTTCTGGAATATCACCCAGTACAATATAGACCTTCCATACATATTTGTGCAATAAATAAAATATGTTTTAATGCTAGTTCTGCCATGCATGGTGGCACACACATTGAACCACAGGACTCAGGCATCAGAAGCAAACAGATCTCTGTGAGTTTGAGGCCAGGTTGGTCTACATAATGAGTTCCAGGTTAACCCACACTACATAGTGAGACCCTGCCTCAAAAAGAAGACAGATAGCTCATGGTTTTGATGAACTCATTCACAGTGGCAGAACTGACAGAATGAATATACATATACATTAGAAGAGGATTTATTAGGAGTTAGCAGTGGTGACTTAATCCCAGTGCTCAGGAGGCAGAGGTGGGCAGATCTTCAAGTTTGAGGCCAGCCTGGTCTACAGAGGGAGATCCAAGACAGCAAGGGCCACACAGAGAAACCATGTTTTGAAACAACCACCCCCCAGTTTTTTTTTTAAAAAATCTATTAAATTGGCTACTAGAATGTGGCCCAGGTAGTCCAACAATGGCTGTCTCACACTGCAGAGACAAAAAACTGGTAATTGCTCAGTTAGTGAGGCTGGATGTCTCATAAGTTTCAATCTGGGGCCAAAGGCTTTAAGAGTACCTGGAGACCCACTAGTCTTCAGTACACATTGGAAGGCCAAAGAAACTTGTTCTAACACCAGTGAAGGAATGCACAAGTCACAAGACAGAGACATGATGGCTCACAAGCAAAAACAAGTCCCTTCTTTTGTGTCCTTTTATCTGGGCTGTCACCAAAAGGCACCAACCACATCTAGGGTGAGTCTTTCTGCTTCAAATGGTCTAATCAAGAAAACTCGGGCTGGGCAGTGGTGGCGCACGCCTTTAATTCCAGCACTTGGGAGGCAGAGGCAGGTGGATATATGAGTTCGAGGTCAGCCTGGTCTACAGAGTGAGTTCCAGGACAGCCAGGGCTACACAGAGAAACCCTGTCTCAAAAAACAAAAAACAAAAAAAACAAAAAAACAAAAAGAAAAAAGAAAAGAAAAAAAAGAAAACTTCCCTTGAGTGCCCTACAGCTTGTGTTTTAGTTGATTCGAAATACAGTCACCTTGACAACCCAGATTAGCTATCATTCAGTGCAAGCACTGCTAACCACGAAGCCATCTCTCCAGCTCTGCTTTCTCTATTGTAAGCAAAGGAATTCAAGTACACAGGTTAAAATGTCAAATAAGAAGCTGGAGAGATGTCTCCGCAGTTAACAGCACTTTTGCAGAAAGATGGTTCAGTTCATAACCTCAGGCTCATAACTGCCCCAGCTCCAGGAGATTCAGCTCCTCTGGCTACCTTCACAAATACATGTATATCTACTATCTACGAACAGATACACACACACATATTCTCCAAATAACAAAAATAAATCCTTCTTAAAATGCCAAATAAGGGTGAGAGCATAGCTCAGTGGTTAGTACTGGATGCTGCTCTAGAGGACCTGAATTGGTTTCTAGCACCCACGTGTTAGCGCACAACCATTTGTAACTCCAGTCCCAAGGGGTCTGCTGCTCTCTTCTGACCTCCCTGAGCACCAGACACAAATGTGGTGCATAGGCACACATGCAGCCAAACCATCTGTCTCAATTAGGTTGCTGTGATAAAACACCATGACCAGAAGCAATTTATAGAAGGAAGTATTTATTTCCATATCAACAGTTAGTCCTCTGAGGCAGTCAGGACAGGAACTCAAACAGGGCAGGAACCCGGAGACAGGAGATGATGCAAAGGCCGTGGGGAGGAGGGGTGCTGCTTACTGGCTTGCTCTTTATGTTTTACTTAGTCTGCTTTCTTCTAGGACCCACAGTTGGCACCATCCACAATGGACTGGGCCCTCCCACATCAATCAGTAGTTAAGGAAATGTCTGGCAGCCTGGCCTACAGCCCAATCTTCTGAAGACATCTTCTAAATCTAGGTTTTGTCCTCTCAGATTACTCTAGATTGTGTTGAGTTGACATAAACTAATCGTCACAAAAAAACCATACACATAAAATAATAAAATTCAAATAAAATATTAAAGGTCAAATAATGCTGTGTTTTAATAACAGATATCTCTCCTGCCATTCTCTCTTCCCAGTACCCACCTCTTTCCAATTATTAAGACTTTGAAATGGCAACCACCTCTGTTAGCCATTCTGGAGTTGACCTCCATATTATCAGTAAAGTGTTACTTAACTACACACTCCTGGGAGCTGTGAGATCTGCAGTCTTCACATACCGCTTTCCTTCATCATTCCAGAATAGTTAGGTCACATATCACAGCACTATTCACAGTTGAAGGGATATGGAATCAGCCTACGTGGCTATTAACCTACGTGGCTATTAACAGATGACAATCACTCAGCCAGAATAGAAAATGAAATCCTGTCATTTTTCACCAAGATGGAGCAAACTCTGTTCATGGACTGAAGTAGTCCAGACTCAGAAGCCAAGCACTGCATATTCCCATTTATATATACAAGATTTAAAGAGCTTAGTGGTTCCTGAAGAATAGTGATTCCTGAAGAATAGTGATTCCTGAAGAATTAGAGGGACAGGGGAGGGTCAACCAGTATGCCTTCTCTGCATTTATGGAAATGCAACGCTAAACATCATTAATGCATATATTTAATACAGGTTCACAAAATTAGGGCCAATAAAATGACCCAGTGGTTAAGGCATTTGCCTCACAAGCGTGCCAACCTTAGTTCAATCCCTGAAACTGAGTATGGGAAAAAAGAACCAGCTCTGCAAAGTCTCCTCTGACCTCCACACTGGTGCTGTGGCACACATATGCTCACATTCACACACAGCACACAAACACACGTGTACAATTTAAGAAGGAAAATTCAGATCGATATTTGTATTTAAATCATTATTGAATGCTTTCATGAAGACTTTGAAATGAGCCTGGTGATGGTGGTGCATGCCTTTAATCCAGCACTTGAGCGGCAGAGGCAGGTAGATCTCTATGAGTTCAAGGCCAAGCAGGTCTACAGAGTGAGTTCCAGGGCAGCCAGGGCTACACAGAGAAACTGTCTCCAAAAAACCACAGAGAGAGAGAGAGAGAGAGAGAGAGAGAGAGAGAGAGAGAGAGAGAGAGAGAGAGAGAGAGAACAA
>NW_021604760.1:1002916-1011507 GCF_004785775.1 Grammomys surdaster | reverse complement strand
TTTTTTTTTAATAGTAAAAACACACAAATGTCTCTTAATTGTTCCCACAATCTTGGAGAGGACTGAGAAGTATTCTTCTGGCTAAAGCCAGCAAGAGCCCTGGGAGAGCGTCTCATGGTGGACCTGCACAGACCCCTCTGTGGGCCTCTCTTGCCGGACTGTGCATGCTCTTATCCTGGACTGCGCATGCTCTCACCAACGTTCTACTATTCCTTTTATGTCTCTGCTAAGGGTCACTATCTACAGGCATTTTCCTTCAGGGCTGTTTGGGTTTATGACACAGATGCCTCCTGTCTGTTTTTAGAAGCCCAAGCCTGCAGCCAGTGTTCTGAGAGCTGAAAGGGGGGGATTAGCTGACAAAGGCATCTGTAATTGTCAAGAGGGAAAATCTTTTCACCTATTCTCTCAGGTCCATTTCAGAAGGATCTGCAAGTTAAATTAAGAAGAGACATATTAAAGGAGGAGGGAGACACATTATCTTATTGGTATTCATATGCACAGAAAAAAAGCACGCAGAAAAGATGACTCAAAAAAACAGACTTGGATGATTTTCCCCCATTTAACAAAAGACTTAGTCTTAATTAGCCAAATCCTATCATATTTCCTGTAAGATGCAATTTGATATTTATATTAGGCCCTGAATGATAAAGTATTTCTCCACAATGATCTGTGGTAGAGAATAGATTATAGACTGGCACATCAGGCTGAGAATATAGCCTAAAGCCACAATTATCATTATCAGTGTTTACAATAATGATGTCTACCTTTTGCTGGCTCATTCATGATGGCACAAATGAGTCTTCTCATGTTAAAATATACAGACAATAGGGAGTGAAGCTATGGCTCAGCAAATAAGAGCAATTTCCACCAAGCCTGATAAGCTGTGTTTGTTACCCAGACCCAGAAGGTGAAAGGAGAGAACGGACACCTATGAGTTGTCTTCTGACCCCCAACACACATACACACAGAATCACACAAATAGATACACATACATACACACACATATATCCACAAACACACAGGCACAGACACACACAAACACACACATATACACAAGCACACACAAACACACACATACACACATATACACATCCAGACACACACAAACAGATATACACACACATATGCACACACACACATACATACACAAACATAGACAAAAATAAAATAAATAAATATACTAACAAAAATACATAAGACATATAATTTTTAAAACAAAATAGGCTTGTAAGGTAACTCAGTGGCACAATGTCTAATTAGCTTGTGAGATGCCCAGAGTTCAATCCTCAGCACACACGTACTCACCTACAAATAATGTTTTACAAAATAGCTACTGAGCGTATTTCAATCCATAACTTTCTGTCATTGTCCCTTGAAGTGCTATAGCCTCCCTACATGTAACAGTCCCCAAAGTCTTCATTCTTCCCAGATCAATTTGAAAAGCTAAAGTTCAAAGTCTCACCTACATATCACCTATTTTAGTCTATGGTAATACTCATCCAGAGACAAAATCCCACTTCATCTGCCTGCCCCTTACTGGCTGCAGCGCTCAAGAGAGCTGGCCCACTCTCGCCTGGGCAAAATGGAGGAGCTGGCTCTGGTAGCATGGGTGCAGGAAAGCTGGCCCACTGACCAACTCAGCTTTCACCTAGGCCCAGGTCCAGGGCTTTCAGTTGGCCCACCCCAACATCTATCCCATTCATGAATTCCTGATGCGCATGAAGGGATACATCCTGCAGATTCAAAGTTTCAGGATCTCCATGACACTGGGCAACAACAGGATAATGGAGAGGAGTCTCCGTGAGGATCCAGTATTGATAAGATAGCAGAAACCTGAGTCCTCGAACCAGACCAAGGACTCACTTTAATGATCACTTGCAAGTAAAGCAGTTTGGGTAAAAGGTTTACTGTGTGATACACTGTGACATACCACAGCTTCCACTACAACAAGATGTTTTGTTTATTTGTTTGTTTGTTTTTATATTTTATTTTATTTTATTTTATTTGGTTTTTTTTCTTTGTAGGAGGAGGTTACAAGGCTGGAGGGCAGATATGAAGGGGAGGGAGGATTGGGATTAGAGTGCATGGTGTGAAATTCAGAAAAAATCAATAATAATAATAATAATAAAACATGACCAGGCTGTGGTGGCACACATCTTTAATACCAGTACTCAGGAGGCAGAGGCAGGTAGATCTCCTTGAGTTTGAGATCTACCTACAGAGCAAGTTCCAAGACAGCCAAGGCTGTCTGAAACACTGTCTGAAACACATACATACGTACACACACACACACACACACACACACACACACACACACACAGCATATAAAGATGGAGCTGGAGAGGTGCACAGCTGTTAAGAAGACTTACTGCTCTTGCACAGGACCTAGGTTCAGTTCACACAGTTCGTCATGAGGGAAGTCAGCTAGGGAACTCAAGGCAGAAACCTGAAGAAAGGAGCTGATGCAGAAGCTATGGAGGGTGGCCACCACAGCTGCCGCTGGCTCTCACTCCTCTCGGCTTGCTCAGCCTGCTTGCTTACACAGCTCAGGACAAATCTGCCCAAGGGTAACATCACCCTCATGGATCATTAATCAAGAAAATGCCCCCAGATAGGCCAGTCTTATGGGGGAGAGTTCTCAGTTGAGAGTTGGTCTTCTCAGATGATTCTAACTTGTATCAAGTTGACAGAAAACTAATATACCAGCCCGGTTACATTTTGTGTTATAATAACATTTGCTGTTTTGCAGCTGTAAGTGATGGATATTGTGTGAATGATAAATTCAAATGTTACAAACATTTATATAATATACATCTGTCCACAGGTGCTGGTTTTTTTGTTTGTTTGTTTTGGTTTTTTTACCTATAGAAAATGTTGACATTCTCTCAATAAGTGGGAATTTCCTCTCCTTCTCTACATGGTCATTTCCTGATGCCCCACTACCACCTCAAACAGAACACATCTTCTTTAAAAAGAGCCCTGGAGATCTCACTTTCTTAAGCTGTCCTTTTAGTTAGTTTCCTACTTGGAACTTCTTTTAATGAACAGCTTTTATTTTCTCCAGAGTTTTTAGTTACTCTTGTTTTTACTCACTACCTACAAATACTTTATTAGGTCCTCAACCATGAACTTGCGTGCCCATTTCGTACAGATAACTTTCTCTCAGTGAACGTGGACATCATGTAATCTGGCCCAATTCTTCAGTAATTGTTGGCTTAGTGACCCTAGAATTCATCTCCAAGTTCTGCAAGGTCAGTCCTGTGAAAGCTTTCCTGTTGCTTACCATCTTCATTTCCCTGAGAAAGAAAAGCTAAAATTGTAACCAAGTACACGTCAATGAAATGTATGTCCCATGGGGCTAAAGAGATGGCTCAGTGATTAAGGACACTTACTGCTCTTGCAAAGGACATGGGTTCAATTCTCAGCCCCACACGATGGCTCACAACTATCTATAACTCTAGTTCCAGGAGCTCCAATATCCTCATATGGTCTCCATAAGTCAGACGCATATGTGATATCCGTAAGTACATCCAGAAAAATACTCATACACACAAAATAAATGCAAAGTGTGTGCATTCCAGACTTCCTTTCATTTTAGTACTAGATGCGACAAAATTCCAGAACTATTGCATAAGATCATTTGTTTTGTTTTGTTTTTTTACAAGAGCACAAATCTATTTTTATTTACTCTGCATTAGTTTAAATCCGGGATGGGTACAGCATCACATGGATTCTGTGTCCAATGGCCTTTGCAGGAAGATTGCTTCGGAATTTGGCAGGAACCATGCCACTGTCTCCATGGGCCCAAGTTACCTTCCCCCAGATCACTCTGGTTTTGTTTGGTTTGCCTCCAGGAGTTACTGTATTGTTTTTTGCTTTGTACACATAAGCACATCTCTTGCCTAAGTAGAACTCAGTTTCATCTCGGGAATAAACACCTTCAATTTTAAGAAGAGCCGTGTGCTCTCTTTGGTTTAGGAGACCTTGCTTGTAGCCAGCAAAAGTGGCCTTGCACCACAGCCTTCCAGATATACTTGCTTTTAGAAGTCCTGTTCCCAGCAGGCCTCCACAAGCTCCAAGATGGCGGAAAGAGCACATAAGATCATTTGTAATATTTTTGTTGTGTTGTGCTTTTGTTTCGGGGACAGGGTCTTGCTATATAGCACTGGCTGTCCCTGGAACTTAAGTAAGATCTGGTTGGCTTTGAAGCCATGCTATACCTTTTACCTCTGCCTTCTGAGTGCCAGGATAATGGGAGTGTGCCACTATGCCTGACTGCAAAGTGTTTTAAGGTATCTCAACTCAGCAGTGTTTTGCCCCCTGGATTTTTGCTTCCTCTAGACAGTGGCTATGACAATTGATGTTCCACTAACTGTCCTGATGATATAAGCTTGTTAGGAAAATGTAAATACCTAGTTCAAAAATTATGTGTGGTCATCATATCAAACCTGAACTATCTACTTCGGGGTTTCTTTTATGTAGAAATGCAGTAAACTGAGATCTTGTTTAAATTACTGCTACTTTTTTTTTAATCACATGATTAGTAGATCTAATTCTAAGTTATCTCATGTCTTCCTCTCCCCCCCCCCCGACCCCCGATGACATCCCACCCTTTCCCTCTCAGTGCTGGCCATTGACCACAAGTCCTCACATGCTACACAAGCACTCTGCAACTGAGGCATAACCCAGCCCCTGAGATGCCGTCCCAGAAGTAGCACTGGTTAGTTTTATAGCCATTCACTAAAACAAAAATGGAATTTAGTGTGACTCTAAGTCTATGCTTTCCCAAATATACTACCTCCCACAAACACAGCCAAAACAAGCAAAACTTCTCAGCCAAAACTTTAGTAGGAGACAATTTGTTTGGAGTACTTTCTAATAGAACCAATAGTGAACGTCTAGAGAGAACCAAAGGAGACAAGGCAAGGGACATGAACTAAACTAAGGTTTGGAGTCAGGAAGATGTTGCAGAATATTTGATCACACTTTGAACCCTGAGATTGTATTATTTACTGAAAACAAAACAAAACGTTTCTAGTTGTGGTGTGGGTCAGCCTTAGCACACACCTTTAATCCCTGTGGCTGGAATACAGACTTGCCCTTAGTACACACCTTTAATCCCAGGCAATGAAGGGAACGTTAGTTTGTAGAAGAAAGCACCCATGGTTAAAAGTACTGTTTAATTGAGTGAGAGACAAAGTGAAGAAGCAGAGAAAGATTTGACATCGTAGGATATTCTCAAACTCTCATGAGACAAGAGAGGAAAGAGAAGTTACTTAAGAAATGGCAGCGCAAAGGAGAGAAGGCAGTTTTATTGGAATAATTGTACAGAGACAGGGATTACTTTTATACTTGAAAGCATTTGTCTACCTCTCTCTCTCTCTCTCTCTCTCTCTCTCTCTTTCTCTCTCTCTCTCATATGTTTACTAATTTTCTGTATTCTTGTTCCATCTTTTCATTGGGAGTCTGTGCCTTTTCCTATCACCGTCTATGAGATCTGCATGTACAGACATTGATCTCTTACTAAGGGAACTAACTGTACTTTCTTAGTTGACTACTAGTTTCATTATAGGTATAGGCTTTGACATAGCGTATGAACATAACAATTTCAAGTTTTATTCTATTGCTTTAAATTGTTTCTTGAAACTGGGTCTCTCTGTGTAGCCCAGGCTGTCCTAGAACTCTGTATGTAGACCAGGCTGGCCTCTGACTCAGAGAGATCTGCCTGCCTCTACCTTGAGTTTGAGTTTAGCCTGCTCTACATAGTGAGCTCCAGGACAGCCAGAGCAAATAGTGGGACCCTGTCTCAAAAACCCAGAGAGAAAGAAAGAAAGAAAGAAAGAAAGAAAGAAAGAAAGAAAGAAAGAGGAAAAGGAAGAAGAAAAAGAAGAAGAAGAAGAAGAAGAAGAAGAAGAAGAAGAAGAAGAAGAAGAAGAGAAGAGATAGAGGAAGAGGAAAGGGAAGAAGAGGAGGGGAGAATGAAAGGGAGTAAGAAGAGGAAGAACAGGAATGGGGGAAGAAGAAAAAGAAGAGGAAAAAGAAAAGAGAAAAAAGAAAAAGAAGATAAGGAGGGGGAGGAGGAAGAGAAGGAGAAAGAGAAGGAGGAGGAGGGGAGGAGGAGGAGGAAGAAGAGGAGGAGGAAAAGGAGGGGGAGGAGGAGAAGGAGAAAGAGGAGAAGGAGGAGGAGGAGGAGGAGAAGAAGAAGAAGAAGAAGAAGAAGAAGAAGAAGAAGAAGAAGAAGAAGAAGAAGACATGATTAATTTCTGTGAGCCTTTAGTTACTCAAGCTCTGTTTTCAGCAGTGCTTCTGACAAGGACTTCCAAGCCACCTAAGCCGTTGTAATGGTCACGCTTTAATGGTTCTGCCATATGGAGCTGGTCCATCTAGGCTCCAGTTCTCTCACAGTCAGATCCCTTTGGACTGTTAATGACAGAAACCCAGTATGAAAAGGCACTACTCAAACAGTAAACTACCCCAGAGTAGCTTCCTCCTCTGTATCCTCCACTGAGCTTCCTGAGGTTTCAGTTACAGTCAACTGAGGACTAAATGTATTACATGGAAAACTCTAGGTTAAAAAAAGAAGTCATAAATTTAAAATTGCAAGCCACTCTGGAGGACGTGATGAAATCTCTCTCCTACCTACAGCATGAGCCATTGACACTGTATATGCAACCCATTTATTATCATTGAGCAGCTCCCTCAGTCCGCAGGGCAGCTGTCAAGGTATAGTTGTGCCTGGGGTCATGGAACCTGTATTTTATGTAATAACAGTCCTGAAGCTTAAGAGTCATGGTGCTGGTAGTGTGACGGTGTCAAAGAGAAGCTGTGAGGTGTCTCATTTAAGAGGAAAGGGTAAGAAGCAGAGTGAGTGTCTTCTAAGGTTGCTAAGGGCTACACCATGAACCGTGGAGGGGGGAAAAGAACGTTTGCTAGCTTTGCTGTATCTCAAACTGTGCAAGGTACAGCCGCTGCCACCATTCGTGATAATATACAGGGTGTGGTTAAGATAAAAAGGGTATTTAATGATAGACTTCGGTGCCCTCCTTGGTGTTGGAACATGTCTTTTATAGACAAGGAGGGGTGATACTATTATATTTCATGTTCGTGAGAATGAGGAAGGTTGAGGACCTGGAAGCCACATGTGAAATTTCTAGGAATCTGCCAAGTGGTTCCGTTCTCCTCCAGTGGCCAATTTCATTCCCCTCTTTGCCGACACACCCTGGGAAACATAGCTATAGCTAACCATAGCCTCACATGCTACCTTCCTGGGAACCTGACAGTATGCTCATCCCAGCACAAGTTGGAAATGACTCCTTTACATTACTGAGCCCAGGAGTTAAGTGCCAAACTGTCTGGTGTGGACTTGTATTAGCTACTTTTCTGTTGCTGTGATAAAATATACTGACAAAGTTAACTTAAGGAAGAAATGGTTTATTTTCACCTATATTTCTAAGAGGATAGAGTCCATCACAACAGAGAAAGCATGCTGAGAGGAGCAGGAATATAGCCAACCATATTATCTACACACAGGAAGCAGAGGGGACAGGAAGTGTGGCTAGGGTATTCAATCCTCAAAGCCATCCCTCCCCCAGTGCCATACTTCCCCCAGTAAGGCTCCCCTTCCTAAGGTTCTGATAACCTTCACAAACAGGACACGTTACCTGGGAACAAGTGCTCAAATACATGAGCTTGTGTCTGGGAGACATTTCTCATTTAAAGCACCACAGTACCTTCATCTACTTACCGGAACCAGGGAAAGGTCATCTTCTCCATGTCAAGTGCTCTCAGCTCTGAGAGAGCACCTCACAGGGTTATTGTGAAGAATCGATGAGTTAATTTGGGAAAAACAGTTCAACAGTGCCCAACATTGTTCCAACATTGATGTGGAACCCATCTCTTTGGCCAGTGCAGTAGTCTGCCATCAGAGAGCATGTAGAGTAAGGTGTGGAGTCTCTGAAAGGAGAGCCGGTTTCTCTCTTCTCCTCAGGCCCTTGTCCGTAAGAGAAGTTCTTGTATCTGCTATGAACTAGGATACTAGTTTACCTTTTTGGAAATTTTTAATATATTGAGTGTAAATTATGAATTATCATGATTAGTCCTCAGTACCATACTATAGCTGATTACCTTGGCAAAATGTATTCAAGTATCCAACCCTGGTTATTATGTTTTGAATTTAAAATATATTATTTCACATATTTTTTCATTGCATATTAATATCCTCTCCCTTCCCCCAAAAGAATTTGAAAATGATGTCATGAGTCATGAACCTATTTGATGATAAAAATAATTTTATCAACCTTTTGTAACAGTACCCTGGTTTCTAAGTCCTCTTCCATTTCATTGATATTTTTCTGCTTTTAAACTAAAGCCATGTTGGCTGTTAAGATGGCACAGTGGTTAGGAGAACTTATGGCTTTTGCAGAAGATCAAAGTTCAAGTCTCAGTACTTGTGTCACAGCTGCCTATGACATCAGCACCAAGGGATCTGATGCCCTCCTCTGGCCTCCTTGATCACTCATGTGCATGTGTAGGCATGCGCGCGTGCACACACACACACACACACACACACACACACACACACACACACACAC
>NW_021604760.1:997776-1002906 GCF_004785775.1 Grammomys surdaster | reverse complement strand
ACACACACACACACACACACACACACACACACACACACACACACACAGGTGCACATATGCACCATCTAAATAAATAAATAAATCTCTAAACAAAAGCCACGTGTGTTGATTCCTTGCCATTTTTATAACAGAAGAGTGAGCACTGGAGTAGGGAAATGTGGCTCTCACATGAAGGCTTGATGCAGGCCCCAGCCCACCTTAGCAGTCCTTAAGGGATCATTCTGAATTCTTTTTTTTTTTTTTTTTTTAAAGATTTGTTTATTTATTTTATTTATGAGTACACTGTAGCTGTCTTCAGATACACCAGAAGAGGGCATCGAATCTCGTTATGGGTGGTTGTGAGCCACCATGTGGTTGCTGGGATTTGAACTCAGGACCTCTGGAAGAGCAGTCAGTGCTCTTAACCGCTGAGCCATCTCTCCAGCCCCATTCTGAATTCTGATACTTCCTTTGCTGGTCTTAAAGGGGGACACTGCCTGAGTTTAAGCTTTCGCAGTTGCAGAATGAAGAATCTCAAGCTTTGTTTTTAGAAACAAGTCTCCAATGTGTATCAAATAGAGATAGGATCAGAAGCATAACGGCAGAGACTTTTCTAGATAAAATAGGTTTTTTATCTTTCTTAACACAATCACAGTTATACATTTCTCAGCCCCATACTCATGGATGGAACGCTGTTGTCTCTGTAGTCAAAGGAATATGGGAAAGGTCAGTGGGATCTCCTTGTTTGCCTGCTGGAGGGGTAAAGACATGACTGTGACCCTAAGGAAGTGGGAACCTGAATGGCTAAGTGGACCAGAGCCTATCCAATCTCTATCCCAACCCTAACCCTAGCCCTAGCCAAAGTGGGCTCGAATGCCAGTGAAGGAACAGAGTGAGGGCAATCAGGCAAAGAGAGAGCAAGATTCCTTTTTCCATGTCCTTTATGTAGGCTGCCAGCAGAAGGTATGGACCAGATTAAAGGTAGATTTTCCCACCTCAAAAGATTCAGATTAAATATGGGTTTTCCCACTTCAAATGATTAATTAAGAAAAAAGAAAATCTCTTACAAGTGTACCCAGCAGGTTGGGTTTTATCTAATTCCAGATGTAGTCAAGTCAACAACCAAGAACAGCTCTCGAAGCCTCCCTCACAGCTACAGCCTTTGAAACACTTCCCCACTTCCGTGTGGCTTTTCTGCTGACTCTCTAAATGAGCAAGGCTTGCACACCAGACATTGCTTTTCTTTTTCAACTCTCCTAGCATCTTCCCTCTTCCTGTGAACTGTGGATTGTAACTTCAGAAGCACAGTTTCCTCTTCTCCCTTTCCCCACTGGGGTACATCAACCACCGACCCTGTACATCCCAACTCCACAATGTCTTCTGAAGCCATTTCCTAAGACGAGACTTATCAATTCTCATGAAGCCACCGTAACTGGGACACACATTTGCTTTTCTCTTTGACCATGAAAGGAGCTCTCTACTGACATCACCACCCCCTCAGCTTTCACTCAGAAGCCTATTCCTTTCAGAAGACTCTTTGTAGGCACAGACGGTGGTTTTTGATGTTTCCACACAAACTCTGTCAACAGTGATTGGTTTCTGAATACATTAAGAAGCTATCACCTGGCAGTCATATCATACTCGGCTTCACCTGCTACATAGCTTTCGGTTCAGGTTCCACACTAATGCAGGCCTGGGTTCAAATCTAAATTTGCCCCTTCCTAACTACAGCCTTAAAAAACTGCCTCATCCCAAACTATATAAACCAGAGTATTAGTGGTATTCATCAACAGTAGGTTACGGTAGGTTTACCACATCTACAAAGCTACTGTCCATCAAAGGTTGAACCACAGTTGCAGGCATGATGGCTTATGCCTGTAATCCAAGAACTTTCAGGGGCTGAGGCAAGATAGTTGCTCCAGGTTTGAGACCTACTTATCATACATAGTTCTAGGCTGGAATCTGGTACCAAGTAAGACCTAGTCTCAAAAGCAAATAAGCAAAACTCTTTCCCCACTCCTTAAATTTGAGCTGGTCCTGGGATTTGCTTTGGTCATTAGAATCTGTGACACCAGTCTTGTACAATTTGCCAACTCCGTGCTGTGGATGAATTTGAACTAGCCTTTTGAAAGAGCTGTGTGGGAGAGCTCCACAGCTGTCCACTTTGTCTACCATGAGACACATAACAGAGGCTGAGATACTTTCCCTAACTAACAAGTCAGATTGCTGCACCTGCTTGGTGGCCCAGGCAAACCCAGAGGCATCCCTATGCACTGGGAAGCCCCCCTTACCCCCTGGCCAACCCAAACGACTCTGAGTCCATTTAAGCCACCAGAGTTTGCAATGATATCTATTCACTATCACTTGATTGTATATGCAAATATTTTTAAAGTGTACTCGAATAGCACCTCACAGGGATGTCATCATTAAACAAGGAGGTCCACATGACACAGGACAGCCATTAATACGGTGTTAGTCCCTTACTCTGCACACTGCAGGAGCCTGTGACTTGATTATTTACCATGTCCTAAATGAACTCTGCTCCTTCTTACACACCTTGCTTATGAATCTTAAACAGACAGATTGTACTTCTTTTCCTTGCCTAATTGCTCTCATCCTACCCATAATTCGAGCCTCACCTCAATGCCTGCTTCTTGACGAAACCTCTAACCTATCTATAACTAGATAAGAGGGGATCTGATGGGTGAGACTTTGAAGCCAAACAAACCTATTTCCAAATTCTGGTTCTTCGTTACCACTTGATTAGAAATGCAAATTTGGTTAATATTTTAAAAGTGTTTCTAAGCTGCATCTTCCACCTCTGTAGGACAGGTTACAAGCATTAAATGACAATATCTGACCTGCATCCTTCATTCAACCAGCATTGGCTCCCTTTACCCTCCCCGCCTCCAAGTCCCACAGCTCCGTGTACCATTCTGCATTTGGCTATAATCTTGAGTACTTGTTTCATACCCTACTTAGAGAAAACATGCCTTATTTATCTTAGAGTCCCATATGGTACCTTATATGGTTATTCTCACATGATAAACACTCAATAAATATTTATTGCATTGGAATTTTAAAATAGCTAAGTTTCACAAGCAACACTGGAGGAGAAGCTCATTTTGGGTGTGTGGTCAGGGTAGGGTTTATAGAAATCTTGAATGCAAACTGTGTGTGTGTGTGTGTGTGTGTGTGTGTGTGTGTGTGTGTGTTAATAGGAAGGATTTTAAAGGGTAGAGGAGATGGAGAGAGAATATGAGGCAGATGTGAGTAAAACTACATCAGGGCCATGCAGGACCATGAAGGAAGCCATTAGAATGTACCAGTTTAGCGGTAACAGAAGGCTGGGGGCAAGGGTAAAAGGAGGACTAGAGAAATGTCATCTTGTTTGGTGATCAAAGTCATTGGCTTTGTTTTCAGACAGTAGAGTCATGAAGAGGTTGTGATTATTGTCTCTTTCTTTTATAAAAAAGTAAAAAGTCTATGCATTATAAAAAGCATGGGAAATACAAATAAGAAACAACAGACATGAGACAGTGCCTGTAATCGATTTGGGGACCAGTGCTGTCAAAACCGTGTTATCTCCTTCTACACACACTGTCGAAACACAGGTCTGATGAAATTCTGTTTTGACAACTGTCATTTACCAAAGTTTTTATTATTCTCTTCCTCTTTCTGAACCACTTGAAAACTGGTGGCATATGATGACCCACTAAATACTTCATTATGGTTTGGTTTTTGGTTTTGCTTTTGTTTTCTAGGCAGGGTCTCCTGTCTCCCAGACTAGCCTCGCATTTACTATACACCTGAGAATAAACTTGCACTTCCTCCTGACTCCATCTCCTGAGTGCTGTGATTGCAGGAGTGTGCTAATACACCCTATTTCTGCAGTACTGGAGATTGAGCCCAGGACTTGGATACTAGGCAGGTAGCCTATCAACTGGGCTACACACCCAGCACTTCAACGCATTTTTCTTGAAGAGCAAAGATTTTTTTCCCCCAAAACAAATGTACACCCATCACAGTCAGGAAATAGGCATTGAAGTACCACTAATATTCACCCACGAAACTCTTCAAAATTTATTAATTGCCCAGTAATTTCCATGAGCCAAACCAAGATCACACATTATATGCAAGCATCCATCTTTTTAGATTCTCCTGCAGTCTGAAAGAGTTCTTCGATGTCTGATCATCTGGCAAGACCTTGCCATCTTTTGAAGAGTACTAACTAGATTCATTTAATCTGTCAGTGAGTAGATTCCATTGTGAATTTCTGTCAGGAATTCCTGCATCGTGACCATCAATCATGCAATGCCAATGTGATTCATTGATGATGACTAATTTAGGTCACTGGATCAAGGTGATGTAGATCAATTTTCCTCACTGTTGAATTTTCACTCACCAGCTTCACACCTGGTGCTGGCTCTTGCCTGAGTCAACCCTCAGGAAGGTGATTTTTGGAGTGGTTTTTAAAGCTCTGCATTTTTGTTTTAAGCTCTGTGTCTTGGTTGCAAGTCAAGGTTCCTGTCTGTCACAGTCACTTATTGAATGTTAGGGTAACATTCTATCACTAAGCCCCATCCTTTGCCCCAAATATAATGGAATTAAAAGCAAGGAATTGGGTACTCAAAGAACTCACTGGAAGAGCCAGAGTAACAAGGGCTTTCAGGAGTATTGAGCATCATGACTCACAGAATGGGGAATTATGGGGACTCTCCTAGATTCAATGAGTTAAAACCATACACTCCACTATATGGAATCAACAATACAGAGTCAGGAAAGTTGCAGTTACCCAGACACAACTGCCTCCTCCAATCACTCAATCTGTTGATTGGACTACAGGAGTCTAATACAGGAAACCTTGTCTATGAACTGTCTACCATGAGAAGCTCTGTCTCCTTCAGCTTCCACAATTCTGATGTCATGTAAATACATGTAATATGTAATCACAGAGCAGAATCCCAACAAAAGCTCATCTGCACAGTGTAGCCTGGTAATTCTTTGCCTTTCTGGAATATTAAGGTTTACCATGTGGAGCAGAAAAGTCATGCAGTGATTTGAATAAGAACGGACCCCATGGACTTATACGTTTAAGTACTTGGTACCCAATAGATGGAACTATTTAGGAAGGATTAGCCGAAGTTGCCT
>NW_021604760.1:982404-997766 GCF_004785775.1 Grammomys surdaster | reverse complement strand
CATTTTGGGCATTTTAAAACTAGGAAAGCAGGGGACTGTTGACTAAACTTAGTGACTGCAAGAATATGACTCGGAGCCTTTTGCATTGTTCTTGCTATGAGTCGAATGTTCCATCGGAAAGATTTTGTGGGATTCTTCTTCTTTTTCTTCTTTTCAGGTTTCTTAAAGGCTTGGTGGCCATCAGAGGGCTCAGCACAAACCATATTAAGAACACCAGTGGGGTTAGTGCTCCAATTCAAAGGCAGAAATCCATTTTCAGTGAAGCATTTGTTGACCATTCTGCCTGTACATCAAGAAGAAATAACTCTAGGAGGAAATGTGGGGAGGCAAGAAACTAAGAGAACAGAGAAACAAAGAAGACATAGCTGCTGCTGAGACAGTCACTCTCTCGTGGCTGGATGTGACCAGAATGTTCACATCGTCCCTGTATGCCAGACCAGGAAACATTCTGTCTGTGGTGACCAGACGTAGATAAGATACATTCCCTTAAAATTTTGGCTAAAAATACAGCCTACAAACCTGCAAATAAAAACAAATGACAGACTACTGTTTTCTGAAAACCAGAAGAAACTCGACTCACTGCAATCCTTGGAGAACTGCTTGCTATGAAATGCTAAGCAGGCACGGATCTCACAGTCCACCAGTGCACATGTCTCCAGAACCCAGGAGGTATGAGGTCCAAGCTCTGATGCCAGGATAGTCGCAGGAGGCCAGGAGGTCACAGAAATTTTTGAGAAGCCATAGGCAGACAAGACATGTTTTATTCATCGGCACTCAGGCTACTACTAGGCAGGCAGCCTCCAGCAAGCTCCTAGGAATATGCTGGCACGCGAGCCACACATAAGCAGGTGCAAACATACATGTAGACTGTCCACAGGCTACACAAAGTAAGTTCACAGGCTCATGGACGGACACACACAGATCAACTGCTAAAGACAAAGACTCTGCCTCTAATTAAGGCTGTTTCTCCCCTCAGGGTCTTATTCAGAAAAAACTCACACAAAAGTGGCATCTAGCTGAAAATAGATAAAGGATTACATCACTGATTTGATTTGGGGTTCCTTGGATGTCTAGTGTTAGCTATTTTGTGCTGACTCATAGTCCCAGGATACCCATGTTTTAGCTGACTCATACCAAATATATAAAACAGCACCTTGTTTCCTGAACATAAACTGCCCCCTATGGCCTTCCTTTTCCAGCAGGCCACCTTGGCACAAACCAGCTGCATGGCCAACACACGAAGCAAGGTTTTGCCAACATGGATATGATGTTGTTAGGATTTTATTGCTGTGAAAAGACACTATGTTATAAAGAAAAACATTTAATTGAGGCTGGCTTACAGTTTCGGAGGTTTAGTCCATTATCATTATGGTGGGAAGCATGCCAGGGTACAAGCAAACGTGGTGCTAGAAGAGCCAAGAGTTCTACATCTTGATCCAAGACAGCTGAAGGTAACTGTGTGCCAAATTGTGTGTAGCTTGAGCATATATCAGACCTCAAAGCCCACCTCCACAGTGACACACTTCCTCCAACAAAATCACACCTCCTAAAAGTGCCGCTGCTTATGGGCCAAGTATTCAAGCACATGAGTCTATGGGGCCACACCTATTCAAACCACCAAAGGTACCCATTGCCAACTTATAAGAGAATTCTTTTCTTCTGAGTTTAAGGACTCGAAATCTTTCCCAAAACATGCTTTAAGCAGCTGAGGCCAATCAAGTGTTGTATAAACTCTCAGCCAAAATTGGATGATAATCTCCTCAAAGACAATAGGGAATACTTGACAAGTCTCCTCTGATGGTGTGTACTCCACCAGCCATGGAATGAACAGACTGTATTACAGGAGAATAAGTATAGGGGCCATAATTTAAAGACATGAGACTTTCATTAAAACTAAGCCATAGGACTGGAGAGATGGTTCAGTGCAGTGGTTCTCAACCTATGGGCTGCAACCCCTGTAGAGGTTGTCTTAGTTTAGGTTTCCATGAACAGATACCATGAACAAGGCAACTCTTACAAGGACAACATTTAATTGGGGGTAGCTTGCAGGTTCAGAGGTTCAATCTATTATCTTCAAGGTAGGAACAAGGCCTTTTCAAGCAGGCCTGGTGCAGGAGGAGCTGAGAGTTCAACATGTTGATCTGCAGGCCTCCAGGAGAAGATTGACCTCTAGGCAGCTAGGAGTGTCGCAAAGCCTCCCCACAAAATGACACACTTTCTCCAAGAAAAAACATACCTCTTAATGTGTTACTTCCCATGGGAAAGCATATTCAAACCACCACAGGGGTCAAACAATCCTTTCACAGGGGTCTCCTAAGACCATTGGAAAACACTGATATTTACTGTATGATTCATAAGAGTAGCAAAATTACAACTGTGAAGTAACGATAAACTCAGATACACACAATAAATAAATGTTAGAATAAGTAAATTAATCTAATAAATATATAGATAAACAAATGAATCTAAGACAGTAACAAGGGATCACAGGCAAACAGCCTTGTAGAACAAAGGGTCTGTTGTGGTTTTCGCAAGCTGGAGCTAAGTAGTGCTTACTGAAGCAAAACCAGCAAACACAGGACAGAACCTGACAACTGGGCAAAGACTACAAGTCTCTAGTGGCTCAGAGCAAGATGAAGCCAGTGAGTCAATGGCAACTTAAGGTTGTAGCCAGAAGAAGTAGCCAAGCTAGAAGCAAGGCATGAGAAGAATGAGGAATAAAGGCTACTGTGCTGGTGTTAACACAGCCTGAGACATCTGGGAAGACAGAACTTCAATCCAGAAAATACCTCCATCAGATTGGCCTGTAGGCAAGTCAGTGAGGCATCTTCTTGGTTAATGACTGATGTAGGAGCGTCTAGCCCACTGTGGATGATTCCACTTTTGGGCAAATGGTACCCTGGGTTGTATAAGAAAGCAAACAGGGCAAGCCATGGGAAGCAAGCCAGTAAACAGCATTCCTCTGTGGTCTCTGTCTCTGCTTAAGTTCCTGCCTTGGCTTCCCTCAACGATGGACTGTTACTGGGACTTGTAAATCAAATAAATCTTCCCCTTCCTTAAGTTGTTTTTTGTCATAGTCTTTATCTCAGCAACAGAAGCCAAATTAGGAGAGCTATCATTAGGTCCCAAATTGAGAGGATATTCGGGAACCAGAAAGACTTACTAAAAAGTAAGTGTTTAGTTTGAGATACCTATTGAATGTCTAAGTAGCTGTACTGACTGGCTTTGTGTGTCAACTTGACACAAATTAGAGTCATCAGAAAGGAGCCTCAATTGAGAAAATGCCTCTATGAGATCCAGCTGTAAGGGATTTTCTCAATTACTGACCAATGTGAGAGGGCACAGTCCATGGAGGGTGGTGCCATCCCTGCACTGGTGGTCCTGGGTTCTATAAGAAAGCAGGCTGAGCAAGCCATGAGGAGCAATCCAGTAAGCAAAGTAGAAACCAAATTAAACCCTTTCTGCCCCAACTTAGTTTTTGGTCATGGTGTTTCATCACAATAATAGAACCCTTAACTAAAGCAGTAGATTTGGATAATATTAATGATAGAAGCTGGAGATGAAGATATGAATTTAGCACTTACAGAACAGTGGCTAAAGGCTTGACCCTACGTAAAGTTGTAAGGGAGTGGTTCTGATGCTTTGATCAGGAATCCGTGTTTACTGATGCTGAAGGTCCTCTCCCACCCCCAAATTGGTTTTTGATCTGTCAATAAAGATGCCAGTGGCCAATGACTAGGTGAAAAGAAAGAGATGGGACTTCCAGGTTCCCATAGGCTAGGAGATAGGAAGAGAATCAAGATACTTAGGGGAGAGAGACAGAGAGAGGAGGAGAAAAAGAACTAAGGGAAGAAAGGAAGAAAGAAAGGAATAAACAAACAAACAAACAAACAAATAAATATATAAATAAATGCAGGGCACTAAGACCTGAGGCTCTTCAACATGCCAGGATTCAAGAAGAAGCAAAAGCAGAGAATCCAGCATACAAGAGGAGAGGACTTTAAATCAGAAAGTGTCAACAGTCGGTAACACAAAACCAAGTGAAGAAAAACAGGAAACGTTTTGGGTGGTATTGAAAGGTCAATTAAAAGCTGAACATTTACCTTTAGTGTTTGCAAAGTGAAGGTCATTGACCATTTTGGAAAGGGAAAGGATAGGTACAGAGTAGACACGAAACTCTTTTTTTTTTTTTTTTGTAAACCCTACTTATCTGTGGCTTGTGCTATCTGTAAAGTGGTAACTGCAAAGACTTGATTAGAGAGAATTCTAAGGAGATCTCGAGTTGCTAACCTGAGAAGAGATAACAGGTCAAAAGGTTTCTAAAGAACTATAACACCGCATACAGACAGTGATAAGTTGGGCTCAGATGTTCCTTGTGGTAAGAATTATTTATCTTTACTAATTAAGACTTGTCAGCATTGCTAAGTGTGTGATTCACAGATCAAAAGGGTCAGCTGGTGACAGGCAACTCACAGCAGAGGAAATTCTTCAGAGCAAGTGAAGGACACAAAAATAAAGTTCCCCCTAGTTGACAAGCAGATCTTTGAAGTGGAATTAAGGCACATGTAAATAAAAGAATTGAGTCCAAGTATAGACTACCAATAATTCGTTTATTCTTCGAGGTTTTTATTAACATTTGCCTAATCAAAAAAAAATCCTATTGAATCTCCTAGTAGACTAGTAAATTTGATCATCATTTTAGGTCAATGTAAATTACAGATCATTGATTCATCTAAATAATTTCTTAAGATTATTATATCAACCAAGGTATAATGGTATATGCTTTAGACTCTCAGCTACTCAAGAGACTAAGGTGATGCGATTACTTGGGCCCACAAGTTTGAGACCAGCCTTGACAATAGTGAGACCACATGTCAAAAAAAAGAAAAGAAAAGGTTGTATGTCTGTGTATGGTGGTCTGTGCCAACCCTATTAGTAAGTGTAGTTGGTTCAAGTATTGTATAGTGCAAAATTGAAATTACATGGGGCATATGGAGCTTAAAACTTTGTTTGATGAACTTGTAGTTCTCTGGTAACACTTCCATCCCACTGGGCAAAAGGCAAAGCATGTTATCTGAATACATCAAGCAACAGCACCTCCAATTAGTCAGTTTAGCCTGAACTTTTCCTCTCTGCGACACTCACCTGTCAGATCTAGCTTCCTTTCCTCCTTCTCCCAAGGTCAGCACTGACTGGTGTCCTAGGATTTGGAGAGTGACCGGTCTCCATCTGGACCTGTGGTGCCTTGCCAACCTGTGATGCTACATGGCTACTCTGACCTTGTCTCTGACTCACAGCCTCTGCTACTGGTTCCAACTTTAAAAAGAAAAAAATCTGTTTTAATTGGTGATGGCTTCAGCTGCTGATGGCCTGATGTGTGCACATTTGTGTGACTGGGGAGGTACCTGGCTGCCAGTTTCCTTCAAGTGGCTCAGTACAAGGGCCCCTGGAAACCTCCCTTCTTAACCTCTAGGTATTAAGAATTCGACAGAGGCAGAGCCAGGGCACCTCTGACTCCTCCCAGTTGGGATGACTCACCAAGTTTTGGGGGAGTTAGTTGACATACCTCATATTCTTTTCTCTCCTACAGTCTTTTCTAGGAACATAGAAAGTCTGAGAATTCTTCCCTTGTCAATCCAGGCTAATGACAACAGAAGAGTCTCTGTGTCTCCCCCTCCCCCCCTTGCCTGGCACTCTGCCTCCTCTTCCTTGCTTTCAGTGGTATTGTATCCACATCTGAGAAACAAGGACAAGACCTTTTGTTTCTCCGAAGCCACCTGCTGTCACCCTGCAATTCTGCTCCTCCAGCCCCTGGGGCTCCAGGCTATAGACACAAAGCACACTTGCTCCTTCCCCTCAAGTGCTCACCTTCTTCCAGGCCCACCTTTTTGGTTCCAACAGATTCTATCTCCTTTGCCTGTGAACTTCCCACACCACAAACTCCTCCTCACCAAGGGGACTTTTGTATCCCTTTCTGTGAGGCCGCAGTGGTCACAGAAAATTAGGAAAACAAGAAGAAAAATACCAGGGGGAGTGTTTTAAAGAAGAAAATGTTGTTTGTTTTTTCAAGACAAGGTCTCTCTGTGTAGCCTTGGCTGTCCTGGAATTTGATTTGTAAACAAGGCTAGCACTGAACTCAGAGAAATCCACCCGCCTCTGCCTCCCATGTGCTAGGATTAAAGGCTTGCAACACCACTACCTGCTAAAAGAAAATATTGTAATTGTTTCCCAGAAACTGAGTATAAAGGGATTGTTTCTCTTCCGTGACCTTGCATGTGATGCTACATCTGTCCCAAGGTCACCTTACCTTAGCCCATCAGAGGGCTAGTTGAGTAGTTGAACCAAACATGGGGGCAGGATGGGACGTTGGTTACCTTGAACATGAATGTTGTATGATCTTTCTTTTTAAGGAGAAGTGAACCGGGTCTACTCACCCCAGATAGGGTACCACTGGTAGACACAAAGAAATGATTCTACCTAAGTGTAGTTTAGTGAAGGAATAAGTTCAGTCGGAGTCACCTACAGTAGCATAAGTGAGGGATTACTTATATGAACATGAACAACTCATAGGTGGCTATACCACTGAAGAAAAAAAATCTCTCCTAGCATCCATTAACTGCCTACACATCTTGAGGGGGCCTTGTAAGCCACTCACATTTAGTAACCCTTAACTATTTAAACCCTTGGCTTTGTTAGCCCCTCCCCTCTTTATGATGAAAAGTCAAAGGCCCAGTCTTGTGCAGGTCTCCTGTAGGTAATGCCCGCTGCTGATGCTGACCATTCAAGAGAGCAACAGACTTTTCACATCCAGAGGGTGGAGTCCCGCAGTCCTCTGAGATGGAGCAGCAGGCTTACAGAAGGGAGGAATGCAGCCATTGGCAACGGCCTTCCTGGAGAAACTCTAACAGCGTTATATGAAATTGATTCCCTTTTCCTCTCTGAGCACCATTGGCTGACGTGAAAGGAATTTCGGACGGACCGTCATTTTGCAAATTGATAGATGCGAGCTGCCTCTGCTCAGTGAAAAATCTCCTTTATTCCCTACAGCTTTTTTGGTTGTGAGCCTAGCCTTTAACGGCTGAGCCATCTCTCCAGCCCTATTACCCGTGTCTTACTTACAGCTGAAATCCTAACTAGTATGGGACACGTTCTTTAATAGCTTTCCAGAAAGGAACTTGAGCCTTCAAGGTCCATTTAGGCTTTTCCTGGTGGAGGAGTGTCCTTGTACAGAGCTATATCCCTGCGGTTCATTTTTCAATCATTTCCCCATAGGTATATGCTATTGCATAGTCTGGATTTCCAAATGTGATCCAGGAAATTTGATTTCCTTGCTTTCTGATCATCTTTCTTTTATTTAACGAGCTAGTTTAATATAATATCAAAAGGGGGGGAAATGAAGAAAGCATACATGCTTGTATGCTCATACATAGAGCACATATGACATTATATGTTTATAGGTCTGTGTGTATTTATACCCAAACATATAGCATATAGTGTCTTTAGACGATATAGGCATATCCAGGTATGGTGGCATACACTTAAAATCCTAGCCCTTGTGAGGCTGAAACAGAAGAACCATGAATTTGAGGCCAATCTAAGCTACATAGTGAGACCCTGTCTCAAAAAAAAAAAGTAAAAATAGAGCTGGAGAGATGGCTCAGAGGTTAAGAGCACTGACTGCTCCTCCAGAGGTCCTGAGTTCAATTCCTAGCAACCACATGGTGGCTCACAACCATCTGTAATAGGATCTGATGCCCTCTTCTGATGTGTCTGAAGAGAGTATACTCATATACATAAATAAATGAATCTTGTTTTTAAAAGTAAAAATAAGTAAATAGATATAGGCATGTAATGAAGTATGTTTGTGAATAGATGAAAAAGTGCAGATATTTGAGTAAGTATAAAAGGTCCTGAGCATCTTACTTATATGCATAGGAAACATCTCCCCTACCCCCGCCCCCACTTGATGAGTAAAATGCTTTGTGTCATTGATCCATTCTGTGAGCCACCTCCTTCGGTCTGGAGTCTTCCACTAACCCTTTCCACTTGCCAAAGCACTAGTTACTCTTAAAGAACCAGCGGAAGATCTGCCTCTCATTGTGCTTCAAGGCTCCTGGATTTCACGAAAGCATTTCTTGGGTGTGCGCTTTGATTACTTTATATACCTGTCTCCCCTGCTAGACAATGAGCTCTTTGAGTGCAAAAACAGATTCTCATTCATGTTGGCTCTACCCCAGAACCTGCCCCTGGGCATATACTAAGCACTCAGTAAACATTTTATGAATGAGTAAATGTGTTCCTTGAATAATAATTAAGATTTAGCTATGAAGGACGTTGAAGGACTCTCCAAGACCAGAGTGGAAAGGGACCTTGAGGAAGAACACTTGCTGTGGCAGCAAAAGGACAGAGTTCAGGTCCCCAGGACCCACATAAAGGCTGTGTGTGACTATGCATGCCTGTGACCCTCAAGTTATATTTGAGGGTGGAGAGGGATACAAGTAGATCTCAAATGTCCACTGGCTAGCCAGCTCAGCAGAAACAGTCCCATCTGGGCTCAGTGAACTGCCATGTTCACACAATGTCAGCCCCCACCCTGATAGAAAAGGGGAGGGAGGAACATATAACATGTAATATCTTCCTCTGGCCTCTCAATGCAGAGACACAAGTGCTTTCACTACACATGTCTGTGTGTGTGCATACACACACACACACACACACGCACGCACGCACGCACGCACGCACGCACGCACCAAAAGCAAAGCAACAGAAAATAGAAATAGATCTTAAAACCAAATACACAGCTCATTACCACCATCAGTGAGGATTAGTTTTGGCCATGTTTCACAGGAAATTCAAAACAATACTGGCTGTCTTAGTTACTTTTCTATTGCTATGATAAGATGCCATGAGCAAGGCAACTTATAGAAGAAAGAGTTTACGTGGGGCTTATAGTTGCAGACGGTCAGAGTCCATGATGCCATGGAGGGGGCAGAGCAGCAGGCAGGCAGGCATGCTGCTAGAAGTCGTAACTGGGAGCTCACGTCTTGAGGCACAGCATGGGGACAGAGAGCTAACTGGGAATAGCATGGGATTTTGAAACCTAAAAGCCCAGTCCCACTAACACATTCTCACCTCCGAATCCATCCTAAACAGTTCTACCAACCAGGGACCAAATATTCAGATATATGAGTCAATGGCTATCTTTCTCATTCAAACTATCACAGTTATCTTAAATAAGATACAGACGTATGACTCTTCCTCTTAAAGAACCCAGAGAGGAGACTTGATGTTGTTAAAGCCTTGGGCCTGTCAGAGACCTGGTAGAGTTCTCTACACTGTTTGTACCCTTGATCCCACGAACCAAAATGGATGCCCTTCTGTTTCAGTTATCAGATGTATAACAAACCTCACCGGTGCTCCAGAGGAAGAACTCATTGATGCCGCAGCCTGTAGACATCATCCAAGCCAGGAGGAAACCTAGAAAGGAGAACAGCAGTGGGCATGACTGCTGCTCTCAGATAGGTCTACTCTGATGTCAGAGTAGTCACTAAGTCTGGAGAAAGTTTCTTCATAGTAGCAGAAAAGACCAGAATCAGGGTTGGAGAGATGTTTTGTGCTTAAGAGCCCTTGCTACACTTTCAGAGAACCCAAGTTCAATTCCTAGTACCCACATCAGGTGGCTTACAATGGCCCGCAGCACTAGGAGATCTGAAGCTGTCTTCTAGCCTCCAGGAGACCCTCACACACATGGCACATATACACAGACACACCTATGTATAAATACAAATAAATCTTAGGAAACAAAAAAGACCAGCGTCAGGAGCACAGTGCTAGCCAGCAGCAAGAGGAAGGCAATGGAGAAGCACTGAAAGGACTGGGGTGAGTGCAGTGTTGTACACAGAGTTTGGTTGCTCCCAGAGTCATTCATCAACTGTTAGATCAATAAATGATCAAAGGAGGGAGGACTGTGAGATTAAATAACTTTCCGAGCATGACATAAACTTATTTTTACTCATGTGGCTAATAATGCATGGACAGATAGGGGGTTTTGTCGTTAAGAAATCACATTTAAGTTGAATGTGTTGTTTCTTTAAAACTGTATGACTTTTTCTTTCACCTCCTTCCTATCAGGATTACTCTTTTTTTAACACCAATTAAACACCTACCATGTACTAAGTAGTCAGCTGAGCATGTGAATAAGCAAGGGTTGGCTCTCGCAGTGCTGGGCCTAAGACTCAAGGGCTATAACAGCAGGGGGGATGAAGGAGAACTTGAGGTCTTGGTATTAATCTCACTGACACAGTGCTTCCAGAGAGAGTTGGAAAGGTTCCTAAATTGGAAATACTGACACAGAAGTCCAACTTCAGTTGTTGAAGAGGAAAGTGGACAGCTTGTCTAGGTTCCCTCCTCATTTGCAAGGACCGTTGTACACCTACACAAGAGGTTGCATGAACCCAATATGGCTACAAAACACCTATAGATGTGTACAGTAAGTACAGACAGTATACAGTAAGTATAGACTGTGATAGCTCTGATATTTGCTACTTTCTAACATATGTTCATTCAATCACTAACATTCCTAAATTCAACAAATGGTTATTAAGTCCCCACTTGCCGCTGAGAAGTATTAAAGGGCTAAAACTCAACTTGCTTTTCCCCTCAGCAAGAGGCTGCATATTGGAAAGACTCGACTGTGCCTGAGATGAGCAAGGGAAAAGAGAAAGGTAACGCCCATCACAGCCTAAGCAACAGTCAGCACCGGAGGCTTACTTTACTTGTTCCCACAGGGGAGTGATTCCAGCTGAGTCTTCAGAACTCGGGGATTTTAGTGGGCAGGTGGAGCAACTGGGTTGAGACAGGGCAGGGTAGGACCTGGGGTGAGAGTCAGACACAGGAAAAGTCTGCTTGTGCTCTGCACAGAATGACGATTCACGCTGGTCACCGGAAGTTAGGAAATAAGGAGGTGTGTTTGAATCCAGGTTCAGAAGTACCTGTATGCTTAAAGTTTTCTATTTCATCCTCAGACACAGAACAGAAAACATGACATTGTTGTTCAACACTGGAGAGACGAAATGACATTCAGGGTCAACAAAATAATTTAAAAAAATGTCTCTAACTTCAACCTTGACATCCTCATGTTGCCCTTGTATATATATATTTTCTTCCCTGAGAGTGGCCAGGTACGAGCATGTGTGCTAATCAGTGCTATGGGCTGAGGGGAAGGATGCCAGCATTAAGGTATCTAGTGCATTAACAGGCTATGGTGGAACATACCTTTTATCCCAGCACTCAGGAAGCAGAGGTAGGTAGATCTGTGAGTTCAAGGCCAGCCTTGTCTGCAGAGCAAGTTCCAGGACAGCTAGGGCTACACAGAAAAACCCTGTCGTAGAAAACAAAACAAGCCAGGCGGCGGTGGTGCATGCCTTTAATCCCAGCACTTGGGAGGCAGAGGCAGGCAGATTTCTGGGTTCGAGGCCAGCCTGGTCTACAGAGTGAGTTCCAGGGCAGCCAGGGCTATACAGAGAAACCCTGTCTCAAAAAAACAAAACAAAAAAGAAAAGAAAACAAAACAAAACAACAACAACAATAAAAAAAAAACAACCTAGCACCAGAGAAAGAATTATCCATATGTGCATGCTTTACTGAAGAAGTGAGTTTAACATGGCTCATCAACCTAGGGATGCTGAAGTTGGAAATCTGGGGTCAAGAATAGACTTAAATGCGCAAGGGAAAACCAGACTAATGAATGGCAGTAAGGGAGGTCCTCTGCACTTGCTTTAGAGGCTTCCACCTCATGATTTTAATATTAGTTAGCAAGGGGTCTCCTTAGGCACTTAGAGACACTTGACTCGTGGGGCCAAGTTACAATACTCTGTATAAATAGGCCCTACAGTAGGAAATCTAGAATTTTCCAGGGTTGTGGCACATCAGCACAAAAGGACCATTACTCTGAAAGTGCCCAGTGTGGTGTCTTCCTCATGTAAAGTTTTTCTCTTGAAGTCACATTAGTTTTACAGCAGTTGGTTCAGTGTCTGGCCTGGGCATTAAGCAGTAAGCTGTTAACAGACAGGGGTGTGCTAGCTAGTGTGATGCAAAGTCCCTGGTGTAAGTGCAGAGTGAAGAATCTTTTAATTGGAGTCTGGTTTTCTCATTTGCTCCTAGTCATCCATTTAATAATTCAAGTCCATGTCATCCAGGTGTCAATGATAAAACAACATTTATACCGTTACCATTTCTAATCCTTGAGGCTGTTTGCGGTTAAGTTCTAGGTCTGACTTTACGTGAGGGTAGCCTCATGGCTTCACTTTTATAACTGTTTCTTCCTTTGGAAAACAGATTTTTATCACAACAGTTTGCTGCTACCATGAGGCAGGATGGTACTGTCATTTACTGAGATGGCCTGGCTTTAAATAATGACAACTTTGTATTTTACCATTGAAACTTTGGCCAAAACTCAAACCTTTTAAGCCTCAGTTTCCTAATCTGAAAAATGGTCAAGAGAAACTGTTCGTGAAAACACTTAGCATAGTGCCTAAGCTTAGCACAGAACATTAGATGCTAGTCGTCATCATGATGATTCATAAGGCTTTATGGACCAAATGAGATCATTCCGTTTGAAACACAGCACCATGCTAGCACCTAGTACCCCATCCCACAATGCTGGTCGTATTATCTCATGTACAGTCACCATTTCCCAGTGCAGCACTGACTGCTTTGGTCCTCTGCTTTGTCCTTCTCTGTTGTTGTAGCCTGCAAATGGGTTTAACCCCTTCAGTGCTACCTCCTTCATATGTTCCCTACCTTGCCTCCCTACCCAGTGAATACTGTGCTTCTCAGAATAGTCAGCACAGTCCCTCCGCCATAGTTAGATGGTCACTCTGTGGTTCTTTTGATTTGATTTCTTAATAATTCTATTACTCTGATACCTGTTTTTAGAAAATGTCAAGACTTCAGTGAAATAAAAATAGCCTTCTTACTTCATCTACTCAAGAGGCCACCAAGACCATGGAAAAATAGCATTTCATTTTAGGATAAAGGAATAGGGGTTTTTTGTGGTTTGAATGAGAAAAGTCCCCCATAGGACCATATATTTGAACACTCTCATGTCCAGTTTGGTTCTTCTTTAGGAGACTATAGATAAGTGTAGTCTGTGCAGGAGTACACATTGCAAGTGGACTTTCATCACTTATAGCCTTGCCCTGCTTCCTGCTTGCTGTCTTTACTTTTTATTGCAGTGGAGATGTGATTTCTCAGCTTCCTGATCCTGCTGCTTGTTGCCACGCTTTCCTGACATTAAGGACTACAGCCAACCATGCTTGGTCATGCCTGCCTTCACTCTCAGCACTCAGGAGGCTGAGGCAAGTGAATGAATCTCTGTGAGTTTGAGGCCAGCCTGGTAGACATAGTGAGTTCCAAGACAGCCAGGGCTATATAGAAAGATCTGCCTCAAATAATAAAATAAATAAAAGTGACTGTACTTGTGTGGAACTATAAGCCCACATAAACTTCTTTAAGCTACTAATTAATACTTCCTTTTTGATGTTCATTATATAATCTGACCATAGCTCTGGATATGGTTTGCTATTTATTTGTTTTTTGTTTGTTTGTTTTTTGAGATAAGGTTTCTCTGTATAGCCCTGGCTATCCTGGAACTCACTCTGTAGACTAGGCTGGCCTTGAACTCACAGAGAACTGTCTGCCTCTGACTTTTGAGTGCTGGGATTAAAGACATGTACCACTATGCCCAGCTTTTATTTTACAGGGTATATTTTATTTTAAATAAAAACCTACATCATATTTTGATGTAGAAATTTCAATATTATATTAATTACTTTTCATTGTTGTAAATAAGATGTCATGACCAAGGCAACTTATAAAGGAAATAGTTTAATGGGATCATGGTTCCAGAGGGTTAGAGTCTATGGCGGCAGACTGAAGGCTTGGTGGCTAGTAATAGAACAGCAACTGAGATCTCAAGTCTCACCCACAAGCAGGAGGCAGAAGGTACACTGAAAATGGTGGTCTATTGAAAACTCAAAGCTGGCTCCCAACAACACACCTACTCCAATAAGGCCACACCTCCTAAATCCTTCCCAAAGAGTTCCACCAACTGGGGACTAAGTATTTGAACCTTTATATATATTTATGTATATATGAACCATTAAAATATTTACAAATAAAAAATATGTGAGCTGCTATTTCATTTAGTCAATGAATCCATGAGAGAGAAAGAAAAGAGTTCTTGTGTTAAACCCATCCTGTGGAGCACTACAGTAAAACTATGAAAATGCCACTCCTTGCTCAAAGTTACTTAGTGGCTCCTTGAAGCCCACGGCCTTTGTCTTCAGCATCCTCTCCCGCTGCTGCTAGAAAACCCCCAGTGTCTAGCTCCTTTCTTCAAGTGGTATTGTGTTAATCTCAATATTTCTAGGATGCTTTGCTCTACTCTAGGATGTTTAGCTCTTTTCTCATCTCCCCATTTCCCAACCCCAACTCTGTCCTTGGTTCACTCGTTGCCAAGCCTGCTAGGAAGCCTTTTGTGGCCTTCCTTCTGAGTTAGAATGCACACCCTTTCCACAGTACCAGGTTCCTAGTTGCTTCTCTAGAGCCTTCCACACTGTTTCATTAATTCAACAAGTATGTCTTGAGTTCCAGGTATTGTGTTCCAAGTACCCAGTAAGATACTAAAAAGGAGTTGGCAAAGCCCACAAGAGTTCCTTGTCTTCTCCCAGTATATGTAAACCGAGGAAGCGAATTCTCACTGGGCTAGCTGGTATAGGAACAATAGAAAGCTAACCTGAGGGAGTTTCTGGGGGAAGGGTAATAAGAAGTATAACCCCAAACATAATGGTCAGGGAAGATCTCCTCTCTCTTCTCTGTGCACAGACCAGAAGTAGGTGATGGGAGGAGACAGTTTTCTGTGAGTTTCCTATATCTCTGCATGCCTGTGAGCATGATACTAACTTTCTTTTTGCTCTAGATTGCACTTTTGAATCTGTTTAGCCGACAGCCTTGTCAGGTTCAGATAGTCTCTCTTTGAACAAAAGGGAAATATTGCTTTCGGCCCAATGTATTAAAGATATCTCCTCGGGCAAAGAGAATTTTTGTTTGCATTTCATTAAAAAAAGATTTGGGATCTTTATCTAAGGTTGGAGTTTCTCTCTCATCCCTTACTATGTGCTATATGAAAGTGGCACCTGGCCCTCTTCACATTCCTGTGTGGGAGGCAGGTTTTGCAGGCTATGCACAAAGGCTCAACCCTCTGCCTCCTACTGTTGCTGTGAGCAATAAAGTCCTTCCTCATTAAGCCAGGAGACTCCTGTCTTTGGCCAGCATCCATGAAGGTGTGGGAAGCTGGCTTG
>NW_021604760.1:943215-982304 GCF_004785775.1 Grammomys surdaster | reverse complement strand
CTTTCTTTCTTTCTTTCTTTCTTTCTTTCTTTCTTTCTTCTCTTCCTTCCTTCCTTTCTTGTTTTCTTTCCTTAAGATTGATTTATGTTCACATTTTATTTGTATGGGTGTTTTGTCTGCATGTATGTTTGCACCTAGTGTCCATGGAGATCCAAAGAGGGTGTCATATCTCCCTGGGACTGGGATGGTCGTGAGCTGCCATGTGAGTGCTGAGACCAAAACCTGGGTCTTCTATAAAGCACTAAATGCTCTTAACTTCTGAACCACCTCCGCAGCCCAACTGTAAAGTTCTCAAGGACAACACCATTGCTCATCTTGGTATCCTTAGAACTCAGAAGAGTCATTGGCTCATAGCAAGATTCAAGGAATGTTTGCTAAAAATAAACAAAGTATTTGCATCTTAGAAATAAACATGTTCTTTACAATCCATTTATTTTTAGACAGCATTTTACCTACCATAGGCTGAGCTAGAACTCATGTATCTTAGGGTGATTTTGAACCTCTGATCATCCTGCTTCTGTTACCCCCAAATGCTGGAACCACAGGAATGTACCACCATGCCCCCTTTATATGGTGCTTGGTTTGAACCCAGGGCTTCAGATGTTTTAGGCATGCACTCTACCAACTGAGCCCATTCCAGCCTTCCCTCTCCCATTAGCCTTTTCTAATATTTTCTTCGTGTGTATGTAAAACATTTCCTGGGTTTTAACTCTCTGAGTGAAACAATATTGAGCTCTGTGACAGTGAACAAAGTGTTCACAGTCTTTCACAGGTGGCTAGTCATCCACACTTGGAGAAACACTTAGGGACAAGGTTTGCTGATGAACACACAGGAAGCTGCATGCTGTGTGCTGTAGCTTCCAGGGGGATGCTGAACCAGTTTCCAACCTGGTGACAAGTGAACACTGCTGGAACACCGTGGAGAGGAGGGAAAGCCACCAGACGAAATCCACAGTGATCTATACTCCCCTCCAAACAGGTATGGCCCTCTTGCCATTTTTGGTTTCTTTCTTCATCATTTCAAATAGCTACACAACTAATCGCATCTTCCTTGTGTAGACTGAGTGATCCAACTTGATCCTTAGTGTTACATCTGAACACAAAGGGAAGAACACATCCACTGAACTTGAAATGAGAACATCTGGAAGTCACATTAGTTTGGATTTGGGTGGTGGCCTGTCCTGGCAGGTTCTATGCACTCCCTTCTCCCTGGCTGGCTTTCTGAGCTTACTATACTTCCTCTCTCACATCTCACATGGGCTATGCTGAGCATTGTATATGTACCTGACCACACAAACCCTGGGCAGTACAGTTTACATTGTATGGATATAGAAACAGAAGCTAGAAGAAATTCTGTTTTGTGGAGAGGACTCATGGAAACCAAATCCATATTTCTGCTCTTGGTATACCGCTGTGCATTCATGCACATATATACATTACACACACACACACAGACACAGACACACACACAGACACACACACACACACACAATACATGCATATTTATATGTTATCTAAATATACACATATACAAATGTACAAAGATGTATATCTGTAAGCTATAGTGTCACATATATGTGTATATAAGCATATACATACACATGTATTATGATTATGATTGTATATACATATATGTATACATATATATAGATATAAATATAGGGAATGATGGTTGCCATGACATCCCCCCCCCCTCAGTTATTGCTGTTGTAGTAGTTTTGCTATGCAGATCACTGCTGTGCACAGTAATCCTCTGACTTTGGTCCCTGGAGTGGTAGCATTGTAGGCATATGGTTTCCCACTTGGTATATCTTAATAAAATATTTGCAAATAAAGATTTGTTGTAGCAGATATTTTGCTACAGATGTTATTGACTGGCTTGATGTCGCCTGCCTGCCTGTCTTGTTCTAATTAGTTATCTTATCAGAAAGTCTCTTTAATGATGACTTGGAGGTCTGTGCACAAATAACTTCTCTGATAGAGACTGAAAACATTAAGAATCAGGTGCTTACCAAGCGACACACTTTGATCAATATATGTGTGTGCTGGTTTGTGTTTGTCAACTTGTCACAAATCTAGACATGCCTGAGAAGAGGAAATCTTAATTGGGAAAAAAACTTTTTTGGAGAGGAGGGTTTTTAGACAAGGTTTCTCTGTATAGCCCTGGTTGTCCTGGAACTCTCTGTAGACCACCAGGCTGGCCTCCAACTCATGTACCCCCACTGCCTGTTGGGAAAAAACAATCTTAAAAGGAAAATGCCTTCATTAGATTGGATTGTAGACAAGTTTATAGGGGCATTTCTTTGATTAATGTCTGGTGTGGAAGGAGCTGGACCACCCCTGAGCAAGTGGTCCTAGGGTATATAAAAAAGCAGGCTGAGCAAGCCATGGAGAGCAAGCCAGTAAGCAGCACTCCTTTATGGCTTCTGCTTCAGGTCCTGCCCCCAGGTTCCTGCCTTGACTTGCTGCGATGGACTGTTTGTGACTTGGGATATAAAAGCCAAGTAAATCCTTTCCTCCTCCTCAGTTTGCTTTGGGTTGTGGAGTTTAACACTGTACTAGACTCAGGGTGCACTGACATTACCACCTAAACCTTTTTTTTTTTTTTAGATTTATTTATTTATTTATTTTATGAATACGAGTACACTATAGCTGTCTTCAGACACACCAAAAGAGAGCATTAGATCCCATGACAGATGGTTGTGAGCCAGCATATGGTTGCTTGGAATTGAACTCAGGACCTCTGAAAGGGCAGTCAGTGCTCTTAACTGCTGGGCCATCTCTCCAGCCCCAGCCTTTTTGAGCAAACAACTATTGGCTTTACCTTATTGATTAGATAAGAATGGTCACATGTTCTTTCTTGCATATTAAGATCTAACTGAGCTAAATGCTAGAACTCTAGGATACATGAGTCACCGATTCAGTAGCTTCCTTGTAGCTCATGCTGGTACTTAAGACTTGTGGAAATGAGAAAGCAGCATGCATATCCCATGATCCAACAACAGCCCCAAATACACAGGCTCTTTACCAAATTTTTTAGGACATACTCTGTGCCTATGCAGATGGTGTAGTGGTGACAGGATTCTGCATTTGAGAAGCTCACCCTAGTAAAACAAACATCATAAATAGCACAGATAGTAAATGATGGCCCTGCCAAGATTGGGATGCCACGAGTGCCACCCAATGAAAACATGGTAAAATAACAGGGACCGTAGAAATGGGGAAAGCTAGAACTAGGGAAATGTTCCCAGTGTGGTAAGATGGGCCCTGGGGATGCTCCTGAGAGAAGCTGCACACGTGTGTATCCCTGTGCTTGATGGAGGTGGTAGAAAAGGGCAGAGGACAGAAGTTGGCTTTGGGTGTTGTCCTCAATCACTTTCCACTGAATTTTCTCTGACAGGGTTTCTCACTGAACCCAGAGCTCAGGTTGGCTAAGCTGGGTCCACATGTATCTGTCATCCCTTCTGTAACACCTTGTTACAGAGAAACACCACCATGCTTAGTTTTTACTTGGGTGCTGGGGATCAAAACTTATGTCTTCATGCTTGCACCTAGTAGGCATTTTATTGACTGAGTCCTCTCTTCAGCCCAAAAATTCAGTTCTTATTACTGAGTTCTTATAATCAAAGACAGAAACTGGAAGATGTTACTATCAAGTAAACCAAACAGTAAATACAGTTTGTTTTCCTGCTCCGCCTCTGGTAACTAACCTAGGCAAATCCTATAACCTGTTGTACTTGTTATTTTCTATTGCCTGATATAAGGTATCATGACCAAGACAACTTATAAAGTAAAATATTTTATGTGGGGCTCATGGTTCCAGGGAGTCAGAGTCCATGGCTACAGTGGCAGGGGAGCATGGCCGACAGGCAAGCAGGTAGCTGGAGCAGTAGCAGAGAGCTCACACCTCCAGACATGATTCTGGGGCAGAGAGAGCTAATTGAGAATGGTTTTTAAAACCTCAAAGTCCATCCTTAGTGGCACACCTCCTCCAAAAAGACCACACTTCCTACTAATTGTTCCCAAATAGTCCCAAATTGTGGACCAAGTATTCAAGTATTCAAACATATGAGCACGGGGGTGGGGTGGGGTGGGGTGGTGGTGGGGTGGTGGTGGCGAATTCTCATTTAACACCCCCCCACACACACATCTGCCTACCCATAACTGTAGTTTCTAGGACCCTAGAAGCAGCACATTCATAGTCTGTAGGAAAGAAAATGAATGCAGAGAATACAGAGACATTGATACCCTGCGGCTCGCACAGCGCCACGCCATGCACTTGTTTCTATCTTGTAGCTTCCAGAGATTCTGATCCAGGACTCAGGAGCTAACCGGAAAGTTAGCCATGCCTATGCATGCTTAGAAGAGCAGGTGGGTGCGAGGAGCTCCACTTCAGCTTTGTTTTCATTTTTTGATTTTTGCTTGTAATGGAGTCAGATGGATTTACACACACATACACAAAGAAAGAGCGAGGTGGAGAGAGGGAGGGAGGGAGGGAGGGAGGGAGGGAGGGAGGGAGAGAGAGAGAGAGCGCGAGAGAGAGAGCGAGCCAGAGAGAGAGAGCGAGACTTACCCAGTGGAAGTAATACTTGTGGTTAAACTCTGGGTCAGTCGCTTATCCCTGAGTGACCTTCAGCTATTTGTTGTAACTCCCTAAGGTTCTGAGTTTGTTATCTAAAAATTCAGGATCAAGATACAACCTCCCAGCCTAGTCCTGGGATTAAAGAATAATGAGTCACACAGGCTGAATGTAGACCTCAGAATATTGTGCTAGCCACATGATAGCTGGTTACAAACCAAGTCCGCTGGGCCCACGAGGGCGAGCTATTGTTACTAATTACGAAGAAAGGGAGTTGAGGCCCAAAAGGTAGTTGCTCCCTTCCTAAGTCTTCTGTCAGGCAGAAAGCCTGAGTTCTCGAACTTAAAAGGGACTTTAGGTGGTGGGTGGGTGGGTGGGTGGAACCTGTAACACTTGGGACCCCAGATCTCCTACATGGGCCAAGACGGGAAGAGCGGGTTGGGGGTCGCCTAGGCAGCCATGAGAAGGTCTCAATGGTCCCCTTCTCAGTCCAGAAGGGTCCGGTGGAAGCGAAGCCCCCCCGCCCAGTGTCCCGGGCCCCCAGCGTCCCAGGGCGTCGCCCCGTGCAAGCGAGGGAGAGGAGGGGCGAGCGCGGGACTTTCCCCGCCTCCCTCCGCTTTCCATAAATCACCGCTGCAGCGGCGGCGGCTGAGCCGGGAAGTGTACGGAGCCGGAGCGCAGCGTGGTGGCACCAGACACCTCCCTTTTCCCCGCCGCTTTCTTTCCTTTCTCTTCTCTCACTTAGGTCTTTTAAACCTCCTTCTCCCTCCTCGCCGGGAGACCGCCCCGGCCGCGCCGCCGCGCCCGCACTTGGTGGCGCCGTCGCCGTCTCCGGGCTGCGCCGGGACTCGGGGAAGCGAAGGCGGCGCCGCTCCGCCGGTGCTCTCAGCCGTCCGGCCTGCCGGCGCCGCGGTCTCGGAGCCGCTGCTGCCGGGCGATGGTGGCCGCCCGCGCGCCCGCGCTGCAGCCGGGCGCCCCCTAAGTTTGCCAGCTACCGCCGCTGCGCCGCGGAGCCGGGAGCGCAGGAGACGAGGAAAGTTTGGCGGGCTGCGCCTCCCGCGGCCAGCGCCCGAATCCCGTCGGCGGGAGTGGCCGGAGGCGGCATGGCCCGCGAGCCCGAGGAAGAGGAGACCGTAAGGCCAGCCGCTCTGGTCCGCCGCTGTCCCCGCTGCCCTGGCTGGCCTGGGGCCCCACGGCCGCCCCTCTGGCTGTTCTGCCTTGTGGCATGCTGGATCTTGGGCACCGTGGCCGACGCCGACTTCTCCATCCTGGATGAGGCGCAAGTGCTGGCGAGTCAGATGCGGAGGCTGGCTGCCGAGGAGCTGGGGGTAGTCACCATGCAGGTAAGCGACCCTCTTCGCGCCGCCACACTTACAGCGCTCTCCCGCTGCGCAGAGCCCCGGGGCGCTGCACGGAGCGCCCAAGCCGGCTGCGGGACCTCTCTGCTCCTGCAGACTTCTCCACGTCCAGTGCTCTCTGTCCGGTGTACTCATCTGCCGCTGCCCTCTTCTGCCGAGCCTCTGCCCCGCACCCACATTCCCTCTCTCTTCGACCCCGGCTCTTTTCTTGTTGGCTGGGGATTCTCTGCTCTATCCGCGCCTCTTTTCCCAGTTTGCACTCTCTTCCTTCGCAGATTTGTTTTTACTCCTCCTGCAAACTCCCTTTCCCTCTTTGTGTCCCCATCCCTAGGCAGCGGGTCCCGCCCGGCTCTGAACATTCTCCAAGGCTACCCCACTCCGCCCTCTTGGAACCTCCCAGCGTCCTGGAGACCCTGGCGCACCGGAGGGCGAGGGAGGGAAGGTAGAGAATCCGCTGTGGCCGCAGGACTGCTGGGGTCCCGGCGGCGCAGCAACCGGGGCTCGCTCTCCCTGCCCTGCTGCTTTGGGGGAGGGGAGGGGCTGGTCTGGCGGATCCCCCATTCCAGTCCTTCTGAGGACTCTTTTATTTTTCTTTCCGCTCTTGCGGCCCTCGGTCCCCTGCTGTCCGCGGTGTAATTTCTAGTTTGTGTGTGCTTTTGCTGGGAAGGACAAGGTGAATAGGGTTTCCATTTTTTTCCCTGCGTGTTTTGGCCTTCCTTAGGGTTGTAGATTAATTGCCTTTGGCTGATAAGGATTTCTGACGATGCTACTAATAACCCACAGTTGTAAAAATTGCTAGACAGCAACCACCTGGAGATCCTATCGCGCCGTTATTCTCATCTTCTTGGTGAAGAAGGCCCACTCAATTAGGAACTGATGAGATGACACTCCGAGTACGAAACCAGCGAAACAGCCTGGTGTTCCAGACAACTGTGCATTTCTGCCATAATGGTGGCGGGATTGGCCTTCGAAAGACCGAAGTTTTCAGGAATGTAGTGTCAAAATAGGTTTCTGATTTCGAACCTAGAGTGGCCATTATACCTCCCACGGGCGAGATGTTTTGCTTCTCTTTGGGATTCAGGTTACTGACGGCTTTCTTTAAAAATAAAAAATAGCCCAGAAACCTTCTTCCACCCAGGCCCCCTAAGAGATTGCATGCAGTTTGCTTAAAACAAGTTCTGTTTCCACGCTAGCTTTTCTAAGGTGGAGAGATTGCTTTGCTGGGAGGGTAAATTTACATTTATTTGCAGAAATCGACCTGCCGAGGAGGGGGATTTTCTTTATTTCCATCATAACAGCTACTCTTAAAATGCATCTTTCCATTGCCCTCTTTTAGACTTAGGTTCAGTTTTAATTTCTTCCATGTGCATTTTCTGGTTGCAGGCTCCCTGACCTCCTAGGGATGTTAGGGGCTTTTGGAGGCATTGAAAACTGTCTAGATTTGCTTTGCCTTAGTGAATGCGTTAATTTAGAAACAAACAGAATTGTGTTTTCCCACAGGATTTTTTTTTTTTTTTCAAAAGGGATTTCACTTGCTGCAACCTGAAGTTTTGCTTTCAGGATTAGGCGGGCCTTCACCCAGATCCCTAGGACAGGACAAGGGATGGTACCCCCTCCCCTTCCTGTAAACTAAAGGCTCGCTACTTCTAAGATTCTGGCAGGAATTTTATGGTTTCTCACCCTGGTCCTTAACAAAAGGTGATCCTGACACATTGTCATTCAGGTAGGGAGACACTTTAGGAAAAGAAAAAAGAAAAAAAAAAAAAGCTGAGCTGAGTGGGGTGGGGTGGGGTGGGTGTGTGCCAAATGGCCCTTTATCTCTTCCCAACTGGCCCCACTCTAACACCTTTGCAACCTCATTGTGAAAGCGGACCTCCTGTGGACAGGGTTTTGTCTGGCAAAATGTAAAGTGGTTTCTCTCCTTTTTTCAAAGGAGAGGTGCTTACTGTATTTAAATTCCCCTTCTTGAGCTGTACATTGATCTGCCGTGTGCTCCTATCTGGGAAATTGTCAGAAGAATCTCCTTTTAATTTAGCTAGACTGCCAGCTTTGAGAGAAGTACTTGTGCATAATAAATCCAGTGCTAGTTAGATTTCTGGCCTTTAATGAAGAGCTTGCCAGCTTTGGGGTTTGTTCAGTGGATCTGAAATAAATGTGGGCCAATTGCCTAAGAAGAAGACCGATGTGCTCTCTGTTCTGGAATGTGGATTCTGCAGATATAGACTCAGTCGGTGGTTCAGGGACAAATGCCCATGTGGATGTTAAGTTGAGTTGGTTGGTTGAGCCAACAAGGCTTTTATTTTTTTCCCCTTTGCAGGAAGAGAATATCTGCACATACTCTCGTCCCCACCCCACCCCCGAAGGTGTTGACTCCTTTTATTCAACCTTGACATTTTATGAGATCTGTAGACCTGCTAATTTTCAAAGCCAATTTCCAGACCTTTAAGTTGTTTTGTTGCTGAAATTTTCCAAAAGCAACTCTTGGCTTTGAGAAATCGCAAAGTAGCTTCCCAGTGAGGCCTGCTGTTCTGCTGACGCTCCAATAGCTGCACACCGTGCTCAACCGGAGGCTGTACTGGGATATCTCACAAGGCCAAAGAGCCTTTCAGCTCTACGGTTTCCCATGACAGACTTCTTGTGCTTGCTCATAGAGAAGATGGTTTGAAAAGCAGTCTGTCTTAAGATTTTCCTGGAAAAGTTTTCCAGCTGGGGTTACCTACTCATGCCTTTGTTTTTATGTGGTTTTTTTTTTTTTGTCATTCTTTTTAAACAACCCCAAATTTTAACCAATGTGATTTACACTAATCAGTGGGAAAGCTGCCACTGAACAGTGCCCCCCTAGAAGCAGACATCATAGATCATGGGGAAAAGTCAGAAACCTAATCATTGTCTCCTCAGGAGTCTGGTGAACTGAAGCCATCAATGCTAGGGTCTGAGGAGCAGACAGGGATGAGGGTCTAGGGAGACTTGCTTCTGCTTATTCATTCATGCAACAAGCTTTGGTTGAATGGTGTCACAGTGGAAAGAGTCTCATGTTGGGTGTTCAGAGACCTACCTGGATTCCAGAGTAGCCACTTGCCAGTTGGGTAATTTCACTGGTCCTGGCTGAGTTTTCCCAAACTCTGTTCTGTGGCTTAGATGGGACCCAACACAGGAAGGCACCTATCAATATAAAATTGTGGCTGACAACTGTCCATGGATGTAGTATTTTTTTTAATATTTTCTTTTACTCTTGATAGTGTCCTGAGCTGTGTACTAGGTGTTTTAGAGAATTACAAGAAGATATTGCTGCATAGCCTCCTCTTAGGGGTTTTGCCTTAAAGAGTGATCCTCAACCAGTGGGTTGTTGCCCCTTTGGGGATGGAAAGACTCTTTCACAGGGGGCACCTAAGACTACTGAAAAACAGATATTTACATATTTACATTACAAGTCACAACAGTAGCAAAATTACAGTAATAAGGGAGCAATGAAAATAGTTTTATGGTTGGGGGTCACTATAACATGAGGAACTATATTGATGGGTCACCGAATTAGGAAGGTTGAGAACCACTAGCCTTAAAGAAAGAGGTAAGCTTGCACAGGTAAAATGCTTAATCCCCAGTGCTTGCTTGTTAGAAGGAATATCTACCCTGGGAACTATTTCACCAGGCATTTTATAAGCCCACTTAACATTATATAACAATTCAGGTTTCCTATCAGTGAGGGTCTGGCTCCAGGCCAGTGTGTCCTCCTTGGTCTTTAGCTGTGCTGTGCTGGGCACACTTGCTGTGAACTTGGCAGACACACCAGCAGGTTGGTCACACAGCTGCTGTATGGAGCCTGGGAAGAGAAGGAGGCGGGGATTCTTTGCAGAAAAAAAATATCAGAAGTGCACGTTGGAGCTTCATCTCAATTAAAAAGTAACAGCCAGGGCAGGGCAACTTCAGGGGAGGGACCTGTCTAGGCAGAAGTGTCTGTCTATTGAAAACAGCAATGATGTAAACAGTGAGCAGAGATCCCAGAGACAGGGAAGCCTTCCTGTGCAGCAAGACAGCAGTACACAAGCCACACAAATCATTCCTATGCAGCAAGACAGCAGTGCACAAGCCACACAAATCATTCCTATGCAGCAAGACAGCAGTGCACAAGCCATATAAATCATTGCTCACTTTTGAACGTCTCTGACAAATTTGGAGTAGAGGGCTTTTTCTCTGAGAGGTCTTAGGTGAGACTTTGTTGGCAATACAAGGTGACCAAGGCCAGGCCTCCACTCCTACTCCTTTCCTAGTCTCTCAGCTGGTGATCGAAACAGACACAAAAGAAAGCAGTGATTCCGAAGGTTTGGCAAGGCCTAGAGGCCCTGGAAAGTAGTGGTGAATGCCGGAGCAGAGAGATGAAGAGGGTATCACAGGGCAGCCTTGCTCTGTTCCTGTGGTGATCAAGGAAGTTAGCTACTGGGGCCTTTTCAATGGCATGTCCATATACAGAGGCAGGCCCTGAGAGTCGAATCTGTAGCCTCAACAGTGGGCAGATCAGCAGTCCTCAGATATTTCTCTCTGCTAGCATTGGATGGGCTAGTACATCTTGAGCCTTCAAGGCTGCTCTGGCTCCACCCCTCCATATACATCCTGTATGGTATCTCATCTCTGGCCACCCTGGCATGACGATGGTGACTGAGCATAAATGTTGCTGTACCTCAACTACAAGCAGATTCAGCTATATTTAGGTGAGGCTTATAGCTTTCTCTAATCCATATACTGTCCTAGGCACAACCTGGTTTTGAATGACTTAAATATATATTTATGTACTACAGACTATTTTCAAGGAGGAGAACATGCAAATAATGTGGATTCGTTTCTATGTTTGTGTATAAAGTTGGGGAAATTATTATTTCTTCCTTCTAGAACTGAATATTTGGAGAAGAAGAAATCTGATCCTTTCGTTATAGGTGACTCTGAGTTGAACTTGAACTTAAGAATGAGCTGAAGGAAAAACATATTGAATGACTTTTGCTGACTGCTGTTGTCTCAGTGCTAGCTGGACTTCCTTCTCGCTAATGCCTGCCTTAACTGGCTACATTCCTTGTGCTCCTTAGTTTCCTTGCCAGCCCTGCTTGGGTTGGACTTGGGCTTGGGAAGGGGAAGGCCACGGTTTCACACTTCATAACATGTTGGTGCTATTTCTGGCCACTGCTTGCCAAGTTGATTCCTTCAGCCTAAGTGGGTGGGTTTAGGTGAGAGCCTTCCAAAGCTCCACTTTTGCCAGGAGGTGGAGTGAAATTCATCGCGGATCCCCTTGGACTCTCTGTTAGGAATCTGTTAATCCTCAGAACATCATGGGGGCAACAGCGACAGCAATTTGAACTCAGCCAATTATCAGTTGTGTAACTTCCTGAGTGTTATTAAAAACCCATCTGAACTTCAGTGTCTTCTCATTTCATGTAGTTCATACGGAGAAATACATTTTAAAGAAAAAAGAAGAAGGCAAAGCAAAAACCAGACAACAAAAAAACTCCCAACAAAACTAAAACCAAAACCTAACCAGCACAGGGCTCTGCAGAAGAGCATTTAGTAAACAGAACTGCCACATGTAAATGTGGGTACAGCCTGCTCAGTGTGAGGTTGTAAAACTGAGAATGGAGAAGCCTGCAGCCCCGCCAGAGCCAGGCACTCATCTCATCCTCAGATATTGGGTTGTCAATGTGGCCATGTTTCTGTTTCAGAGTTTCTTGGGTATCATGTACAGACCTCAAACATGTGCTGCCAAACCACCCACTGGGGTTTCTGAAGAAAGTACTAGATGTGCAATTTGTAGTTACTTATTTACTCTTAAGCTTGTTATTGAAAAGTTGTTCGTTTTTAAATGTACAAAACCAAAGAAAATAGTTTTAAGAGAGCACATATCTTTCTCCTCCAGTCTAAACAGCTGGTGACCACTAGTGTGGGTGATCAGGCTGGTTTCCCTGCCGCCTCCACCTGCTCCTCCTCTTCCCTAGGTGATAGGGCGCTGCAGTTTTGTTTGTAACATTTCAAATTGCATTAGAATTCGGTTTATTATTTTGAATGTTTGATAACAGTATTTTCTTTCTTTGGGTCCCTGTTGTATAGATTTTTAAATAGCTAGTACTTTTGCCCAGAGACCAGCCTTCTGTATAGAATACCTCTGGTCTTCCCCTAGTAACCTATTATCCCATGCGACTGTGAGTTTTGTTTTCTTAGTGGTTGGTATTTAATGTAGGCACATGAGCTTTGATGTAGTGTGATCAGCTCATTTATTTTCTTACCCCTTCTAGAAGAGGTAAGGGTGATTACGGATAAGACATGCTGTAGGTGGGGACATAAGTACACACACACACACACACACACACACACACACACACACACATACACACACACGATGATGATACAGGATGAGGACCTTTGAGGACTAAAGATGCTACATGTATCTTTGGTTTTCTGAGTAGCCTGTGACCACAGGCCTTATTACAGAATTGGTGGTTGAGGGATGCAATAGTAAGCAGGAAGTTGGGTAATCAAAGTGCGACCTTTCCAGAAGGCTCCTGTTGAAGAATGGAGCCCTAACATCTAGCGTCCTTCCCATGAGTTCCTCTGCTTAAACCCACTTGGGTTGTCAAGACAGAATGGAAAGAATTGCCATACTTGTGATTTATGGCACTTTTAGGTTAGAAATATCTTGTTTCCCAAGGTCAGTTGGGCAGAAGAAAGGAAGCCGGCTGACTGTGTAGGTCAGTAGGAGAGGTGTGGGACACTGTAGCCATAAGGAACTGCCAGGGCTGTAGGAGGGCAGAGCTATGCTGTCTCTACTGTGGTTGTCCAGAGGCAACATGGGGACACCATCTAGGCTAGTGTCATTCCATCACTTTGTTTTTTAGGAGATGTAGAAAGGCCTTGCTTCTTAAAATGTTGGCAATTGATTTAGATTAAAATAATAAGAATAAAACAATGTGGGCCAAGCCAAACACATCTGTAGGCAAGATGGAGCCAGAGGCCACTCACTGGTTTGCAGTGTCTGGGGTAGAATTATCAGTGGATTCTGGTTATGGGGAGCGTTCTCTCTCTCTCTCTCTCTCTCTCTCTCTCTCTCTCTCTCTCTCTCTCTCTCTCTCTGTTTATATTTGTGTCACATTTGGATGTGGGTACCACTGGAGGCTATGGGATGACATCGGATCCCTGTAGTTGGAGTACAGACAGTTGTGGCATTGGTTCTGGGAACTGAACTTGCTTGTAAAAGCGGCAAGTGCTCTTAGGCCCTGCTGGAAGAGAATTTCTATGTAGTTATAAAGCAGAACTTTTTGATGAAGAGTTCTAAAGTGGATTACCTCGAGAGATGAGCTGCTTGTCATTATAAAGCCTTCAAATATTTATTCAATGCTTCTTTTGTGCCAGGCACTCTGTTAGACTTGAGATCTCTATCAGTTAATTTACAAAGTAACACAGCTCTAACAGGTGTTCTGGAATCTTGAAGAAAGTGTGTCAGGGATGTTTACATGTCTGATGGGGAAAGGTTCTAGTCTGGAATGAATGGGAGTTGGGTGGTCAAAGAATGGCCTTCCCAGAAGGCTCCTGTTGAAGAATAGGAGGATGGCTTAGGATTTGAAGTTTAGTGAGATAGGAAGAAAGGGCTAGGTGGTAGGTTAGCCAGGTAGGCAGCAGTCAAGTTGTTGGATGCCCTAGGATCTTTTTAGTAGTCAAGACTTCCTTTCTGACAGGTGCCAGCATCTCTAACTCTCACTAGCTCCAAGGAGAAAGGAATCTACTGCCATTATAGGTGAGTTATCTAAGGGTAGATCTTCCAGGAGGACTATATGACTACAGTAGTTCTCTTAATGCTCATCTTCCTAAGTGGAACATCCTGCTCTTTGAACATAACTGGCAGCATCTTCCATGCTGGTTGGAAACCAGTTGCTTCATGTGCCTGAACCCCTTAGTTTGGAGATGGTGTGCCCTGTGGAGAGGAATATAGAAACTGGAACAAGCCCTAGAACATAGGAAACTCAGCTAAGAGGTTTAAGATTCAAGCTGTGATAGCCAACACCACCTGTCAGGTCCTGCTCCATTTCTAGTTCCCACAGGAGAGCCTACGGAACCAGACGGAATAGCCTCTCTTTTCCCCCCCACCCCCCATACTAGCCTGTTGCTTACAATGTCTGATCACTGATGAGATCATGGCTGAGACGGTCAAATATCTTGCCTCCATTTATAAGTGACTTGTTACCTGGAAGCTGCAGACCAGTGAGAGATTGGTCCACTGGCAGTCCTGCTAGTCTGCAGCTGTAGATTCTAATCTCAGTCTTAGGACTTTCTGACGCTTCTCACAACATGATCCTGTGGGAGTCCCAGTTCCCATTTCATTATATTGGAAAAGGAAATTTTAACACCAATCATTCATCTTTTGAAAACAGTTTGCTCAGGTCCTATTTGGCTGAGATCATGAAGATGATGGCATTGAGCCACTGAAGAAAGTCTCAGAGCTACTGAGACTTACAGAATGTCAGATACTGGGTTTTTGATGTTATTGGGCTTTTGTTTATTTGTTTTGGTTTCCATTTTTTGGGGGACAGAGTTTCTCTGAGGAGCCCTGAGTGTCCTAGAACTCACTCACTCTGTAGGCTGGCCACCAACTCGAGATCCACCTGTCTCTGCCTCCTAAATGCTGGGATTAAAGGCATTTGCCACCATGTGGGGCTATTAGATACTGTTTTAAAGGAGCAAATGTAATTGATTACTTGCAGATTACCATTGTGAACCCCTTAGTACTAAAGTTACTCTTTATTCTAAATAGAAAGTGGGTCTGGGGATAGGGCTCATTGGTAGAGCTATTTCCTAGCATGTATGAAGCCCTTAGTTTAATCATCAGCACTGCAAAAATAGTGAAAGAAATACATAAATAAATCATCAAAATATAAATACACTAACAAAGGAAAAAGCATTAGAGAAAAGGGTTGGGGAAGAACAACTTTTGTCCTTCAGCTTATGTTTATGTAAAAGCCATAGGAGAGGATGCCACCTCTCATGTCAGGCAAAGTTCTGTTTTGAAATTGAATTAAAGGACTTTTAAGTCTTTCCTCTGGAATATGAAGTCCTTGCATTTACTTTTAGTGGTCATTGCAATATTTCTCTGGAGGAGTTTCACTCAGGGATGCCACAACGTAAATGACATTTGTTATTGGGATTTATATATATTTTTAACCTTGCTTTCTTTTTCTGAGTTCAAAGATAGATCCTTCCTTAAACTTCACACAGTCAGCTGAGCTGCTTATGGTTTGAAAGCTTTGACCTTGCTTATCTATAGTGGGGTCTTGGTTCTCCTCCAGTCGGAGCCATTTTTAGAAGACACAGAGCCTAAGACTACAGCCTCTCCTTTTCTTGACTTCTTTTTTATTTTTAAAAATATAATTTATATTATTTTTGCATGGGATATTTTAAAAGATAACTTCGAGGCTCTGTGGAAGGACAGTTTAAAAAAAAAAGTCAGCAAGCCGGTGAGAATGAATCTGAATTTTTAATTAGGCTTTGAGTTGTTGCTTCAAAGTGTGGAGACATCATTAGGGATGTAAGTCTTGTTGCATTAGCAGAGGCTGACATGTTACTTCAAACACACAGAGTGCAGCTGTCCTGTGCAGATAAAAGTGGCCAAGTGCGGAATAGCAAGGTGGATTGGTAGATAATTAGCTGTCCCACATTACTGCAGTGTGGAAGAAGCCTGCCAGTCATAGGCAGGAAGGAGGAATTATTAGCAGGAGAAAATCCAAGAGTGTCATAAAGCAATTCGGAATCTCTTCAGCTGTGGCCGAGTTGATAAGGCCTATGCTAGCAAGCAACACAGACTCTCAACTGTACAATAGCCAGCCAACTTTCCTTCCTTCCTTCCTTCCTTCCTTCCTTCCTTCCTTCCTTCCTTCCTTTCTTCTTTCCTTCCTTCCAGAATGACCAGAAGTAATGATGCACAAATATATTCATTGACTGATGAGTCTACTCTAACTCCATTCCTGATATAATTAGCTTAAATCGTCTTTATAGTTTCATGTCACTATACTGAGTGAAAACATCACCGAGAAGCCATAATGCCTTGGTAGTTATTGACCATGGATAACTGAGAAAGAAGGAGCTGGCTGTATCATCTTTTTGTTATAACTGTGCAGTATTTATAGTGTCTCAGGATACTTGTCTGTATGTCTGTCTGTTAGAGGGGGAGTTGTGTGTTTTAAATATTTCACTTGCCCTCAACCCCTGATCATTGGATATCAAAGGCATAGAACGGCCTATGGGACTATGCTGATGCTTAATCCTCACTAACTCATCAGAGCTCCTTGGCCTGTCTGTCCACTTGGTGCCTCTGCAGGGTGAGGATCTCCTGTGCTGCTAGCTTTCACTGTCTGCCTGTCTCCCTTTAAGGTGCAGCTTGACAGAGGAGGGACTGGAGTAGGTCAGATGCCTCCAGCAGCCTCTTCTCTGGATGAGAGACTGTTGGCAGCTGCTGGACTGATCTGGGAGTCTTTGGGAGGTTAGCACTGTCTGTGCCCTACCTTGAGGTCTCAAGAAATAAAGTCTAGACTGCAAGAATAGTTCATGGACTGTGAATGGTAGACTGTGTATCTTTCTAATAGTTCCTATACCCAATTTACTTTTCTCACTGTGTTTAGCATGTCCGTTTCCTTGAGTATTCTAGACTGACTGGAAAAATGTTTGGGATCCTGCTACAAAAAGATTAAAAAGGTTTCATTCAGCTATATCAGTGATCCAGCCCAATGCCCAGTATATGAACATTCTGAATATTAATGGGATTGGATGTTTGGTTTATGGATAGTGGAGAAAGCTGGGCTGTATTTAGGAGTGGGGAAAATGTGTATGTCCTTGAAATTCATGTGTATTTGGGACTTATTTCTCACAAGGTTAGAACTCATTCGGTCATTCATTCATGATATATTTACTGAACACGTGCTGTGTGCCAGGTACCATTCTATCACCTCTGTGTTTCTTTCCCTTGTTTACTGATGATGCCTGGCAAGTGTGTGCGGAGGTGACAGAGTCTTAAGTTTGGAGAAAATCACTTGTTTCTCTCTTCCAATGTAAACAATCCCTATGGCTTCCAGGAAACATAATACTAACATGGCCATGTTCTTAGTCTAGAATTAAAAAAAGAAAAACAAAACCTCACTCCCTGTGTAATTCCTTTTCTTATTAAAATGAAAAGCTTCCAGGATCAACTCGACTGGTAGTAGAATCCCAGCACAGTGACTTTGGTGAACTTCTACCACACTGTCACACCCACTCGTAGTTTTATTTAGACTTACATATATTGTGCTTTTCCTTGAGGGAGGTTGAGAATCCCCTTGCCTCAGTTGCCCAGGCAGGGGATTCTTTATGTTCTTATAGAGGATGGCAGTTTTCATTCATTCTTGTAGCTTTGACAGTTTACAAAAGAATCTTTGTGCAAACACCAAGCATTCAATTTAGTTTTATTTTTAGTAATTATAAATACAAATATATGTAAATTTTAATTTTATTTTTTATAAATATAATATATAATTTTTATTAAAATCAATTTTTTTATAATTAAAATACTTTTATTTTTAAAATAGTATACACTTTTCTGTTATCATTTACGTTATGTTTTTACATTTAGTTAGGACAGGGGTGGGGCATTCATGTGCCATAGCACAAGTGTGAAGGTTATACGGTTCTCTCCTCTCACCAAGTAGGTCCTCGGGATTGAACTCAGGTTGTCTGGCTTGTTAGCAGTGCCTTTACTCACCGAGCCATCTCACCAATCCAGGTGTGTATTTCTTTTCTCTTTAGAGTGTATGTGTGTTCACTCAGATATACTTTTTACTTTTCACATACATGCCAAATTCTACTACAAGTGGGTTATTGTCGAGTGACCTTGTTCTCACAGGAAGGAAACTAACTTCCATTATTTAATGAATATGATGACATCCAGAATTAAGGAGGATGAATGGGAAAGGGGATACATGTACAGTCTTCATCAGAGAGTTGTGGATGTTGCCTTCCTTATCAGATCAAGACAGTATTGTTTAGGATTAAAGGTTAACAGGGCCTGTTGTAGGTCCTTAGGTTGTGGGAGTCAGCCAATCTGTTATGTCTGCGGTTCAGCTCCTGGCATGTATCCCCACAGTTCTCAGAGCTCTAGGATCCAGCCAAGACCAGAGGTCCTGCCTGGGAAGGGCCTATATTTCTTAAAGGGAAAAGCCAACATTTAAACGTGCAGGAATAAAGAAAGATAACTAAGAGTGAAGAACTGGACTGACCGCTCTGTGTACAGATAGAGTAGACTAAGCTAGCTTTCAAAAACAGCCTTCTGGGGGAGTTGAGGAGACTCTGGAGAGTTGTGTGGTGTGAGTGAGGGCCTGGGGGCCTCCCTAGGGAAGGCTGAACCTGAATCTATTCCTTGAACCTGAATGGAAATAGGAGCTGATGGAAGACAGCATAGAGTCTCTATTGGCGGTCCTTGTCTGGACCTTACCCAGGCAGGAATGAGAAGCCAAGAAAGTTTGAGGCATAATAAGATTATTGGCCCAACTTTGCTGTACAATCATCTGCCTGACTGGTTCATCTCTCCTTTCTATTTTGACTTCCACAACCTCTGGTTGTTGATGTAAGCTCAGGCTGTAATAAAATGAATCCAGTAATTACAGACCTCCAGAGGTTACACCCTTCTAAACAGGGTCCCTCTTCCCTGCTCACTGCTGACAGATGCCCCAGGGAACTCTTGCCGAATATACTCTTTGGGCATTAGTCAACTTCTCCAGGATGGCTATTTACATAAATATGCTGGTCACGCTGGTCATAGTGATGCACACCTTTAATCCCAGGGTTTAGGAGGCACAAATGTACCAACCAGGACCTTTCCTAGAACTGAGTGGATTCTACCTCCATTTTGTGATTGCTGCATAATCCATTCACTGGACAAAGGCAGAGGTCCAAGTGTCTACTCCAGTAGTGACAGTAGCCACTGTCAACCTTCTAGGAGTAATAATATAAGGAAAGTTTTTGATCATTTTTGACAGCATCTTAGTTATCCTGGATTTCCTACCCTACCCTACACACACACACACACACACACACACACACACACACACACACACCACTAGGCAGTCTGAGTCAGGAGGGCTGTGAGTTCCAGGCCAGCTTGGACTACGTTGTGACTTTTAGGTCATCCTGGGCCACATAAAGTCCATCTCCTGCAGCACCTCTCCAATTCTATTGATCAATGCTGGCCTCTGACTTAAAGATTTGATTTCATCTGCAAGTGATGTGTGTTCAGGAGAAACCATAGTGTCTCTTAAACTTATAGCTCCCTGACTCTTGCTGTGTGGGGAGATGCTTTCCAGCAATGCTGGGCAGCAGCTGTTCCTCACAACTCCATGTCCTAAGGGTGACCCATCCTGTGTGCTGGGTTGCCCGAAAACTTCATCGTAGTATTTTTCTGTCCCATTGTGTTGATGAAACACCCTTACCCAGCTGCGTGCACGCATGACCTTGTTTCTCCACACTATCATAAAATGGGCTTTGTGTTGGCATTTTTTTCCTAATTGTGTGCTAAAAATTTTCTGAACATTTTTCAGAAAATGAAGTAGTTTTTTGATATTGTGTTTTGATGTTGACTTTTTGATATTGTGTTTTCCACTAATGATAGGTTTATTGGGATATAACTCACATGTAAGTTGATCAAGGTTCCTATTTCTCAAGCACTTGTTGAGAAGTCTCAGGGACACATAGACTATGGATGGTGTTGAGTCAACATGAGTATTTGGGAAGTTTACCGCCCTTAGCTATTGTAAGAACCCCAGGTCAGTTGGTAACAATGCTTCATATATTAGATATGAGTTTAACCTTTTTCTGAAGTTATTGTGCTTTGAAATTGCTAAGGCATTTATGTTTTTATAAGTATTATCACAGATATAGTAACAATATAATACATTTTTGTAGATGAAATCATGTCTTTAAACATCGTGGGGCAGTTATTTTTTTATAATTTGTGATTTGCAAGTTTCCACCAGTCCATCTCTCTTTTCCCATCTCTACTTTCTTACTTGGCTGTGTCTACGTCATGATTATATTAGAAGAGTTATAAATAGAATTGTGACTTTAAAGTGTGAGTTTCAAGCAGCCTGCAGTCATTCATTGAGCTCTCAAAACTAATTCACAATGCATATTCAAATGAAAATAAGCACAATGTAACAAATTATTTTTGAGATATTTGCAAGGTCATTCATATCTGCTTCAAACACTCAGGATTCGTTGTACGAGGAATTTCATGCTGATGTGGTAAATTATTATCAAGGAGATAACATGTGAGAACTATTTTTTAAGTTTTATTCCCCCACCTCCAAATGTGTCCTCTGTGTGAGTCAAGACTAATTGGGACCTTGGTGAATTTCTTGTTTAATTTTGTTTTGGTGTTTTGGTCATAAATTGTTGAAGTGAAGGCATTGCATTGCTATTTCGCAAGATACACAACATTGAGTGGACATTTGGGGAGAAGTCTGTTGTTACTGAATCCTTCTTCCTTTCAGCATACTGACAATGTTCTTAAATTCAGCCAAACAGTATGCCTCATTCAGTGAGCTGAGATATAGCCTTCCTGGGTTATGTGTAGGGAACTTGGCTCCAGGGCCCACAACCCAAGCCTGCTCGGGTTAACTTAGCATTTGATTCGCCTCCCCAATCCTCCTGTAGACTTTAAGTCATCTCTAGATTACTAATTGTGCAACCTACAATGTTGTTTTACTGTTTGGGGAATAGGGATGAGAAAAAAAATTCTGCACATGTTCAGTACAGATGCAAGTTTCCTCTGTATTTTCTACCCTTATTTGGTTGAGTTCAAAGATACGGAACCTGCAGAGAGGGCTAACCATATCTTCCATTTCATTAGCATTTGATCTTTTAAAATTAAAAATACAGATATCATACTACTATTATCACATGAGAGTACTCTAAATGGTTTCCTCCACAAAGCATTCACATTCCCTTACAAAATCTTAAACTATCATTTTGAATCAAATTCACCAGGAAAACCTAAGTAAATAACGAAGTAAGTACTGAGTCGTTTAATATGTACATAATGTCTGCTTCAAGCCACGCAGTAGTTGGGAATGCTGAAGTGGTTGATCAAATACAGCCTGCTTTCCACTTGGTCTGGGGCACACATTCTTCTGAGGTTAGTTGGTAAGCAGGCTGGGAACAGCAGGGAGCAAAGGTCAGTCCAGGGAAATTATTTGTATGCAAAGCTTAAGACTCTGGCTTCATGGATGCAAATGGATCATGTGCCTTGGAGGACCAATTCTGAGGGATTAACTCTTTCATGCTAGTCTATTTTAAGTTGTATTTCTTCGTTCTGACGTCTTTAGATGACTCACAAGTGGCCTGTAAACAATTACTGCGATTTCTTCTTCCTCTGTGCTTCTTAGAAACCTGTAACTTGGTTTCTTGTCTATCTTATAGCTGTGCTGCCATTTTCTTCACTCCCCCTTTTCAGCCCTGACCAGTGCCTTTCAGGAAGGCTAACCTGGTAGCTTTGTGGATGTGCTTTTGAAGGCCAGAATCCTGTAAGCGAAAAACCATATTTTATTAATGCAGAGGGTTTCCTTGGTGAGGTGAGCCCAGTTTGTAGCACTCTGGCTAGCAAAGCTCATTCTGAAGTCAACTTTCGAAAACATTCAGAAGTAATGAAAGCAGATCTTGTTCTCAGAACAACTCACAAAAGCCAGGATAAGAGAACCTTGGATTTTAATCAAATCTCTCTTACTGTCTCCTGGAACCTTATTTTCCTTATTCTAAAAATTGGGCAAGCCCAGACATAGTGACACATCTCTAATTCCAGCACTCTGGAGGCTGAAGCAGGAGAATCAGAAGCTGTGATGGGGTCGGGGGTGGAACTAGAGAGATGGCTCAGCAGTTAAGAGCAAATACTGTTCTCCTAAAGGATCTGAGTTCTGTTCTTAGAACTCACAGTGGGCATCTCATAACCATAATTCCTTCAGGAGGCCTCTGAGGGTACCTGCATGTGTGTATACACACCTACACACACACACACACACACACACACACACACACACACACTTAAAAATAAATATGTTTTTAAAAGTTGTTAATACTTAAGTTGTTAATACTTGATTTTTTTATTGCTAGTTTGACAGGTTCTAGAATCATCTAGGAGACCAACATATGGGAATATCTGTGAGGAATTTCTGCATTGGGTTAACTAAAGTAGGAAGATGCACATTAAATATATGTGGTACATCCCGTGAGCCAGGGTTTGGGGCTGTTAAAAGAGGAGAAAGTAGGCTGAGCATCAGAAACCATTGTTGTCTACTTTCTAATTATGAATGTGTGTAACCAGCTGACTGGTCTTCCTGCTGTCTGACAAGAAACTGTACCCTTAAATGAGTTTCAATAAACTTGTCCGTTGTTATGTTACTTTTGAGGTGTATTTTGTTATCACAATGAGAAAAGTAACTAATACAGAAAAATCGGTTCCAGGAGCAGGGTTGTTGCTGCAATAAACCTGACCATGTGGTTCTTAGGACTTTGGAATTGGTTTCTGGGATGATTGTGAAACAGTTTGGAACAATGGGCTAGAAAAGCCCTAGAATCCTGTAAACGGGCTTACTGAGCCATTCAAGAGAAACCTAGTGTTCTGCACTGGGACAATAGAAAAGGTTCCATAAGGCCAGGCTCCACCCATCCAAGATTCTAGTTCATAAAAATATGCAAGTTCATTTGAAAGGGAAGATTTTGAACTGGACTCCCTGCTTGAAAACAACTACAAAAACATACAGACAAAAACACGTGGGCATATTCAATCACCAAGGCATACAGAAGCCAGTACAACTATGGTCCAAAGGGGGGATCCTATCTCTCAAACTGACAGCAGAACTTAATGTGATCCATGTGGCACCACTTTATAGGCATGAAAGACATAAGAATAAGGGACTCATAGAAACTTTCACAAAGGTTCCAGAGAGCCCTGAGATATGTGTCAGGGTCAGAGTCTCTAGCAGGAGGCCCTGAGTGGCCATTGTGTGTCTCTGAAGGTACAGTCTAAGTTGCAGTGGAGACCCCAGTCATCTTAGACATACCAGGACCATGGAACATGCATCAAGGACACTTGCAGGAACGACGATCCCAGCATGTTGGACATGCCAGGGGACATGCACTGAGGATAGTTGCAGGCCTGGGTGGAGCCTAACCAAGAGAAAACCTAAGTGTGTTACAGTCAGTATAGCTTGAAGGATGATGCTGTTCACACTCGTTAGAGCCCAGATGAGTCCGTCATGAACCCGAAATGGCAGACAGAGAACTAACTATAGGGTCTGGTGTTGTTTTGCTTTGGTCCCATTTTACTTGCCTATTCCTTTCATTAGAATGAGATTATTGACTTCATGCCAATATTTTCTCTGTGCTTGTAGCTTGTTTTTGTTTTACATGGACCATTAAAAGCTTGCCCTGTGTCTCAAAAGAGAGTTTTGTCTTTCGACTTTTAAACAGTGTTTTAGACTGTTAAAGATTGTGAGGATTTTTAAACATGGACTATATGTTTCAGAGATTAAAAACTTTAAAAAGTAAAGGCAGAATATTTTATTTTAAAAAACTTCTTAAACATTTATTTTGTGTGTTTGCACCTGTGAGCTCAAGGACATGCCACAGCACACATATAGAGAGAGGAAGACACTAGGTTTTCAGAAAGTCAGTGCTCTGCTCCAAATTCAGTGCTCTGCACCTTGCTTGCTGGTGTTAAGGGGCTGGAAGTATCCTGGGTGTGCTGCTAAGAAACAAACAGGAGACTACTCTGGTATTGAGGGCTTAGAGAAGGGAGGGTAATAACCCAGGCAGCTCCTTGTGTCTTCTGTTTTACACTAAGTTCTAGGTAGTTGTTAACCTAGTGAGTTGTTACCTAGTGAGTTGTTACAAGGCTCAATGGACCATGCTGGCTGCCAAATGTCACTTCCCAATCGCCTTGTCCTTAGACACAGACCACCTACCTCAGCCTCTGCTCACTATAATGACTATTAGGGAACATTTCTTTTCTGGCACGCAGCAGTTTCAGAGGGGATAAAGGTATGTTTCAAACACTTGAAGGTAAAACCAGCCTTCTCCCTGGTCCCACAGGTCTGACTGGACCTCGGTTTCCTCTTGAAATGTCTCCCTGTGATGTTATGACTTAAACCATGGAGGGCCCTTTGATCCAAACCCAGAATTTGTTGGCCACAGGGTTTTTGTTAATAGAAAACACTCATGCACCTCTAGGGGGAAGGAATTAAAGCACATACTTCCTCCTGTCTGACCTCTGAACCCTTGCCATTTACATCAAACGCTGGCTAGGAGGGAAGGCTAACTTAGTGATCTGTGTTAGCACCCTCCCTAGCCAGTCTGACCTTCAACTTGTTTTCTCTTCCAGCTGATGAGCTTCCACTTCAGAAGGTGTGCACATCCTCAGAAGGCTGAGGGGAGCCAACCTTCTTGTTGGAAGGTACAGTGTTTCATGCAGTGAGATTCAACCTTCTTTGTCCTTTAGGATCTGTTACAAAGCAGTTGAGAGTTGCCAAGTGTCTTGTTTGTCTTTTTCTTAACTTTCTTTATCTGTAAAATGGGGATTTACCCCACCTCAAAGGGTAGAAGTGAAAACACAGGAAGAATGTGTATTAAAGTTCCTTGTGGGGCCTGAGAGGTGTCAAAAAGCATTTGCCACGCATGCCTGATGATAAAAAGCTACATATAACTGCATACATCTTAAAGCCCAGCACTCCGAGGGCAAGCAGTGAATGGAGACAGGACGATTGGGTGGAGATTCAGGAGGATGCTCTCAGAGGTCCGGACTAAATGCTCTCGTGTGAATGAATACCGTGATCCTTCTATCCAGTGAACCACTGAGGTGGCTCCACCTTTTATTTTATGGTCTGATCAAGGACTGCCATTTCATTAGTAAAAACTAATAAGGGACTAGAGAGGTGGCCCAACCATCATTGTCTGCTCTTTCAGAGGTCCTGGGTTCTATTCCCAGTACCCACTTAGTAGCTCACAGCCATTTATAACCCTATACCCTCTTCTGACCTCTGCAAGCACTGGGCACACATATGATGCACAAATATACATGCAGGCAAACCACCCATGCACATAAGGTAAATAACTTTTTTATTTTTAATTTTATTTAACACTGTGACACCTTTCATTATGTTGGTTGGGATCATAGTCGGTGTACTGCACTTGCTTTCTCTGAAAAACTTCATTTTGAAGTTCTGATAACTCCTTTGTAAGTTAAAAAGTTTGTCTGTGGGGGAAGTGGACCTTTGAAACAGAAGGTGAAGAAAAATGATTTCTTTTGTTGTTGTTGTTGGTTTTTTTTTTCTCTATCTCAGTAGCATCATGTACTTGTGTATGTGGGTGGGGTGAAGAAAATGTTTTATCAATTCTTTGGGATAGTGAACGCCTACTAGCCCTCTTTCTTGCTTATGAGCAAGAGTTTTTTGTTTTTTTAATAACTTCAGCAGACTAAGAAGAAGAAAGGTCTTGTGTTCAGCTCCCATGGGCCTGGCCATTGCAGAACAAATCTCTGGCCTCAGGTGCCTCTTCCCTCTCCCAGCCTTGGTCTATGTATGTGGCCATGAATGGGCAGGGGTAGGCTCTGCAGTCAACTTGACCACATTCATCACACCTTCCCAGAGTTACCCAGGCTGCTCTGCAGATCTTTATCCTGCTGCTAAGCAACAGTGAGCTGCTGCTTATTGAGAACTAGTGCCATGGGGTTGATCTCTGTATCTCTAGAGTAACTGTAGATGCAAAGATGACCCCTGCTGCTGGCTTCCTCTTTTATCCCTATCAGAAATGCCATCATCTTGCACATTTTTCTTTAGCCTGGCTTGGCGTTGGGAGGTCATGGGAGGCAAGGTAAGGAGAAGGAAGCCCTGGATTTGTCCTTGGCTTCAGCATGACATTCTCTAGACAGTCTCCTGATAGCTGCTTCTGCCTTTCCACCTCCATTGGGTACCATTCGTTTGTGACCATTTGGGAACTCTTTGTGACCATTTGGGAACCCCTCAACTTGCCCTTGTAAGATCCTTTGTAACTGAGACAGTCCACTTTCCACGAATCTCCAACACTGCAGTGGTGCCCAGGACAAAAGTAGGTTCTCAGAATGTGCCTTGTGAATGGGAGAGGGAATTTGGAAGCAAAGCCCTGGGCCTCTCCACCTGACTCCTTAGCAATAACACAGGGATAAATAATGCTTTCTTTGCAGAGTTGTTAAATGAAAGGGCTCTAAAATCCTTCTGCGAATTGCACAATAATCTCTTTGTGAACTATGAAACAATTTACCCATCTTGTGAGAGCTTGAAGTGCACGCTACTTGAATGACAGTAAAACTTTTTGTTCTATTTCCTATCTGTGGAAAGCAAGAGGATCTATTACTCTGAGTGTACTTGCACCTGTATAACTTCAGGAGGAAACTTCAGTTTGATCAAACTTCAGTTTGATCGTTCATTAACCAGTGACGACCTATGAGTAGCTTAATAATTTAAGTATATAGCTTATTATCTCACAGATTTATGTATCCAGGGAGGATGTATCATCCATTTTATTAGAATGTGACTATAGTGAGGACATCACAGTGTTTTACATTGCGAGGCAGTTTACTTTTAGAACGATTGTGCCTCGCTCTTGACATACATGGAATGTAAGAATCAAGTGTAGGAATTCAGTACCGAAGATGCCTAACCTGGACCCCAGCTGGCAACAGTCCATTCCCTGAGCATTTTCTCCACATACACCCCCTCCCCGAGAATTTCCAAAGAACCGTGGTCATCTGTTGCTAATTTTAAATCCACCCTTCCATCCCCCACCCCAGCTGCTTACCTTTTCTCTTTCCTGCAATAGCCTTTAACATGTTAGTGCAGTTGCTCTGAGTTTGTGTTTCTCGTAATCACCTTAGAGAAGTGGATGCATGTTAGGGGTCGTATTTAGTAGACAAGGCCCCTCTGTGAAAGAATGCTTTGTGGAAGGAGTCTTTGTGTATCTCCCCACATCGCAGCAGTCCCTGGGCACTTCCTGAGTCTCTCTGACACTGAATGGCGGAGCTGGGAAGGAGCCTGCTCCAGGAGAGTGGGAGGAAGCTGCTGGGGTGAGGGTAGGGGGTCAGGGAGGAGGGTAGCACTGGAACTGCAGACTGGGACACTGGCTCTCCAGAGCTGAACATCTTAATGTTTTCACTTCTTCTTACCCCAGCCCAGGACTTTGCATTTTCAATGAGGGCCCCGCTGCACTAGGCTGCAGTGAAAGTGGAATCACTTTAAGCCCTTAACAATAGTGGGTTCTGATCCTCTTAGTTCATGCTTTGGATAGCTTTCTTTTAGATCAGGTAGAGAGGCTTGTAATGTGGGACTCTCGCTCTGGCTTTGCTACATAAGACACACAACATTTTTTTTTCCCATCTCTTCTAACTAATAATCACTTTCCTCTGCTCCCCACCCCTAGCCCCATTTGAAAGAAATCTTCTCATTCAAATAATACATGAAAAGATGGGCTACTTTAGGGGCATATCACAAACCATTGTCGAGGAGAGGAGGAATTCTCATTTCCCCAGCAGTACCCCAAAACCCTGTTAGCTGAAAGATGGACACTTTGTCTTTCTTGAGGTGTTGCTTGAAGCTCCAATCTAGAATTTACCCAACTGGAACTTGCTTTTTACTTACCTACCAATGAAACCACAAAACTTCTGTTTAATGGGGCTCTTAGTGTTTTACTGGCAGGCAGCAGCAGTTCCCATTTTTTGGACACTTGTTTTGTACCATGATATCATGCTGTGATATCTGGGGTTTGAGTTCTATTTTAAATGCAGTCAGCTGAAAGAATACATGCTTTATCCAAGATCTGAAAGTCACAAAGTGGGTTGAGGTGGGATTCACACACAACCATGTCAACTTCTGCCTGAGCAACTGGGTTGCTAATGTTAAGAAAGTCAGCCTTTAGTGGGTCCTGTGATGTTTGCTATCTCCATGGACCGTGTTAATTTGTGCAGAAGGTCCAAAGAATGCAGACATGGCTTATGAGATGAACTGGTATGAGAGGCTTAATCAACGAGAAGTTCTTACAGATGGAGGGATTGAAGCCACTTTTTTTTTTATTTTTTAGCTCATTTCTCTGTCCCAAGTAGGCATGTTTGATAATACCACCACCACACACATCCTCTCAACTCAGGGAAAAGAAAGGCAGCCAGAATAATTTAGAAGCTGGAAATGAATTCAAGTGTAAAATGACATCATTGTTATTAGGAAAGGAGAAAAAAGACAGGAATGGAAAAAAAACCCAAAGAACAGATAATGCTTTAGTCTTGGGTTATTTTTTTATTATAGATAGTGATGTCCTACATCTGGAAAAGCTTTCCTATCCAAGCTTAGTTTATTACTTGACCATCTATCTGTTGAAGCACATGAAGTGGTTGGTCACTAAGCCTCTCTTTTCACGTACCTGGAGATGTTACATGTCTCTTATCTTCCAAGTAAATGCAATGCAAAAGAATGCATCCCAGTGCATTTGACCCATCTACCTCAAGTGAGGTTGGTGGATGGACTTTGTCCTCTGATTAGGAGAAAGATAGAGAGACAGGCTTGAGCAGAAAAAGAAGCCAGAAACTCTGCTTTTTATCTGACAAGAGATAAGAAAATTACTTTTTTAAAAGCCCCTTTGAACCTGAATTAATAAGTTTTCAAAGGATGCCTAGTACTTAAGTCCTGAGACAAGCCTGCTTGTTTTTCTTTTTATAAAGATTTCATTTCCTTAAAAAGAATTTTACATTTAAAAACATTAAATTGTGTATATTTGCGGGGGTCTCTGCATGTGTGTTTGTGCACATGAGTGTAAGTGCTTTCAGAGGCTAGAAGAGGGCATCCCCTGGAGCTGAGCCACCTGAGTGGATGCTGAAACCCTAACTCCTCTCCTGCAAGAGCAGTATGCACTCTGAACTGCCAAGCCATTCCTCCAGCCCCATTTTGTGTGTGTGTGTGTGTGTGTGTGTGTGTGTGTGTGTGTGTGTGTGTGCATGCACATATGCATGTGCAAGTGCCTGAGGAGGCCAGAGTACTGTGTTGGATCCCCTGGGGCAGGGGTTAAATGTTGTTATAAGCTACCTGATGTGGGTACTACAGACGAAGGTGGGAACTCTGCAAGAGCATTTCAGTTCTCAACCAGTGGTCATTTTTCCAGCCACCTTCCTTTTTTCTTCTACCCCTCTACACTCTTACAGTTCTACTTCACTCATTGCTCATCCCCTCTGTACCCTCCCCATGTTTATTGTTGTTATCCTTCCCGTGGAAATCAAATAGAAGTCGGGAAAGCTAATTCAGGCAGGTCCTTAAAAAAAAAGCATGGATTTCTCACCCTCTTTGTCTGCTGGGTCTTGGTAGCTGTGTTTCAGTTTTCCTATAACGTATTTAAACAGCTTTGAGCACACTGCCAAAGGCAAGAGGGCACTTAAAACCTCTGCGTTTTATAATTTGTTTGCCGACCTGGCTGGTGTCCCAGGCAGTGCCTCCTAGAACGTGGTGGTGGTGAAAGCTACTTGCTGTTTTATATTTGTTTGAACCACCTCGAAACCTTTGAAATGCCTGGGATAGCTCTCTTTTGCTACTCAGGACTGCAAAATTGCCCCACCTTAGTCTCACTGAAAATACCTAGATTCCATTTTAGAAAGCTACTGAGTTACCCCCATGAGACCATCAGTGCAGTGCCAGTGGGCACATTTCGACACACAGTGTCGTTACTGCCACTCAGAGACAGGTTCACAGTGGAACAGGATGGTTGGTGGCTTTTACCCAAGCAGCTTATGCATAGCACCTTCCAGTGCTATGAAAGTTTCCAACAGGGAGTAATGTTTACAGTCAATTCCAATGTGATTTCTCTGTCTCCTGGGATGAAAGATGTGGTGTCTCTGTTTTAGCGTCAAGTTCCGGTGAGCAACCAAGGGCACTGGCAATAACCTATATTGTTCTGGAGTCTGTGGGATGCTCACTGTCCCACTAATATTACGTCTCAGTTATAATCTTCTAGAAACACTAATTCTATAGAATCATAGGGTAGCTCAACCTTTGTAGCCAAAGGCTATTGAGGGGGAGGGAGAGGGAGAAGGATGGCTAGAGAGATGGCTCAGCCTATGGCATCTGGGAGCAGCAGCATCTACTCCAGTTGAACTCAAATCTGTGCGTGTGTAACATAGAACTAAATAGTGAGCTTCCATATGGTTTCCCAAGTGTTGTTAGTGTTAGTTATCTCTCCCCCAAGTCCCTCTCCTACCCTACCCTCTTATCTCTCTCTTCACCTGAGCCCCTCCTCATTATTCCCCGGTTCCCCTTCAAAGGGCACCTGTGTCCAGCCATCATCTCTTCCTTGAGATCTTCCTCACCAATGTCTCTGTTTTCCTGGGTTCTACAGTTACTTGTAAGTTAAACACACACATCTAAAGGTTCAATACTAAGGCTTACATGAGTGAGAACATGAAATGCTCGTTCTCCTGGGTCCGGGTTACCTTAGTCACTGTCTTCCAGCTCCGGCCATTTCCCTGAAAGTTTTACTTTCGTTATAACTGAATAAAATTGTGCATATGAACTACATTTTCATTGTGTTCAGTTAATGGACATCTAGGCTGTTTCCGTGTTCTAGCAGTTGAGAATGGAACAGCAGTGGGCATGGATGAGCATGTGTCTCTATGACTCGAAAATCAAGCACTGAGTGTGTGCCTGGGAGTGGTATGCTTGGGTCATATGGAATATCTATTTCTGGTTTTCTGAGGAACTGCCACACTGAGTTCCATTGTTGCTTTGTTAATTTGGATTCTGCTAACAGTGGGGACTCCCTTTCCCCCACACTTTCTTTTTTTTTTTTTTCTGGTTTTTCGAGACAGGGTTTCTCTGTATAGTCCTGGCTGTCCTGGAACTCACTCGGTAGACCAGGCTGGCCTCGAACTCAGAAATCTGCCTGCCTCTGCCTCCCAAGTGCTGGGATTAAAGGCGTGCGCCACCACCGCCCGGCTTCCCCCACACTTTCAAAACCATTTGTTACCTTTTGTTTTCTTAATCTTAGCCATTCTGACCAGAGCAAGATGAAATCTGAAAGTGCCTGGTAGTGTAAATCTGACCAAGAACGCTTGGTTGAGGAGTTCTATAGGCCTGAGCCAGTAACCTACTATATGATTCCTTGCTAAATGAACACAGTCTCTAACTGCTCTCTAAATTCATATTTCCATGGGAGAAAAGATGGCTTAGTGGTTCAGAACACTTTTGCTCTTGCTAGAGGATCTGAGTTTGATTGCCAGTGCCACAATTGTGGGATCTGAAGCCCTCTCCTGGCTTCCAAAGGCCCTAGGAATGCAAATGGTGTACATATATACATAGCCGAAATACAAGATTTTAAAAAAATCATAACTCTATTCTCATAGATTAGTACAGTCCTCAGTCCTCATCAGAGACGTTTCTCTGTGTAGCTGACAGCACAGAGACTAACTGCTCATAGCACTGCAGAGAGTCAGTGGAGTGCTCAGCCACAAGCAGAACTTCTGTACTACACCCTCCGACCAGACGCTACATGGCCGTCATGGAAGCACAGGTGGGAAGATTGTGAAGCGGCAGAGGACTGGGAGGGCTGGAGCGAAGCAGTGTGTTTTGGACATGACAAGACCACTGCACATATGAACTCATAGCAGCTTAGTTATCTGAACAAGATAGAGCCAGTTAACATTCTACATGAGAGCTGGGGAAAGTCGAGGGGGTGTTCAGGAGCTCCAGCCTTTAACTGAGTGGCTATTGATAGTTGATGGCTTCTGAGGGGAATGGTTTGCCAGATTTTTAAAGGATGTTGCTCTTGGTAGGCCCCAGTGGGCAGATGTCTCCACACTGAGTATTGTTAGTATTCTGTCTAAACTCCACCTCCACAGTTATCTGGCAATAGCCAGGTATGCTCCTCCCCACAGTTACCTGGCAACAGCCAGGTAGGCCTGCCCACTGTAAAAGGGGCTGCTTGCCCCCTCCTCTCACTCTCTTGATCTCTTGCCTCTAGCTTCCCTCTGGCCCCTCACCCCTTCCCCCTTCCCTTCCCCCTCTCTCCACATGGTCATGGCTGGCCTCCTCTCTCTCTCTCTCTCTCTCTCTCTCTCTCCCTCCCTCCCTCCCTCCCTCCCTCCCTCCCTCCCTCCCTCCCTCTACTACCCTCCTGGCTTCCTTCCCCATGCCTTGAATAAACTCTATTCTATGCTATAGCAGTGTGTGGCTGGTCCCTCAGGGGGAAGAGATGCCTTGGCATGGGCCGGCTGAGACATCCCCTTCCCCCATACCTCTCCACACACCCGCGGAACATCAAGTATATGTGCAGCCCAAAAATGACTCAATGGGCTATTGAGAGAGAGGGAAGGGAGATGGATATGGGGAGGGAGAGGGAGAAGAAGGATGGCTAGAGAGATGGTTCAGTGTTAAGAGCACTTCTGCCATTGCAGAAGACCCAGTTCTCAGTGCCCACATGGTAACTCACAACCATCTGTGACCCTGGGACACAATGCTCTCTTCCGCTTTCCATGGCTACTACATGTACATGGCACACATGCTTCTAGAACAAAATTTTCATACACACATAAAAAATTAAAAATCAATCTTTGGATCTTTGTTTCATTAAAAAAAAAAAAAAAGACTGGAAGTTGAGAGGGGTAAGGAGGTAGGATGAACCTGAGATGAGTTAGGGGGAGGGATGGGGGAAGGATGTGATGAAAATACACTGTATGAAATTCCCAAAGAATATGTAGAAAGAAAGTCGCTGCATAGTCCCCTTTAAGTTTTTAATCAGGCTGCTTTCCCTGACTGGAGGTATGCTAGAGAACAAGGACACGTTGCCACACAGCTGTCCCACTAATATTACTTCTCAGTTATAATCTAGAAACACGAATTCTATAGAATCATAGGGTATCTCATCCTTTGCTAGGCAAAGGCAGCATCCGCATTAGGATGCTCATTGCACAGAAAAGTTGCTGTGTCCAAAGTTCATTGACTTTGAGTGGAAATAAAGTGGTCCATGGAGAAGGCTCCTAGTCTACCCAGAACCTCAGTAAAAGAGGCCAGGAGTGCCCTGGGACCTGAGCAAGAGCCTGTTGGGAAATGAGAGTCAGAGCCAGGTCCTGCTGAGTAGGACAGGGAAACTCTATTTAAGGTTAATTTATGAGTCAGTGAAAGGTATCACAGACTGCTATCCTTCAGGACAGTCATGTGTGGAAGACCGACTTCTCCTAAACATAGATTTTCTTTAGAAGTTGCCTTTAGAAGAATACTTAGTGGTTTCCTGTTTCTAAGGGTTCCATAGAGAGCATTTTCAAGATTTAAGGACAGTAGCTAACATTTTTAACCTGAAAGGGGCGATGGTCTTAAGATTTACTTTTCAAAGTAGAGACTTAGTTCATGTATTTATTTTAAATTACATGTGTCTGGCAGAATTATTTTTTCTTCTAAAAAATGCTGAGTGTTAAGCAGTCGGTCTATTGATGATGTATTGATTAGCTTTGTAGTAGAGATGGTGCAAAGAGAAATAGGCGGCTTGATCATGCCTCCATTCATAAATGAAGGTAGAACATTTTTCTTTCTTGGCTGATGATACTGCTGACTTTGTTTGGCAATGGTTCTTTGGTGGTGGTGGTTCTTTGGTCAGCATCTTTTTCTAGTATGTGCTCCACAGTGCTTTAGAAAGACCTCGGGTAGACGAAAAAACAAACAGCCAATCAAACCACAGGCCCTGTATCTGATCTTTGTCTCAGAGGGTTTGGAGGGGGATGTTTTAAGAGTCATTTCCTTTTGAAATTTCACTTTCAATTAGTTATAATCAGATATTTTTGGCAAAGAAAACAAGAAGCAGCAGTGAAGGTGACCATCAGTTAAGAAGAATATGGAGGTTTCAAAGCCTCGTGGGGTTTGTGTATACCCAGGCTAAGTGGAGTCTATAGTTTAGGAAAGAGTGCCTGGGATCAGAAGGAACTAAACCTGAACTTGTTCTTTGCTGATATGGATAGCCTCTTTTCTTAGTAATGATTATGGTTTGATTGTGAACGTCCCTCCTCCCCAGCTTGTTGTGCACACACTTAGTCCTCCAGTGGGGGCCCTGTTTTGGGAGGTCTTGGAGCCTGTAGGAGATAGAGTCTAGCTGCAGGAAGTGGTTTGCTGGGCAGCGGACTCTTGAGAGCTCTATTCCAAGCTAAATTCCCTGCCTCCTGACCCTGGAGAGGAGGGAGCAACATGTACCCCTGCTGCCTGCACAGGAGCTGTCCCCGCCTCAGCCTTCCCAGTCAAAATAGACTCAAACCTGAGTCAAAATGAGCCTTTCTTCCCTCATGCCTGTCTGGTATTCTGCCACAGTACCAAAGAAAGTAATTAATGCATAGAAAAAATAATCACAACAGCGGACACACCAGGTTACAAAGAGGCCCAGCTGATAATTGTAATCGTGCCTAAGTGAAAATGCCCCTCTGTTCTGTCCCAGATGGCAGGGTTTGACTCCAGGCCACAACTGCTTGGATCTCAAGCCTGGCCTACAGCCTATCACTTCCCTTCAATCGATCTCTTGATCCCTTGCTTTCTTGTCTGCCTGCTAAGACTATTCACATGTGTTCTGTGTCTTGGATCCTTGAGGAAGATGTTGATTGTCCTACTGGGCTGACTGGACTATTATACCTGGTGAGAGAGCAGTATAAAAGGGACGTTATGGTTTGTATTAATATTCCTCCTTTTGCAACTTACAGAGTGGAGGAATGCCAAGGAGGTTATCTATCTATCCATCCATCCATCCATCTGCCTATCTATCTATCTGCCTGTTTATCTGCCTAAATATCAGCCTATGTCTATCCACCCATCTGTCTTTCTGTCTATATATCTATCTATCTGCCTATCTATCTATCATCTATCTATCTATCTAGCTATCTATCATCTATCTACCTACCTATGTCTATCTTTCTATCTACCTATCTACCTATCTGCCTCCCTACCTACCTCTTCTATCTATCTATCTATCTATCTATCTATCTATCTATCTATCTATCATCTATTTTTACTGTTCCATCAACCCCCCCCTTCCTTGTTTTTACTCCCATTTTTGTTTGCTTGTTTGTTTTTGTTACAGGGTTTTGGAGTGTATCTCTGGTTGGCCTGGAAACTCACTCTGTACCCCAGACTGACATAGACTTTGAGTCTCTCGTCTCAACCTCCTGAGTTCTGGGCTACGACTGTATCCAAAGCCACAGCCCTGTTTCACGCAGCCTTTATAAGCATAATAAATTGACCTGGGCTCTCAGTTTGGGGCACACACTCCTGGAAGAGGTGCTGAGGACTAGACAAACTCCCTCATTGGCGATCTTTGGGTGGTTTCAGATGTTAGAAGATTGGTTTTTGGTTTTGTGTGTCTGTCTGTCTGTGTGAGCATATGTCATGTGTGTAATGCCTGCAGAAGCCAGCAGAGGACATAGGATCTCCTGAAGGTGGGTTCTAGGCTTGTGTGAGCCTCTTGGTGTGGGTGCTGAGAACTGAGCTGAGATCCTCTGGAAGATCGAAAAGTGCTTTTAACAAGCCAGCCATCTCTGCAGCCTCCCTGGCTTCATGTTTTATAAAGTTATGAGAAGACTCTAGACTAAGTGTTTTTCCAGCTGTTTCTTTAACAGACTGTTGTGATTTCAGAGGACATGACTAGATCTGCATGTAAATTTTGTAATCATTGTCTTGAAGGTGCCTAATGTTTCATTCACTAAATTACTTTCTAACAACCTAGATGATACTTTTCACTGGTCAGTTGTTATCTTGCTTGAAACTACTGGTCAGTACATAAAATTAAAGACAAAAATCAGTAGCAGAAGAGGGCATGCCATACCGAAAGAGCCCTCTACTCACTGAGTTCAGGAGAATGCGGAGCCTGAGAATTTGTAAAATATTTGTATGAAACAGCAGAAGGTTAAAAACTTGGGAATATTTATTATATAGTATAAAAAAAACTTTGATTCACCTGATGTAATTGTCCTATGGGAGGCTTATTGCCTCTATTTGCTAAGTTCTGGAAGCTTCTAAGTCTCCATACAGTATATCTAGGCCTAGAATGTTTTCAGCCTCTGAGACTTACTACTGAACAAGCTCATCCTTTCTGGCTCTTTCAGAATTCCAGCTGGCTGGTTCTGTTCTGGCTCAAAGTCCTCTCCAAGCTGACTGATTCAATTTGACTTCTCTCTCCACCTCTGACTTTTTGCTCTGCTTGGCCTCCTACTCACTTTGGCAATCTGTCCTAATCTGGCTCCTTCTCTTTCTCTGGTTTGTTCTGTCTTCATCTATATCTGGCTTGCTGTTTCTCTTATTATCGAGGTAAAACTCCCTCCTCCTCATTTATACTCTCTCTCTCTCTGCTGTCTTAAGTAATTTCCCTTTCCTCTCCCTTCCCATGAGAGTTGGGCAGATCCTATTCTGGGAAATCTCTGATTCATCACTTTGTCTGCCACTCAATTAGACTTCACTTTCAAAGTAACTTTACCTTCATTGTTTGGTATTAAAGGTGGATCTAAGGACTGAGCCACACTACAACTAGAAACAAGTTTTTTTAGTAAACACACAGTCTTGGGGTTCACAGTATGATCAAACAGCCTGCAACAATGTCACAAAAACTCAGGGAATGAGCTTGCTGAGGGAACATAACACAACTGGCACTGGAGAGGTGGCACAGCAGTTGAGAGCATGGTTGCTCTTCCAGAGGACTTAGGTTTTATGCCCATCACCCACATGGTGGTTGACATCTGTCTGTAACTCCAGTGCCAGGAGGTCTTCCACCCTCTTCTGACCTCACCAGGCACCAGACACACACTTATGTGGAGTATAGATATATGTGGAGTATAGATATCTTATGCATTCTAAACACTTGTATACATAAAATAAAAATTTAGAAGTATAATACAGATCTCTAAAAGACTTCCCAGCTCTTTTTAATTATGATGGAATATCATATTGGTAGAGTCTAGGATTTTGTCACCAAAACAAATATTTCATATCTCATTGTGTATTTCAGATACCTCCAGATGCCTCCAGAGGTAAGAGAGACTTGAACTGACCCATTTCCCTGTAGGCTTTGGTTAGATGATGGGAACTCCAGTCACACGGCCCCATCTATCTGGAGCTAGCTATAGAGTGTGGTAGAGCACCAGTAGTAACATCTGTATATGTTCACAGTGGTAATGGTGCTCACTGGTCAAAAATGTTCAGTCTTTGCCTTCAGCATTGCAGCACCTGATAAATATCTGTGTTCTAATTAGTACCTTGCAAGAGAAACAAACCTCAAGGGAAATTTCACAAAATCTAATAATAATGGGTTTGGAGAGATGGTTTAGCAGTTAAGAGCACTGGCTGCTCTCCTAGAGGACCTACGTTCCAATTCCCAGCACCCACATGGCAGTTCCCAACCATCTGTAACTCCAGTTCCAGGAGAATCAACACCCTCTTCTGGCTTCTGTGGGTACCAGGAAGGCACATGGTATATCTGTATATACACACAGGCAAGCAATCGTACACAGAAATCTTTTTAAGAAGTCGAATATTACAGTTCATGCAGTAATTGTATGAATAGCCTAATGCTGTGCAAATAGTAGAGTTTTACAAGGTTTTTTTTTCCTGTAATGAAATTATGCAAATGAGGATTCTGTTTCTCCTCGCTTTCGTTTCCCTAACCAAGGAGGACAGCACACTGAGCACACTGACTGCTCTTGCATTTTCTGGGGATAGAAATGAAAGGTAGGAAGCTGCAGCCAGAATATTAATTTGTCTTGCCACTCCACTATGTTTCTGGCCTCTCTTCCGCTTGCAGCTTTTCCTCCCAGCAGCTCCATCTTTGTTCTTGTCTCTCTTGGGGAAAACCTAGCTTCACTGCAGTGCTCATGGCCAGAGGTCTGGTGTCTGGGTGGTGGCTCATCTCTTGGATTTAGGTTGGGTTCACTGTCTCTTTGACCAGATGTGTGTGTATCTGTGTGTGTCTGTGTGTTGATGCTTTTAGCAGTTAGCTCCACATTTTAACTACTTTTTCTATAAGAAAATAGTGTCTTTGACTAGTTCTTATAAAATATTTCAGCTTCTCATATTTTGTGCATATAAAGAAAAGATCACTGCCTACCTACATCTTATTGTAAACTAGGGACAATCCCCTGGAAAGATGTCTTTGGAGGATGGATGTCTTTGAAGGCTAGTGAAAAAGCATTAATGGAGGTTTCCAGCTAGAGAACACCAGTCTTACCTTACTTTTTATAACAATAGAGCCGTTACTTGTGGTGTCACTGTAGATTTTAGTGTAAAACAAAAATTGTGGGCAAGATTGCCCCCTGTGCCAATTGGCTGGGGATGGAGGTTAGTTGGTAGAGGGCTTGCCTAGCACACAGAGGCCCTGGGTTCAGTACATTTCAGGGTGCAAATTCTCCTGTGACCTAAATTTGATTTGTTTTTTGCTTCCATGTCTTTTTCCAAGCCCGTATGTGGACTGGATGTATGTGAGCTACGTTAATAGATTAGTTCTCCATTGTCCTCCCTGGTGCTGTTTCCACCCTTCACATATGCTGGTATACATTAGATCGCTCCGGCCATTATTACTGAATTCTAGGCAGGACTTTGTTTTCTAAACACATGTGCCTTGGGTTTTAAGCTCTGCTTTCCCATCAGCACCTATGTGCGTGGTGTGTTTTGCTTGTCGAGAAATAGGTATAGCACAGCCTCTCTTCCGATTGTATTTTTTCTTATGTTGACAGTAGTTCAGGTTGAAAAGGAAAAATGTCATTTTTCTCTTGTTAATGGCCAACTTGGAAGCAGAATTATATTAGGGGAGCTTGAGAATTTATTGTAAGTGGAGGAGCATGAAGCAAGAGAACCACAATTAAAACCACTTACCCCATAGCGGTATTTCCCAAACACAATGACAGCCTTCAAGTTGATCATGGGATTACAGAAATTGAGTGGAATAAAACCTCATTCAGTGCATCAGTCTGTGTTTTCCCAATTTGGGTTTTGGGTGCACCGTTCTCTCTGCGCTTCCTAGTATTGGTGGGAAAATTTGGTCAAAAAGAGTTCTCTCTCTCTCTCTCTCTCTCTCTCTCTCTCTCTCTCTCTCTCTCT
>NW_021604760.1:883655-943205 GCF_004785775.1 Grammomys surdaster | reverse complement strand
CTCTCTCTCTCTCTCTCTCTCTCTCTCTCTCTCTCTCTCTCTCTCTCATTTCATTGCATGATCTTCAGAAGCAACAGCAAGTAGTCATTAATTTCCATCTGATAGGGCAGAACTTTTTTTGTGGCTAAACAATTGAAACAGGAAATGACCCAAGATACAGTTTCCATGACACCCTGTCGCTTGGATCCAGTTTTTCCTGAAGATGAAAGACCAAAGCGGCCTTTTGATACTGAGTAACTAATTGGACCGGCTGATAGTGGGAGGGGTTTTTTTTTTTAATGTGAAAAATAAAGGAGAAAAAACTAGAACAGCTGTGTTTTGGTACAGTTGTCTAATCCCCAGATAAAACACTCCAAGGACATTGGAATTGAATAGTGCCTTTTGGGGGAGGGGCTTAGTTTCTAAAACCTGTCAAAGCACTGAATATATTTATGTTAAAGAGCAAAAAGAGTAAAGAGGAGAAAATCAGAGCTATGATACCAGGTTAATACCTTTCTAAGAATGGTCTTTGTTTTTGCAGAGTATGATGTCCTGTTTTTAAGATTTTCTCTTGAAGGTGCTAAGAGACTGGCTAGGTTGTTGTCATCTAAAGTGTTTGTTTATATTTCTGCTCAGAGCTGGTGGAGCTGGCGGGAGAGCTGGGGGAACTGAGCCTCTGTTCTGTGTTTCCCTTTCTCTTGTAAATGAAGCACTGGTTGTAGAGCTTACAGCCCTACTGCTCTTCCACTTCAGAAACTCCCCCTCCAACTGAAATGCAGGCTCCACTGATCACAAAGGCATGCATATGAAAAGCTTCAAATACATTTAAATGGAGAAAACATCTATTTTCCTTGAAAGGGAGGCAATGTCTTCTCCATGTCCACTGATGGCGTACATAAGAACCATGTTTTCTTACATTGAAACCCCAAAGAAGACAGTCTTTGTTTGGCTTAATGAATTTTCTATATGCTGGGGCTCGGTGGTGGAGTGCTTGCCTAACGTGCACAGATCATTGAGTTTCAGCCACAACACTGCAAAATAACTAAAAATAACTAAAGAGACATGAATTTTCTTGTAATTCCTCACTCCTCTTGTGAATGGACCAGAACCCTGTCTCCTACAGTTTTCCATCAGTTAAATTTATTTGGTGGGTTTAATTCTTATGCTGTGTAGCAGAGTGACTGTCTAGTTTCATTTTCTTTTGCCAATCAGAGGAGTAGAAACAGATGTTCACACTGAAATCCTACTATATTTAGGTGGTGTCACAGTAAAAATGTAGACTGACCAAGGTGTAACCATGGCCAATTACCTGGTTCTAATTTCCTCCTTTCCAAATTGTATCCTCCTTTCCAAATTGTGCCCACCTTTGGGCAGACTGCAAGTTGCATGAGACTTGGGGCCTCTCGACACTGTGTCTGCCCCATGGGCAACATGAATTAGATGTTTAAATGTGTGGATGATGACAGTGGGGTGTACATGAGGTTCTTCCTATGGGGTTGCCAACTGCTTCAGTTTCTTTAATTCTTCCCCTAACTTTTCCATAGGGATTCCCAACCTCAGTCCAATGGTAGACTGTTAGTATCTGTCTCAGTCAGCTGCTGGTAGAGCCTCTCAGAGGACAGCCATGATAGGCTCCTGCCTACAAGCACACCACAGCATCAGCAATAGTGGCAGATTTGGTGCCCACCCACGGGATGGATCCCAAGTTGGGTAGGTTAGAGATTCCTTTTTCTTATAGCAACACCTGGTTTTAAGTCACCATCTTCAGCTGAGGAGGACAGTCAAGTAGTGTTATCAAAGCCATGAACATTACTGTTTGGATGTTTGACGTACCATATAGCATGGAAATTGTTGGAAGTCTGTAGTGGAAGAGTGTAGATTCCCCTCCTGTAGCAGGCCTAGCTACAGTGGCTCCTGGAGGCCTCTGGGTTGGCTGAGTAGCCTGACTAGGTACCCAAGATCCATGTCTGTGAGCTAAACCTGAATCTTTATACCCCATTATAGGTCCTCATTGCCTCTGCTTCCCTTAGCTGTGTCTCCCTTTAGACACCCTCTCCCTATCCCACGTCCCTTTTGCAGGATCCCCTGCCTGAGGCTGTGCCCTGGCTACTAGAGCTGTACCTAGCCATTGCTGAAGCTCTTGGCTTGCCTGTGCCTCATGTGGGTCCTCTCCTACTTAGTTGCTCTAGGCCTGGGCTGCCAGCTATGTCCCCTTGATGCTCAGTCATTTGTTCTCCTTCCAGGTACTTTATCTGCCCAAAATACTCTGAGAGGGGCTGGTCAGGGGCACTGGTGAGCCAGCTGTATCCCTCACACTTATGTTCACTTTGGCTATGATATATGTGTGTGTGTGTGTGTGTGTGTGTGTGTGTGTGTGTGTGTGTGATTTGGATCCCCTGGAGTTGGAGTTATAAGTAGTTGTGAGTCACCTGACATAGGAGCTAGAAAGAAAACATGGGTCCTGTGGAAGAAGCAATGTTCTTAATCCCTGAGTTATCTCTGTAGTCCCAGTGGCGCACCCCTTGCCCCCTTTTCAAACTTGGGAGGAAATCCTGTGCAAAACATAAACTGAGGCTCTGTCTGGTTCCTGTGTTCCTTCTAATGCATTTCCTGCATTCCTATGAAACTAAAATATGGTGGACTCCCTAGCAGCAATGGCTAGCCGGTGGCCTGCCTACCACTCAGCCATCTAACAATTACTAAGAGCTGGATACACTCAGCATTTCATTAGACTATGGGGATTTAGAAGAAAAATATCAATGTAACCAAAGTTCGTGATGGTTGCAGACTAGATACTATGTTGTGCTTCACTGAGCACTTGCTAAGTGCTGCCTGCTTTTGTCTGAATTATCCTTTGAAATTCTCACAACATGGTTGTCAAAGCCATGAACATTACTGTTTGGATATTATACTCACCATTATAGCATGGAAATTGTTGGGAGTCTGTAGTGGAAGAGTGTAGTGTAGATTCCCCTCCTGTAGCTTTCCTAGCTGCAAACAATATGATTGACTCTGTAGTTCCAGTTAATGTTTAGAAGGGCCAGTATTTATCCTCTTGGTCTCTGAAGCACTGTACCGAAGAAAAGCGGATAGGTATCCCAACAGAGTTACCACGAACTGGGAGGCTTTAAACGGTCTATGAGAACTGATTTGCTTAAGTTCTCAGTTATCACTGATGTAAGTCTTGCTAGGACTATTTGATGGGCTGGAGAGATGGTTCAGTGGTTAAGAGAAGGACCCGGGTTCAATTCCCAGTAGCCACACGGCAGCTCACACCTGTCTGTAACTCCAGTGCCAGCGTCTCTGACACCTTCATACAGACATGCATGTAGGTAAAAACACCAATGAGCATAAAATAAAAATTAATTATATATATTTTAAAAAGGACTGTTTGCCATAGGAGGCCACGAAGGACAAGGTTGGGATGGCTGGAGCTGGGGAGATCCTTTTGGTTTGTAAAGCACTTGCTCTTATGTGTGAGAGTCTGAGGCTAATCTCAGCACTGGGGAGGGAGAGACAAGTAGATCCTTGGGGCTCACTGACCAGACAGCCTAACTTATGTGATGAGTTTCAGGTTAGCGAGATATCCTGACTTAAAAAATGTTGACCCTCCCCTTCCACATGCAAGCACCTGCACACCCACCCACACTGGTTTATACCCATCAAGATGGAATGACTAAGTCAGAGCCCCTTGCTAGCAACAGCAGAGTGAGCAGTATGGTAGCTCAGTGGGAAGAAGGGATTTTCCTTGTTGGAGGTGTATGGATGTGTTAGAAGCTCAGGGTGGGGTGACTCCCTTACTGTTCATAATGGCAGATGTCCAAAGGGTAACTATGGAGTTGTCTTAATGGCGGTGGGGGGGCATTTAGTATTTATTGTGACTTTTCTTGGAGTCTCAACTGGTTGTTTTCTTTTCAATGAGCTCCTCTCATGACAGTTTTTTGAGGAAATGGATCATTATAAACTGCCTGAAGTCCATAATGGCCAAGAAGCCTCATAATGGCCAAGAAGCAAACAAAAGAGGAAGAGACCAGGATCCCAAGTGTGTCTTTGGGGAGGAGATGCCCTAAGAAACCTACCTCCTTCAACTTCCTCTGTGTCCTAGAGTTTCTGCCCCTTTTCTATCCTCCTGGACTAGGCCAAGTCTCCAACACCAGAGCTTTTGAGGGTTGTTTAAGGTCTAAACCATGACATTGGTGATTTATCCCTTTTGAAAAAGTATTTATTTATTTATTTGTTTGTTTGTTTATTTATTTATTTATACCTATGTGCTATGTGTGCACTTAGCATCTGGGGAGGCCAGAAGAAGGTGTCAGATCTTCTGGAACTGAAGTTACAGATGACTGAATTTCCATGTGGTTGCTGGGAATTACACTCAGGGTTTTCTGGAAGAGCAGCTATCTCTCTGGCTCCAGATGGTTTGTTCTTTGAAGCTATACTCTTATTCTCTGGGCCAAAAGGGAGTACTCCCTTAGGTGAGCTGGAGCACAGCCTTTAAATCTATAGGGGAAAGTGGGGTCGGGTGGTTTCAATCTGGACGAAGAGTCCACTCACTCCCAGGGCCAGGGAAAGTGGAACCAGGCAGAATTGGGAAGCAGAGTCAAAGTTAGAAACAGTGAGCTTTTAAGAGATGAAGAGTGAAAATTTGAACTCCTAAGAGAATTTATTTCTGACATATTAAATACACTGCATTTAGAGGAAAAACCACACCTTTTGGGGCCTAGAGACTGGCTTTATGTGTGCCTGGGCAAGTCATTTATGCTTGAAGCCTCTATACCTCTAAGGTGGGACAATAATAGAACATACCAACTCCCTCCTGACTTATATTTTTAAAGATTTATTTACTTTTACTTTATATACATTTGTATTTTGCCTGCATGTACATGTGTGAAAAAGTGTCAGAAGCCCTGAAACTCTTGGTTTCTGCCAAACTGAACCTGTGTCTTCTGGAACAGGTAGTGCTCTTAACCACTGAGCCGTCCCTCCCGCCAGCCCTCCCCCCGCCCGCCGCCCCCGACTCATTTCTAGAGGACTTATGTAAGTAGGCCCACAGACTCAGTCCTGTCTTAAACATAAACCATAGCACACGCTGTAATGATGTGAATGAATGAGGGAGAACTCTTTCCGGAAAGTGTGGGAGGTGGCCCTAGATCTGAGAGGATTGGGAGCATAGTATCTCTCCGGTGGCCTCAGACTAGCAAATGAATCTCTGTAAACCTGCTTCCTCATGAGCAAGATGGCATAACAACTATAACTCTTACATTACAGTCAGTGGACCACCAAGCATAGAGCATAGGAGTTGGTGCGGCCCTTGGTTCAGTGATTGGCAGTAAACACCTGAGGCTCCTAATTGGGTGTGCTCCTTACCTAATGTCTAAGCTGTATCACTGAGAGTGGCTAGCCTCAGTATGTCAGGTCATTCTGTTTGTCACCAAGACATGCCTGGTTTTCTGTGGGCTGTTTAAGCCCAAGGGCAATTTTTCCAATTTAAGTAAGTGGCTTCCCTTGTTCCCTTTACACCACATAAAAAGGCCCTGGGTTCCTGGGCACTTACTTTTCTTTGGAGTCCTTCCAGCCCGTTATGCCCCACCCCCACGCTGCTCCCCTTCATCCCTTAATGTGTATGTGTGTGCTTGCCATGCTGCATGGATGTGTACACACACACGTGTTACATGTGTATTCACAGGGAAGCCAGAGTACGATGTCTGGCATTTTCCTCTATCATGTTCCACCCTATTCCATTGAGACAGAGCCTCTCTGCTGGACTTGCTGTTTTGCTGAGTGCTGGAACTATCTGCATGTGTGGACAAGCTCCGCTTTAACCTGCCTGCTGAGGTCCTGAGCTTGCACGAGGAGCACATTTACCACACAGCCCCGCTCTTCTCCTGTTCCTTCTCTTCACCCTTTCCTCCTTCATCTTCTCTTTGCTTCCTACTCGTTCCCCTCCATGATGACTGGTGACTGTGCCCCTCAACTGTGTTGCTCAGAATGCAGGCACAGGGGCAAAAAAGAAAGAAAAAGATTTTGGTTTCCTTTTAGGGCTTTTATTACTAATTATAAGAGGAAATATCAGCAGGACCTTGCAGAAAGATGACGCTGAGACACACAGAAAGCTCAAAGTTTAGTGAACTTCGTGTTCCTAACTGTAAGTGTGAGGGAGAGTGGCTCCCTGCTTTCATCTCTAAGGGTTGGGGCTCAGCATCTCTCTGAGCTGTCTGTCATTCTCACAGGTTCTGAAGCTTGCTCCATCTTTATGCCTGTGGTACCCAGCTACTCATAGTAGGTGTGCAGTTTTCAATTTTTGGAAATCTCCATACTGTGTAATAACAAGTTCTTTGGGTCTTGGTTCTACCCAGGAGAGGATAATTGCAAAGTAAATCCCAGGCTGTAATGAGGAATCTTTGACAGGACACCATCTTTAACTCTTTCTTTGCCTTAGCCAGTTGATATTAAAAAGGCAGATTTGAATCAATTAAAGACGGAGAGCCTTTGTTAATTTATCTTTTTTTGCTTTACAAAAGGGCAGGAAGAAAGGGAGTCTTAGGGTGAAATACTGTCGTTACTCTGATTTATTTTTTTAAGGTTTTGGGTTTTTTTTGACCATGAAATCTGCCCTAGGGTGCCTTCTAAAGTAACTTTTCTTATATCCCTAATTACAGATGGAAAAATAGTATAATATTACATATAAATTCAAGTTGAAACCATAGGTGAGTTTTATGACGCATATTTTTAAAAGCCTAGCACTGCACCTATCCTAATATGAGTGGCAGTCATATTCCCCTCTTGATTTATTAATAATGAGGCGAATATGTAGCCGAGAATGATTCTCAAACATTCTCAGATGTAGTTTGTCTTACACAGCTACTATGACAATCCTCAGTTCAAGAAATACGAGGAAATAAATGATGGGTTTCAGTGGGGGAGAGGGGAAAACAATCAATACATTCTTGGAAAGATTGGTGACTTGACAGCCTTAGGCAACACCCACACCACACACACACATATACACACACACACCACACAACCCATATAAATACACCCCCACAGATATGCCCCACATACACCATACACATATACCCCTCAATACACACATCCCCCTGACACCATATACCCATACACCCACACTGTACACACATACCTCCTTCACACCACACACACACTCCCCACACACATGCACCACACATACGTAAGGCTCCACACCACACACACATACACCCCCATACACCACACATACACACACACACACTCCCCCCATACACATACCCCCTACCACACACAAGCACCACACACAGATATACCCCAATACCACACCCCCCATACCCTACATACACCACACACACATACCCTCACCACCATACACATACCTCCTCCACACCACACACATACTACTCCATACATGTACCACACACACATAACCCCCCTCAACCACACACACACACCCCAATACAACCCCCCCACACACACTTATGTTGATGACCATCTGAAAGGAGGCTGCAGTGTTAACAAGGTTAACCAAGGTTCCAGTTAAACTGTTCTCTAAGCTGGGCAGTGGTGGCACACACCCTTAATTCCAGCATTCTGGAGACAGAGGCAGGTGGATTTCTGAGTTGAAGGTCAGCCTGGTCTACAGAATGAGTTCCAGTACAGCCAGGGCTATTCAGAGAAACCATGTCTAGAAAAAACAAACAAAAATTCAAAACACAAAAAAACTGCTTGTGAATGAAATTCTTACCAGGAAGTTGAAAGCTAGGTGTTCTAGGTAGGTTCTCAGGCTGACACTCAACCACCTTCGTGAATCTGGGCAATCCTATACTTCTCTTGTTTAGGAATGGTAGGGATGGTTGTGTGCTCCAGGGCTATGAAAATGCTGTGGTGTGTCCAGTTCTCTTTGGGAGCCTGTGGAAACTGGGTGAGGGAAGGGGACACTTCTACTTCCTAGGTCTCTGGATTGGTGAGTGATTGGAGACAGATCCAGACATTTAGGCAGCAATAGAGAAGGGACAGACAGTGACCTTAAATTTAAAAAAAAAAAAAAAAAAAAAAAGGAGGTTTTGACCACAGCAGCCAGGAGTTCTCGGTATCCTCCTTGGCTTGGTCTCTAGACAGTGCTCTGTCCCTTGTTGCACTTCTGGTGTAATAAGTCACTTTCCTGATTTAGTTGTATCCTGATATATTGTTTTTCTGATCATCATCATCATCCAGCCAGCCTCACAATTTTTAAATTGCTACGGAGAGAAACTGGCCGAGAGGTTAGAGTGGTAGGTCCGATATAAAGACCAGGTGATGCTAGGTGCCCTTGTTGGCCCCATGCACGACCGCTGTGTGATTTAAGTGAGATGTTTTGGGTTGGAGTGCCACGAACCCATTCATCATCGATTATTCCTGGAAGGCTGAACAAGGCAGAAGGCCGTGAGTTTACTGTGTGACCTGGCACAGCCAGGATCTAGAGTGCGGATGAAAAGCTGCAGGATGTGGTCTCCAGTAGAGAATCCGAGCTCCTTTTGCTCGTATCTGTGTGGCTGGTTTAGCGTCTGTGAGTAATGACTATTTGGGGACCTATTTTTAGTACATCTCAGATCTTTGCAAGCATTCTAGGACTCCGGGCAGACAGTGAGAATCGGACAGCACAGCAACAGGATATGAAGGTGACCACAGGTGCTTCTGTTGTGGAGCTTTAATCTGGTTCCCTCCTTTGATCTCACCTCCCTTATTTTATAGAAGAGGAAGTCTTTATTGAGAGGAAGTCATGGTGTCTTGGCCAGTATTGATTAGCTATTAGATAGAAGCTCAAATATTCCCTTCCAGGGACTCTATTTCAAAGCCCAGGCTCTTTCCATTATACATGCCTGTATTGTAGGGAAACAAAGAATATGGTGAAAGAAGAAAAAAAAAACCAGAGAAAAGGAGTTGAGACACCTGTGAAAATAAGCAATCAGGTCTTAGGAATCAAGGGCTGAGAGGCATGGACTCAAAGGGATTGAGGGCTGGCTCTATCACGTCTCAGACAAGTGACCACTCAGCACTCTCAGTCACTCTGGATACCTGGGCAGCTCTGGCACAGGATTCCCATGGTCTGTGTTTGCTCCAAGGTTACAGAGCAATCATTGTCAGTCTGCCTTGGAAAACTAGGGCAGTACAGCAGCCGTAAGGAGTACTCTAGAACCAATTTGCCTTCCTCTGCTCTCTGCATGCAGCCTTGGCCAAATCCAAGACCCCTGTCTACCCCAGTCTCCTCAGTTGTAAATGGTGGGTAACCTTGTGGGGTAGTTTAAATAAAAATGGCCCCCATAGACCCATAGGGATGACACTACTAAGATGTTTGGTCTTGTTGGAGTAGGTGTGACCTTGCTGGAGGAAATATGTGTCATTAGTGGATCAGGTTTGAAGTCTCAGATGCTAAAGCCAGGCCCAGTCTCCTCTTGCTGCCTACCGATCTGGATTTGGATCTCTCCGCTCCTTTCCCACGTCTGCCTGCACACTGTGATGCTTCCCGCCATAAAGATAATGAACTAAATCTCTGAAACTGTGAGCCAGCCCCAGTTAAATGTTTTCCTTTATAAGAGTTCTGTGGTCATGCGTCTCTTCACAGCAGGAGAAACCCTGATTAAGACACCACACTAGTGTTGTGAGAATTAAATACCATATGGCATTTGGTACTCTCACTGGGCACACTTCATGTTCTTATACCATTTTAAAAATAAACTTACTGATTTTTATTGTTTGCTATAATTTCATGAAGAAGTGTTTGTTTCCATTCTCCAGATTCCTTTAGAAAACTAAGGGAACTGCCTTACGGTCACAGATAAAGCAACGGTACCATGAAGATCCAGGGTACGTAACTGAACACCTGTACTTTCCAAACCCTAAAGCTTCTTGCTCCCCGAGTCTGCGGGTGTCTGAGGGCTTTTCCCTTTGACTGTCCTAGGCTAAATCAAACATCCCCACCCTTTGGCCTGCTCTACCTTCCTCTCTTCTCCATCCTAATAAGGACTTTCCTCTTGAAACTATTGTGTCCGTCATTTGTACACAACTTCTCAGCTAATGGATACAATGTCGTTTTGCATGCTTGTCCTATAAATATGTTACGTAAGAGTTCCTTTCGGGAAATGGGGGAGACAATCTTTTCCAGTAAAAACATATGGTAACCTTGGCATGAGACAGTGTCTGTCCCCTACTTCCTCCCTCTCCTCAAACCATCAACACCATCATGCAAGCAGCCTCTAGACTCTATCCTGATTGGGCCAACCTCCAAATACGATTTTATTTAGTGAAGTTGCCCTATCAGTAGTAGTTCCGGGTCATGTTTTTAGGGGAGACCTCTCTTATCTAGGGGAGACCTCTGTAATCTGTTCTCCTTGCAACCTTCCAGAGCCTAAGTGCAGTTGCTGTATCCCGTCTTTGTATCACACATTTCCTCTCCTGCTTGGCTTTCTTCACTACAACCCTGGCTATCAAGATAAAGTTTAGAACTGAGTGTTGGCCGAGCGTATATAAAACTGCACTTTTGGAGAACATGAACATCTCTCACTTAAGAATTCTCCGGGGTCCTCCAGCGAAAAGTGAAAGCTGGAATGGCTGCCAGTAAATGCCTTTTGTAGTGTTGGAAATTCAAAGTGATTTATCACTCAGTGGTAATAACTTCTATATACAAGAAATGAGTTAAAGGTAGAAAGGCCAAAAATAACAACCATAACCAGATGGCTTTTTTCAAGACGTGTCCATGTGACTATCTAGCTAAAAGGACTCTTGCTAGCTTGACTGTAAGTTTTCTTTTTTTGTGGCTCTACATAAGAACCTTTTTAGCTTTCATTTCTGCTGCTTTTGCTCTTGGGGTTTAAAAAATGAAACAGAAAAATGGGGAGGTAGTTGAGCCAGTTCAGGGGTGGCCACGGGATTGTTGGTATTGGCTTTAGTGGAAAGCTCTGTGATAACCCTGGTCTATATTCTTCCTAGCCTCCAGTAATTGCTGAACATTTTTGTAATGGTGTCAAAGTTTGGGGGTGGGGGAGGGGTTACGGGCACACATTATCTTCTCAGTGGTCAAGCAGAAAATGCATAGCCAACATCCCAATGAAATCTATGTCTATATTTGTCTGCAGCGTTGTCTGAATGAAAGGTATAGCTGAGTTGGGCATGATTTGCTTTTACAGAATCCCTGTTTGTCCTTAGTAATTATAATTGAGTAATCTGTAATTATTTGGAAAAAAAAAAGAACATGAAATCAAACAGTTTATAGGTTCCCAAAGCACCTGCCTTCTTCTATGGTCAAATGAAGGCAATTTCCCACACCCAAGCTCTCTAGAACTCAATACTACATTGATATCTGTGTGATTTTTGGCATATTAATAGTATTGGATCATTTGAAAGGAAAATGAAATACTCACAAAAGAGAACATATATATAATTATGTATAATTTTATGTGTAACACATCTACATACATACACACAGAATGTGTACATACATACACATAGAATAGATGCCATAGAAAAGTATACTTTGGCTTTCTATAGTAACTGAAATGTTATTTTCTTAGATTTACGCCCTAGTGAAACCTGAATTCCTGTTAATGCAAAGCACTAAATAATTGAACTATTTCTACTTATCTTAACCAAATTAGATGCTCTAAAAAGTAATTTCTTTAGGGTGCCTTGGAAAATAGAATTGGGGGACTGGGAAACTTCCAGGCTTTCAGATCATAATGAAAACAAGAAGTACCGTAAACCCCATCACTTTGGGTAAAAGATTAAATTTAACAATTTCTCAACCAAGACATGGTTCTAGCCTGATTGTGCTGACATTTATGTAGGACCTCTGGAATATAAGCTCATGCAATTAAAGAGGAAAATGGGTTTTTAGCCTTGCAAGCCTGAACTCTCTCGAGCATTTTCCCCTGCTTAAATCATCATGACTGTTTGTATGTGGGTGATATGGCCTCCTCGTGTGAAAAATGCTATTAAGCTCCAGCTGTAGTTGCACTGCCTGAGATACATGCCTTCTCAGCTCAGAGTGAGCCAGGGGGACTGCTATTAGCTCCATGGCTGCCTTGGGGAGAGGGTGATGGGAAATTAAGGTATGGAGAAAGGCCTGTGGCCTGACACTGTTTGGGCATGCAGGCGAGCCGATGTCTGTTTAGTGATAAGTATATGGGATTCAGGCTCCGACTCTTTCCTATTAAAATGAGGAAGGGCCCCAGGTGCGATGGTTCATGTCTTTAATTCCAGGAAGCAAAGGCAGGCAGATCTCTTGAGTTCGAAGCCAAACTTGTCTACATAGTGAGTTTTAGGACTGCCAGGGCTACATAGAGACCCAAACTCATAGCAGGATAGGGCACACAAATTTTGTTCTTTCTCTCGCCTACTCTGTCAACTTCCTAAACTTGAATGAATGTGGCTTTAGGTTTTGACATATTTGTGCTTTTAGAACAGAAGGTGTTCTTGGAAGAGTTGGGAATGGTGATTGGAGAGGTGATTCATAGGACTCTCAGGTGTAGGCGCCAAGTGTCCAAGGAAAGATGCTTAGGTGCTTTGCTTCTTGACAAGCAGCCTGTAACTGCAGACAACATGAGAGACCCCTTCTTCAGTGGTGTAGTCCTAGCTGCTAATATGCCTAAGCGTTTTGACACTCCTCCCGTTGCACATTCATGTTAGAACAGTTACCTTTAACATTAAGTATTCCATGAGGTTCACTATGTAACTGCAAATCGCAATGTCATTTCCTCCTTATAAAGATCTGAGAACACCAATCCCAGTTTTGTTTTACTTTCCCTTTAATTATTTGGAATGTATTTGTATGTGTCTGCATGTATATATTATGTGCACCATGTGTATGCCTGATAGCCAGGGAGGCCAGAAGAGGGTGTTAGAACCCTGGGACTGGAGCTACCAGTTACTGTGAGCTGCCATGTGGGTCCTGGGAATTGAACCTGGGTCCTCTGCAAAAATCAGCAACTTCTCTTAATTGCTGAGCTGGCTCTCCAGACCCACTTCTTTTTCTTTTCTTTTTTAAAGATTTGTTTATTTTATGTATATGAGTACACTGTAGCTGTCTTCAGACACACCAGAAGAGGCCATCCGATTCCATTACAGATGGTTGTGAGCCACATGTGGTTGCTGGGAATTGAACTCAGGACCTCTGGAAGAACAGTCAGTGTTCAGAACCACTGAGCCATCGCTCCAGCCCCCTCATTGTCATTTCTTAATGTGGTACTGGAATACACTGCTTTGCTGGCAGTGTTGGCTCTGGACTAGGAACCTCTGTGATGGACTGTGTAGTGGACCCTCTTAATGTGTCTATAACCATAGTGTTGGGCATGGTGCCTCGTGCATATTAGTGCTTAGGAAATGTTTGCTTGTTCCTTCACAGAGGTTGACACATAGGACCAGTCAACGAGGAGGGCACTGTGTTATGCTTTTTCACAAACAATATCTCCTGTGATCCTTAAAGTAATCCTTTATGGTGGGCATTATTTCCCTATTGTTTTCAGGGGTACTGTTCTCATGTCCAGGTCAGAGCTTAGGAAGAGGAGTATGGGTTTGAACTCCATTTTCATCCTCTGATTATTGTCCTTTCCACTTTCCCATAAGGGCTTATTCTACTATGTAGAAATATCTCCAGGGATTTTTTTTTAATGGAGTGTTTTCTCTGGCTGGATTTACCTATGCAACAATTCTTTTCCAGATCTAAGATCCTTCCTTCCCAGTAAACAACCACATTAACAGAAGCTGTAGTGGAGAATATAGCATTGGCATTAAGGGGCCACATGAACCCATTTCCATCCGGACTTCTGTGCTCAGTGAGTGATGTGATTTGAGACCATGTAATTTAAGACCCAATTTTGTCATGCAAATTTGGGGTACTATTTCAGGTTGAGCTAATCTGAAAACTCAAAATAATGTAATTCAAAATGTTCTAAGATCCGAAAATATTTTCAACCTGACATACATGATACCACATGTAGAAAATTCCACACCTAGATTCCTGTGATGGATTACTGTAATGATATGTAATGATACAGATACACTAAAAATATTTTATAAACCTACCTCAGGCTCTCTCTCTCTCTCTCTCTCTCTCTCTCTCTCTCTCTCTCTCTCTGTGTGTGTGTGTGTGTGTGTGACATAAATGAGTTCTGTGTTTAGACTTGGGTTCCAGCCCAAAATGTATGTATATATAAATATTTCCATATCACAAAACACTTATTGTCTTAGGATTTTTATTGCTGCAAAGAGACACCATGACCAAAGCAACTTTTATAAAGGAAACCATTTAACTGGAGCTAGCGTACAGTTTCAGAGGTTTAGTTCATTATCATCATGACAGGAAGCACAGCCAGACACAGCTCCACCAAAAAAAAAAAAAAAAGAAAAAGCAGCAGCAAGTGACTGTCTTCCACAAGCAGCCAGGAGAGGCTCTCAAAGTGTACCCCAGAGTGACACACTTCCTCCAACAAGGCCACCCCTATTCTAACAAGGCCACCCTGCCTAATAATGCCACTTCCCATGGGCCAAGCATATTCAAACCACCACACTTCTGATCCTAAGAACTTTATACTAACTTGTGGTACCTAGGTTTTTGAGGACCACAGGCTATAATGCAATAAAGATCATGCTGGGCCTCAGACTCTGCAGTGCTTACCAAATGCTAGCTGCTGTCACTGTTAGCAAAGAGGTGACATCTCATCCATTTGGCCGTTGATTATCTATTGCACTTGATCTTATCTAAAAGGCTGACAAGTGATCTTTTCTGTTGTTGTTTTTGAAGGAGAGAGGTGGCTAAGGAGCACACCCAGGGCCTCGAACACGCCGCTCTCAGTCCCAGCATTCATTTTTTTTTTGAGTGTGTACTACACGTTAAACACTTTTCAGTCCTATTAATTCATCACATCAGATCATGTAGAAATTCCTTTCCCCAGGGATCTACATTCCAGTTACATTCCACCTGGGAGAGCTAGGCAACATGCAGCACAAACACGGAGGAATTGTTTGTTGGACGGTGGACTGTGCTATTAAACAATAAGAAGCAGAGGAAGGCAACTGGCTTTCCATGGGACGATGTCTAAGGGAAGCTTTTGGGTTGGAGTTAATTACGATATTTATTATAGGCCTCATTGGGAAATGATATTTGAGTAAATCTAAAAGAGAAGGAGAGAGCTTCACGTCTCTAAGTTTGTCCCTGGATCCAGCCTGGGATAACTCTACCGCAGGAGGAAGCCAGGAAGGTTTGCTAGGGCCTCAGAGGCCATTGTGAGAGAAACTGTGAGCCCTGGGGAGATCTTTAGCAGATGAAGTAGACAATCAACTTTAGATTTAAATTAGCAGCACCGTGAAGCTTCATGTTGCCAGGAGACATCTGGATAGTATACATTTCTCCTGTTCCGTTTATTAACTTTTTGTACTGTGTTTGGGGGAGGGGAGAGGGTGGTATATCCCACCCTCGGGTAGCTGTCCTGCCTTTAACGTGCCATTGATTGAATGTGGGAGTCCTGTGGCTATTCAGGTTGTATTCCTTGGGAAACAAAAGAAACTGATTAGATCTTGAGGGAGAGGGATGGTGGACTCCTGTGGTGGCACAGCTTGCAATCCGTTTTGAACGTGACTTGATCTCTTGCAGGCTTCCCTGACTGAGCCTGGGCGCCTTTGTAGATCTTGGGAGGTGTTGGTTTGGTTCAGTGTTTTTCAATGTTTGTATCTCCTTACAGGAAGGAGGGTTCATTATGGAGCCAGGAGGAAGAGCTTAAGTGTAGTCATTTGTCAGCCCCTGACTCTGGCTTAGCTTCTTCTGCCAAGATAACAGAGAGCCTTACACAACCCCAGGGGGGTGGGGCATACACTTCTGTGCTGTGTCTCTTGTGAAAATTAGTGGCCTTGAGCCTGATTTCTACATCCAAGATGGATTGCCACTGTTTTGTTTATGTCTTGTCTTTTCAACTGAGTTAATTTGATACTTGCTTTTTAAATAAATTTTTATCAGGTTGTGCTGTAGTTAGGATGGTTTTAGGAGACAGTGGAAAAGTTAGGGGGTCATGCATGAGCCAGCATTGTCACATGGGTCAGTGCAGAGCATTCAGACAAGGTCCAGCTTGGGTGGTGGAGCCTGCGACTGTCACATCTGTACAATCTTCCAAGTTTTCGAATCTCTAAAATGGGTTGCGTCCTATGGGTCATTTTCCACTCACAGGATCAGAAAAAAATTATGGTATCAATTTACTGGTTTTCTGATCATTGGGAACTACAATTCTGGAGACATATTTGAGAAGGGATGGTGATTTTTTTTTTTTTTTGGGTGTAGCCTTTTGTCAAGGACATGGCCATCCCCATCACCTGGCCTCCCTGGGAGCTGGAACTCTTTCTATGCTTCCTATTGTCTCTAAGACCCTAGAGAGATAAGAGTCATAGATAAGGGCCTCAGAGATATCGAGGGCCTTTAGTAAGTATGAGTGCTAGTCTTGGCTTTCCCCTACAAGCCTGTACCATCTACCATATAGTTCTACCAGCCTGTCTGGTAGCTTTGTGAGCATCTCTGTGTCCCCCACAGTGCCTATCTCTCATTTGAGATAGGGACCACTTAACTGAGTTAAAAGTCTCATAGTTGACAGGCTACTTATTAGCAGGAACTGTGAGTCTTTTTGTTTTTTAAATCTCATTAGGCCCTTGTTACCCATTTGATAACAAAGACTTAAAGGACTTCTGCTAAGAAATCTCTGGCAGACATACCTTCTTGGGCCTGAATGATAAACTGTCTGCCTTCAGCAATGGAAATGTGGGAGAATTCCAGACGCTAAATAAATAATCTGGCTTGAGGCCAGCAGGTTAAGGCATGTTGGAACCGTTTGATTGAGGCTTAGCCAGGGTCTGCAGCAGGAGAGTCACATTAAATACCCTAAGGAGGTCTGAGTGCAGAAATGGAAACACATGGAACACCTTGCAAACATTATCCGTCTGCTCCAGGCCCTGCTTTCCTTATCTCTAAAGTGAAGGTCTCAGCAATAAGAACTCATTATTTTATTCCAATACTTTAAAAACACACCTACCTAGCTATCTGGTAAGTCTGAATTAACTTTACCTTCTAGCAGCCTGTTAACCATCAGTCAGCTCTACCAAGCAGCTCAAGTCAACCAGAATTACAATAGTAGCTTAGCATAATTCTAGCCTCAAACCTGAAGCCTAATATTTTAGGTTAATCTTATGAAGACTAGTAATAATCTTATATAATAATGAAATGACCAAGATAATATAATAATGTATTTTATAATACAATAATATAATAATCATTTCAGTTTTTTTAATGTCACCAATAGTTCCCAATCATTACCACCTGCTGTAAACCTCAGCCCTTTTGTTATGTACTCCCAGAGGTTTTAGGGGGCAGTTTTGACAGCATTCACATATCTGAGGTTGAGCAAGGGTTAGCTACTGTCCCACAACAGCCTCACCACCTGGGTATGACTAGAGCAAGCCAGACACTTGTTTCTGCTATCCACACAGATTTTGATTAATGTCCATATCTCAGCAAGTGAGCACAAAATGGTTCCTGGATCTTACCTCTGTGCTTGGTAGGGCCCCAGCTGTCTTTTCTAGTTGCCCTGGTCACCGCTTTATCTGAACAGCTTTACTCATAGACACAATGGAAGCCCAGAGGACTCTTCTGCTATCCTTAATAGCACTTAGCAATTGGAAACCTTCCAACTGAACTGGACTTGTGGCCTCTTAGGAGACAAAGCTATCAGAGCTGCACCTGATTCACACCCAGGGTGGGGAGCCTTTAAAATGCTCTGACCAAATTGTCATGTCTCTGGTGTATCTTCTGTTTCACCAGAGGGGGCTGTATTTAGCATTTGCAATGCTGGCAAATAAACCGTGTGTTACGTGAGCAGAAAGATACCTCTGGCATTCAGTTCGATAACGGGCAAAGGCTCTGATGTTGTTGAGCATCGGGATTGGAAACCTTTACAGCGCCTCTTTCTGGAGTGTGAGCTTCATGCTTACTTAGAACATGAGCTGCTTGCCCTCACACAGCACCTCCTTCAATATAATGCCTAAAGATGTTGAGTAAAACTGAGTTGTTTGACCCCGTAACTCATGTGATAAGACATGACCCTTTGAGAATCATCTGAGTTAATTAGGCACCCTAACACTGCCTTTGGAACCCCACTGTTACAACTACTCCTACTACTGGCACTCTGTAGCAACAGACTTTGAAGTGATTTGCCACAATTCTTATTTTCAGAAAGTACTTTTTGGGGCAGGTGAGAGGGTTCCGTGGATAAAGGTGCTTGCCGGGCAAAGCTGTGGAAGGAGAGAAATTACTTGATAGAGATGTCCTCTGGCTTCCACGTGCCTGTTGGGGTACACATGTACCCCCCCTACATATACACCATCCACATGATAATAACAAATAAGCAAGCAATCATCGCTTGACTTTTATGTTTCTGATCTCCGTCTTGTCACTAAATGTAAAGTCATGTTACCATTTACTGAGCATGTTTTATGTCTGCTAGTATTTGATGTGCATTGGTTCTTATTTATCCTGGGAAGTAGAGACTTGGCTCTATTTCATAGATGAGAAAACAGAAGCCAAGAACAAAGAAAGATGTGGTGGAACCCATATTTAAGCATAGGTCCATCGCGTCATGTAAAAGTCTCCTTCAGTACTGCACTTATTTCTTCTTGCTCCATGACACATTGCCACCAACCTACTAAGAGGGCTTGAAAGGACGTGAACTTATGATGGTCTTTTGAGTTTCTTTAGAGCAGAAATCTAGGTATGGTGTGGCTGGATTTTCTCTGCAGGGTCTCACTGGGATGAAACCTAGGTAGGGGGTGGAGCTTCAGTACCCAGGTAGGCTTGGAGTAGTGGCCATCTTCTCTGCTCATGGCTGCAAGTAGGACTTTACATAGGCCATTCTAAAATGGCGTCTCCATTTTCCTTCCAGCACCATCCTCAGTTCCCAGAGGCTGCTCATTCCTGCTGCATGGCTTCTGGGTCTAGCTGGTATGTGTGTGCTTCTACTCTGTCATTAAAGCAGAGAGGCTAGACTCTGCTTCTAAAGTCGCCTGTGATTAAATTAGTCCTTTAGGAAGCCAGCTGGGCCATATGCCAGAGCCTAAAGTGCCAGGCATGGTCACATATGCCTCCAATATTAGCACTCAGGACTCAGGAGCCACAGGATTGTGAGTTTGAAGCCAGCCAGGGGTACAAAAAAAAAATTCCAAGTCAGCCTGGGCTATCTAGTAAGACCATGTGCCTCAAGTCCTCCTGTTAAAACAAACAAAATAAAACAAAGTGATGATCGCACATCCCAGTCCTAGAGATTATGCACCTGGGTAAACAGGCACTGGAAACTCAGAGATTATCTTATAATTTTGTCTGTCAAACCCTCCTCAGAAGTTTTTACTCTGTAATAAATAGGAAAGGAACATATGTAGTGGAAAACAAGACTAGTGTCCCCAAGGACACTAGTGTCCCCCAATGACAAAGGACAAAAGAGAACCAATATAAAAAGACTCAAAACCAGAAAACTTTGTGCTTCACCGTTTTACCAAACCACCACGTAGTAACCTTCTTTAGAACATGTTTTGGGCAAGAACCGAATGAGCCTTCCTTCTTGGGAGGGAAGGGCTCAATTTCTTACTTCCATAATATGGGTTTTGTTTTTCCCCAATGTTCACTAAGAGCTAGGAGGCTTACTAGCACATAGGCATGACTAGTGTTTATAAGAGCACAGGTCAATGAGTAGGTTTGTACCACAAGGTCAGCAGCAAGGTCAGTAGGACGGTCTTGGTGTGATGAGTATGATTGGCTGCTCTGAGGACTGGTTGGCAGAGTATGGCTTGTTCTTCTTCCCTGTAGTGTGTATTTGACCTTAGAGACCTGCTTTTTTAAAAAAGAAAAGATTGTTTTATCATTATCATCATCATCATCATCATCATCATCCATGTATGTATGTATGTATGTATGTATGTATGTATGTACGTACGTACGTACATGAGGACACCAGAAGAGGGCATCAAATTCCCTGCAGCAGCCAGCTGTGAGCTTCTGATATAGGTGTTGGGAATTGAGCTCCAGCTCTCTGGAAGAGCAGCATGAAGTCTTTTTTTTTTTATTTTTTTTATTTTATGTGTGTGCTGTCACTGTCTTCCGACACACCAGAAGAGGACATCGGATCCCATTACAGACGGTTGTGAGCCACCACATGGTTGCTGGGAATTGAACTCAGGACCTCTGGAAGAGCAGATGATGGTGCTCTTAACCATTGAGCCATCTCTCCATCCTGAAGCATGTACTCTTAACATCTGAGTCATCCTCCAGCCTTTGTTTTTTAATTATTAGCCTCTTAAAATCAGTCTCTGTTAGTGGTATAGACCCAACAGTTTAGGAAGTGCTTCCATGAAACCATTTTCCTGCCTTTGGTTGAGTTATGATACAGTAGGGTACACAAATCTTCATTGTGCAGCTTGGTGCATTATAAATGTGTGCAGCCACACTGCCTCATGTCTGCCTGTTTTAATAGTGGGATTCCTAGCACATTTGATGGCTCCTGGTCATATCCCCGGTAATCCCTCCTCCTAGAGGTACCACCTTTACAGAAAGGAAAGGAAAACAGGAGGTGGGGTGGGCAGTTCTGTGACTTGTTATCTACATTGCCCAGAGAGCCCTGACACTTCCTTCTTAGAGGTACCAGGCCTTGGACTGAAGGCCTCATGAGTGCTTATTCCAGACAATACTAGGCACAAAGATGACTTCTTTCTTATGCAGAGATCTGAAGCACCTGCTGGTGATGGTGCCCTCCAGGGTTTTATAGTTGTGGCCTCAGATCAAGCAAGTCTAACGCTTGACAAGGGTATGTTGAGCACTGTCACAGATAGGTGAAGGTGATGCCCAGAGGAGATGTGGATGCAGGCAAGGAGCACAGTGTCTCCTCTCCTCTTTATACCTGGTGGTCAGATATACAAAGGCTGAAGTGCACGTCTCTCCTTCAGAGGCAATGAGGAAAAAAAAAAAACCATCCTGGTGCCGCACTTTTGACTGTCTTTAGAACTGGCAAAACCTACTACCGTCTTCAAGCTACTGGTCCCTCATCCCTCCCCATTCAGGGGAGGGATGCTTGACTACCAGCAAGAAAATCTGGTCAAGCTGCAGTATTCTCACTGAGAACTGCAGGTGGCTTTAAGAGACCTGTCTGTGGATTTTTCTAGACATTGACCAACTTTTTTGAAATACATTCACATACCATACTGTTTGTCCATCCACACAAAATATTTCTGTGGTTTTTAGCATATGTTAAGACACAGGGACTAACTAGGAAACACTACAATTTACGCATCATCTCTTCCTCTGCTTTCTTCTGTTGTAACCAACCAGGAATCTACTCTCTGTCTCCCGAAGTTTCCCTATTCTGAACATTCCCTTTGAATAGTCATATCTGAGGAGTCCTTTGTATTTGACTTCTTTCAATTAGCCTAAGAGTTCCAAGGGGTGCTCATGGTGGCTGCATATCAATGCCTAATTCCCCTTTATTATTGACCCCATCGTGTACATTTGTCACATTTCATTTGTCTATTGTTCTATTAAAGGATATTTCAGTTCTTTCTACCTTGGACTCTTAGGAATACAGTTGCTTGGCGTTTCCAGACATAGTATGTTTTGTAGGCACGTGTTTTCATTTCACCTGAGCATATGCTTGTGAGTGGCTGGGTCATATGGTAACTATTTAATCAGCTGAGGCACAATTGGGCTTTTCCACGGCGGCAGACCACTTTTTTCCTAGTTTGATTTTTGGTTCTGTGATAGACACCGTGACCAAATGCAGCTTGGGGGAGGGAAGGATTTATTTCAGCTACGGATCATCATAAGGAAAGCCAGGGCAGGAACCGGAGGCAAGAACTAAAGCTGAGACCATAGAGAATACTGCTTGTAGGCTTGCTCCCAGGCTGATATTCTGTCTACCTTTCTTATACAACACAGACCCACCTGCTTAGGGTTGGCACTGCCTACTTTGGTCTGGGCCCTTCTATGTCAATAAGCAATCAAGAAAATGTCCCAGGAATATCCCCAAAGACCAGTCTGATGGAGGCAACTCCTCAGTTGAGGTTCTCACTTCCCAGGGAACTAACATCTCACCATCCACACCAGTATTTGAAAATATACCAGTATCTTACTGTTTTATCCTAACCATTCTTGTGGTGAAATAGTTTCTCATTGTGGATTTGATTCTTATTTCTCTAATGACTGGTGGTGGTGAACATCTTTCCTGAAGAAATAGATGTGTGCTCATCTTTTGAAATAGTTTCAGTTTTATAATTTTTTAAATTATGTGTATATGTGAGCACAGGTTCTCAGAGGCCAGAAACGTGAGACCTGCCCCTGGAGCTGGAGTTCCAGTCAGTTGTAAAATGCCCATGGGTTTAAGAACCAATCTTGAAAACTGCAAAATCAGTATTCACTCTTAACCATGGAGCCATCTCTCCAGCCCATGTATATCTTTAGTTTATTTTAAATTATTTGTCGATTATTATTTACTCGTAAGACTCTGACATGTAAGTTCATTGTCTGATAGGTATAAGTGCTTTCTCTAACTCCAAAGGTTGTCCCTTCACTTTCTTGACAGTAATTTTGAAGCACAAAGGTTTTGTAAATTTGAATAAAGTGTGCTTGGTCTGTTCTCATTGCTGTTTATGCTACTGGCGTCTCATCTTGTAGAGCTTGGAAGGGCTTGACCCGAAGCTTCAGTTCTTAATTATACCCAAGTGCCACCCAGTTTTAAAGCAAACGTGTTAAGTCACTGTGAATCCTGTTCTCAATACTGCTGCTGTCCCTCCCAGTTGACTCGCTATTTGATATTCTGGAATTATTATTAATGTATTCATGGCATTATGATTCGGTTCTTTTAAAAGCCCTAAGTATTTTTGCTTAGTTGTTTTGTTTTGTTTCCTTTTGAGCAGTGTCTTATTGTGTACTCTGGCTGGCCCGGAATTCACTCCATAAACCAGGATGACTTTACACTCACTGCTTCTGCCTTCCCAGTGCTGGGATTAAAGGCCTGAGCCACCACATTAGCCCAAAAACTCTTTTTACAGGCTAGTTGTGACAATATATAGCATCTTTATTTTCTTCAGATTTCATCTAGGCTAGGGAGAATTGGGTATGTGAATCCGCAAGGTTGATGGTTGAAAGGGTAATTACAGAAAGAATATATTACTATGCCATTTAAGAGGTTTACTGTATTTTTTAAAAAAATGCTGTGTGAGGTTGCTTTTATTTTTTTAAACTACATTTTATTATTTTTTTTTGTCCATCAGGGGCATGCCTCCGTATGTGTGTGGCAGTCAGAAGACAACCTGTCAGAGTAGGGTTTAAAGGACCAAACTCAGATCAGGCTCACCAGCAAGTGTCATCTCACTGGTCCTGGAGGTTGTTTTTAATATGGCAGGTGAAGCATTTCATAGCATCCCAGAAAAGACACTATTGGGATCCAAGGGAGGCGTGGGTGCAGCTAGGCAGAGCTGCTTACTTCTGGTCTAGACATATGGAGAAAAAGCAGGGCTAAGAAGACCACATGTCCTTTAAACTCTCCCCACCCCACAGAGGTCTCCTAATAGCCAACCAGGACCTGCCTCCTAATAGCCTGATCAGTATGAACCGATCAGCATATGAACCCACTGGTGAAGTTATAACTCCCTCCACAGTCACTCACTTCTCAGCAGCGCCACCAACTGCGGACCAAAACCTCCAGTCTACGAAGATTCTCCAGGGACACTTTATGTCTAAACAATAACAAAGGCATTGTTTAGTTGAAGCTGGGTTTGGATGCCCTCCTCTGTATGTGCTGTTATAGAGGAGTCCTAGGGCATAGCTCCTGGATCCATCTTAGCCTAAGCAAATATATTGCTTACAGTCCTTCCTCTGCTCTGTCTATTCTAGATGCTTTCTGCCACGCCCTGTGCTTCAGTTTACTTTTCTGAAGCTTAAAAAAGCAAAACGAAACAATAACAACAAAAACCAAAGCCCCACGTTCCTGTAAATCTTTGAACTTTTAAAAATGAAAATATATTTGTATATAAAATGGAAACATATGCATGTATGTGTGATAATTGGAAAAAAGTCAAAAGTGTGTGTGTGTGAGAGAGAGAGAGAGAGAATATGAATATGGGAATATCAGAAATTGTCTCTAGAGACTTCAGTCCATGGAGGTTGAACTGTATTCTTTTCCAGTCACGACTGCACTGTTTGTAGAAGACTTTCCCATGCCCCGTGCTTCTTTGCTCTTCTTCCTAATGGCCAGGAACCCGAGTAAATAGAGTATTCGAATCTCTTTATCCAAGTTCAGGTCTGGTGTGTAGAACTCTGTATTCAAGTGACTAATGCTTACAGAATAATGTTGAACTGAAAAATCTGTAGAAAAAAAGGATACCATCTGGCAATTCTTCTTCTTTTATTCTTAGTTTTGCTTGTATAATGCAACATGAGCACTCCAGCTCCTCCTGATGGTGTAGCTTTCTGAAGTAAATGGTGTCAGCTCTGAAAGGGCTTCCAGGTCCTTCTGACTTTTGCTTTTTGCCTTTCTCAGTATCCAGCTCTGGGCTTGTTTCCCTGAGAGGTGGGATGGTTGGAAGGGGCTCTCAATGATCACACTCTGGCGAACATGTGAATAAGTTTTGTCTGTGGATAAATATTGATTACTGTGCAGATAACTTCTACATGGGAGGACTCGCTCCTTTTTTTCGGAAGTGAGATGGTTTATTATTGGGTGATGTCCGCTCAGCATCTGTTCTTATGTAGCATGGCTTAGGATCTTGGCTTGAACCCTTATCTGTTAATGTTGTGCTAATAACTGGTCTGTTCTGTGCCTCAGTTTCCTTTGCTCCAGGGATGTGGGTAGGAAAAGTAAAGTATCTAGCACTGATTTTTATAAGAAGGTCCTATCAAATACACTGTAACTGCCCGTGTGCCTCATTGAGTTCATGAGTCAGTGACAGCTAGCAGGATGGTAGCAGGAGCCAAAGAGGAATTCCAGAGAAGGGTTAATCAAATGATGAATTGCAAAATGGAAGGGAGGCTTTATCCTTGGGATCCTTTTTTTTCCTTTGCTTTGCTTTGCCAATGCTGCCCCTCCCCCACCTCATTATGTTGCCACTGTTGCCCCTGACTGGGGTCAAGCAATCCCCCCGCCTTGGTCTTCAAATAATTGAGACTATAGGTATCACGTGTGTATCTCCTTGTAATAGTTCTGATAATCTCTGTAAACTATGTAACTCTGAAAGTAAAGATGGAGCTGGTGATGATCAGGGGATGCTAGCTTTGTTTCTTTTGCCTGCCATGTTCCTGGATTTTCCTTTTGCTTTGTGTATTTTCTTAACATCGTAATCCCCTAGGCAGCAGACACTTAGTCCTTTGTCTTAGAGGAAACAAACTCAGTGAGGTCACAATGCTGGGTTGACACTGCTAGAAAGTGAAAGGAAACATATAGACTTGATAGGGCTAAAGAGATGATTCAGAGGACAACTTGCTCCTGTCTGCGAGCATAGTAAAGTATCATCAGTAGAGTCAGGGATTGGTGCTTGACCATCAGATGGGTCTCAAGTTAGGCTGGTTATTGGTTGGCCATCCTCCCAGTCTCTGTTCCATCTCCTTGTACCTGCATTTCTCGTAGACAGGATAAATTTTGGGTTGAAAGTTTTGTAGGTGGGTTGGTGTCTCTATCACTCCACTGGGGTTCCTGCCCTGCTACAGGAGGTGGTCTTTTCAGGTTCCATATGCCCAGTGTAGCAAGTTATTCCCCCCACCCCCGATTTTTAGCCACCTCCCTTATCCCAGGTCTCTGTCTTGTTCTGGAGATGCCCTCTACCTCCCCACCCCTCTCAATTGCAAATTTCCATTCATGCTCATGTAAGTTTAATCATCCCTCCTGTTCCCCCCCCCACACCTGATCCTGAATACCCCATTTCCTTCCCCATCCCCACTCCCTCTCAGTTTCCTCCCTTCATCTGCCTCTTATGACTACTTTATTTCCCCTTCTAAGTGAAATTCAAGCTTCCTTGCTTGGGCTTCTTTGGGTCTGTGGAGTGTAACATGGTACCTGTATTTTATGGCTAATATCCACTTATAAATGAGTGTATACCACACATGCCCTTTAGGGACTGGGTTACCTTACTCAGGATGATATTCTCAAGTTCCATCCATTTGCCTGAAAAATTCATATCTTTGTTTTTAATACCTGAATAGTATTTCATTGTGTAGATGTACCACATTTTCTTTATCTATTCTTCAGTTGAGGGGCATCTAGGTGGTTTCCAGTTTCTGGCTATTATGAATAAAGCTGCTATGAACATAGTTGAGTAAGTGTCTATGTGAGATGTTGGAGCATCTTTTGCTTATTTATCCAGGAATGATACACCTGGGTCTTGAGGTAGAACAATTCCCAGTTTTCTGAGAAACTGCCAAATGGGTTTCCAAAGTGGTTGTACAACTTTGCACTCCCACCAACAATGAAAAAGGAAGTGTTCCCCTTGCTCCACATCCTCACCAGCATGTGCTATCTCTTGAGTTTTTGATCTTAGACATTTGGCACTATCCAGCAGCTGACTCAGACAGTACAGACACCCACAGCCAAACAGTGAATGAAGCTTGGGGACTCTTAGGGAAGAATGGGGGAAGGATTGCAGAGCCTGAAGATAGGAACTTCACAGGAAGACCAACAGAGTCAACTAGCCTGGACCGTTGGAGCTCTCAGAGTCTAAACCACCAACCAAAGGACATAGACAGACTGGACCTAGGCCTCCCCACACATATGTAGCAGATATTCAGCTTGGTCTTCATGTGGGTCCCAAAATGGAGCTATCCCAAAGGCAGTTGCCTGTGTGTGGGGTATATTCTTCTAGCTGGGCTGCCTTGTCTGGTCTCAATAGGAGGAAGAGTGCCTAGACTCACAGAGACTTGAAGTGCCAGGATGGGGGATACCCAGGGGGCCTACCCACTTAGAGGAGAAAGTGATGGGGGATTGATGGAAGGATTGTGGGAGGGGGTGACTGGGAGGCCAAAGTGAGCAGGATGTAAAGTGGATAAGTAAAAGTAAATAAATTAATCAAATGAGAGAGAGAGTGGGGTTCAGCAGTTGAAAGCAATTGATGCTCTTGCATAGGACCATAGATTGGCATCTAGCACCCACATTAGGTGGCTGTAACTCCAGTTAAAAGAAATATGATTCACTCTTCTTACCTCTGAGGACCTCTACACACATGTGACAAATGTATAACACACACACACGCGCACACACGCACGCACACGCACACTTTGTATGTCAGTTTCTACTTCTGAAGCCTCTGTATGCTAGACAAGAAAATGGCATTAATTCTGCCAAGAATGACATGAGAAATTTAGCATTCAAGGTCAGAAACGGAAGAAACAACAATAATACATACATATGTGTGTCTGTATGTATACAGATGTATGTATATATGTGTAATAAGATCATACACACACACATACACACACACATACACACACACATACACATACACACGTGAATGATTTCCCCCCAGAGTTTAAAATTACAGCAATAGTGAGGAATTTCCCAGCAATTAACATATAGTCCAAGAAAGTCTACTTGAAATTGCCCACAATTTAAGCAAACCCCCCAGACCTTCTCCTTCGCCCTCTGGCAGCTGGGTCATAACTGGATCTAACTGCTTGTTTTCCCTCACTTGTGCTGCTCCTTTTGCTCCTTCTCCAGACATCTCTTCTGCCACATTGTATCACTGATCAGATACTATAAGGACCTTGAAGTGCTTAAACTTTTAGAGTTGCTGCTGCTGTTCTTCAGTTTCAGGTGCAGGTCAGGCATGAGCAGGTGCTGGCTAGTATTTCAGTAGCTCCCCACTGAAATATTGAGGTCATTACTAGTCTACGGATCACAGTGTACAGTGTACTCCCAATTAACTAGCTTCCCTCTGGACAGTTGCAGTTCCCAGTAGCTAGTGGCAACATTACCTGTGAGGCTAGAGGTGAGGCTGACCTTCTAGAGATGGGACTCTTGCAAGGGAAAACAGTGACTACTGCTAATTTTATTACCACCCCAGAGATGGTAGCCGAGGATGAGTCTCAGGAATGTATGCAGCAGTATGCAGCAGTGTTTGCTTTTTTGTTTGTTTTGGCTATGAGTATATTCTTAAAATTGTTTTTACATGGGCACGTGATCCAAGAACTAGAAAGCACTCTGTGTCTCAGCATTGCTTGGTTAGCTATATGTGCTGTGTATTAACATCCTGTTGTTTAAATTGTGAAGATGAGAACTTGAGTTTCAACTCAACTCAGTTTGGAGCCACAAAGCCCCACGTGTGAGAGCTGGTGGGTGTCCCTGGCCTGGTCATGTAGGCGTTAAGTGCCACCTATGAGCAGCCTCATTTTGTTTTAAGACTTTCTATGGGGTGTCCTACTTCAGGCAGGAGTCTGTTTGTCTTACTTCATGCAGGCGTCTGTCCTCTCTGCTTCCTTTTCTCTTTCATTTACTCTTTGCTTATAAAAAACTGTTTAATCAGTGACTCATGGCTATACAAACCATCAGGCCATGATGACTACAAGTGTCTTAAAAAAAAAGTTGGAGAAAAAGACAAGCAAAAGTAGTTAAACAAAACAAACAAACAAACGCTCCACATTTCCAGAACAAAAAAAAGGGTCTACCCTGTCATGGCTTGCTTTGGAATCTGCAAAGTCCTGAGAAGGCTGGCTCTCCTGTAACAGGGGCTCTTTTAAGTTCAAGTTTAAAGAGGCTGTGGGTGAGGGGTGCTGGGGATAGAAGCAATTAAATTAAAGTTTTGAGAAATTGATGAAGTGAAGCATTGGCCAGGGCCTGCTAAAGTACAGAAAGCCCTCCACGTGTATTTATTTTTTTCCATATGAGACTTTCTTTTCCTTACAAGTGTCTGGAGCCTACTCTATGGGGTGCCTTGGCTCCTGCTGAGAATGTTTCTCCCATGTGTCTTCCATCTTCTGGTCTCTCTTGCCTCTTCCATTTAGCCAGAGAGGCATGAGTACATTAACCAATGGAACCTTTCCAGGCATCTTGTAAGCCCTTGGTCTGTAGCACATGTCCCAAACCTGCCTGAGTTTTATGCTCTCTCTCCTCTCTCTCTCTCTCTCTCTCTCTCTCTCTCTCTCTCTCTCTGTTTGTGTGTTTGTGTGTTTTGGGGGGCAGGGTAGGGATGGGAGGCCTGGGAGAGTCAGAGACAGCTTTGTCTTATGAGGACATCTTTGGTAAGACTAACAAGAAAACTAGCTGGATTCTTAACAAATGCTATAAACAGGTGATTGCTAAAACTGTGGTAAGCAGTCCAGGGCAGGGACAGACAGCCTTGCTTGTAGGGGATGGATGCTGCTTCTCTGCACAACTTTTCTGCCCCTAAAGACACAGTCATACATCTCTAAGTATCAGCCAGGTGACATCTGCCTCTTTTTGTCCTTTTCAAAACCATTACAATTTGTTATGAAAATGTGTGAAGCCCCTACATTGTTTTTTATTTAAACAGTCACCACCAAACTGTTCTTCATGCCCTGGCTTGAGGTGAGGGGAGAGGCCTTTGATCCTTGTGGAGGCCTGGTGATGGGAGCGAATCTCCTGAGTGTATCTTCCTGCTGGGAAGCCATTCTGTGTGTTATCCATTTTCTGAGGCTTTAGGGTCTATGTGAATTGAACTTTGCCCTCAATGGGCCAGTCTCACTGACCTCCTGGATCTTGGAGGCTTTCTTCTCTCTATCTGTTCTGATCCTCTTATCACCGGGGCTTAATACCAGTTTCCTTTCCCTTTAATAGTCAAGTAGATTTTTTTTTTCCATTCACCATATTGAAATGATTGTCCAACCCTATAAAATGTTGTGCTTCACATTGAGTGGCACTGCTTGGCAAGTCCTGATTGGTAGATGAACACTTATTGCCCTTTGTGGATACTGTGATGCTAAAACAGTTGCATGCAAAAATCTAAAGAGGGCTTTCTAAGGCCCCTTCTTAATTGGGGTCTAACAGGAGCTGTGTTTCTAGTTGTCATTTTGTATTGCCAATTTGCCCAGCAATTGCTCACGGGCCCTCACTGCCTCACCACACTCATCCTGTATGCTAATGTATGCCACACAGTGCAGGATGAGTTCTGGAAAGGAGAAGGGGATGTGGTTTTTGAAGGCTTTATCTCCATTTATAATGTGAGCAGCGCTACATTAGAATTCTGCAATACTTAATAAGCCTGGTATTTAAAATGAAATCTCTTACACAGTCTAATTATGAAGATCGATATTATCTCAGTGTCCTAATGTGAGTTCAGTTTAAACACTCCCTCCACCCCATCCCCTGTTACTGAAGGGAGGTCCACTTAATTTACTGCAAATGAAGAAGTATTTTCGGAAGACTAGGTTGACATTTAGCATTCTGGTTTGAAAACCCTCTGACTATTAAATATTTAATGTGCTGCAAAGCATTCTTAAAAATTAAATATGAATGAGTTTTAGAAAAACCTTGCAGTGATATAAAAATTGAGATTTCCCCCCCTTCTCTATTTCAAGCACGTCTCTAGGGAGTCTTAATTATTTTTAATAAAGATGACACGTATTTGATCAACAGGAGGACATCCTTAAAAACACAAAGTTAATAATGTACAGAGAATCCTCCCGAATACTTGGGATAGATGATTAGTTTGGTATGGAGGTTGGTTCCTCTTCTCTCTTGTATTTAAAGTTATAAGTGAAATGGAATGGTCAGACAGAGCAAGCCCCTCTGCGAGGGAGGATGACAGTCATCTGTCTGTAGCTTTGCTAAAGTATTGACTTCCGCTTATAGGCTTGTGAGATTTAGACCATTAAACTATTTTCTGTGGGCTCTGAAAAAGCATTAGTATTATGCAAGAATAGCCCTGCTGACCTTGAGTTTTTGTTAACACTTTTTTTCTTCTAAAGATATTCTAATAATTGACGACACTCCTAGTAGCATTGGAATTAAACAGAAAATTCTGGAACTTGTATTACAAGGTTGACATCTGAAAAAAAATAGTATCTATGTTTTCTTATCATGTTCCTACTTTTTTGCTGGGTTTATGGTCCACTGATATTACATAATGTCTTAAGTATGTGTTATGAATTGGGAAAACAGCATTTGAATTCCTGAGACTTCAGTCTGAAATGAGCCCTTATTAAAGGGTGCAGGTCGCATAGAGTGGTTCAAAAATACATTACATTAAATTCTATGAATTTTTCCTAGGAAACTTCCTTTCTAAAAGAATGGCTTAGAGCCTTTTACTTTGTCAGGAGAGTATCATGTAACTTTCACGAATATGCTTAAATTTTTTTTTCTGCCTTTGTAGATAGAAGAAAAAACATTGGTCCCCTCTCTCTCATTTCTTCCATTTTGACTAGGTAAAGATAACATGCTCCAAATGGAAATGATCATTGTTAGTCCTTTAATTACTCAGCTTTGAGATATTTCTAGCATTTTCCATGCATTGCTCAATAAATGGGGAGCTCTCTGCAAGAGTCTGCAATATCCCTTACAGCTTATTTCCTAGTTCTGGAGCCATCACCTGGCTCTAGGCTGTTAATGTATACCCTCACTCAACACACAACTCTCTCTCTCCCACTCCTCTCTGTCTGTCTGTCTCTCTCTCTCTCTTTCTCTCTCTCTGCTTCATTACAATAGAAACAATAAAGGTATCATATATTGAACGCTAATCATATGCTAATTACTGTGATACATAATTTATCTTATTGATGACATTGAGCCTTATAGAAAATTGGGGGCAGGGAGAGGAGGGACATTGAGGTTAGTTTATGTGCCCCGGGCCACTTGACTAATAATTCAGGGAGCTAGGATTTGAGCCCACGATAAATAGCCTTTGGCCCTAGTATCCATAGTGACAACTCAATTATTGCAAATTGGCCTTTCTTGGATGCATTGTTGGCAAGTTACTCAGCTGTAGCCGAGGTCTGATCGATTCATTCATCTTCTCTGTGACATTGCTTTTCAAGTCTTCCAAATTTTGATTCTAGACAGCCCACGACTTTGTCCAATTCCACATTCTTATCCTTCCCATTGGTTATAAGTGGTAAAAGTTAGCTACAATTCTAAGTGGTAAAAGTATGCTTTCAAGATTGGCAGGCATGATTCTTCTGCTGGGACCATTTGGTGCCTCTGGACCTACTCAGTGCCTAGCAGGCAGCAAAAGTCAGATGTCCTTTTGTGGTCAGAATTTTTTTCTTTGTTCTTTTTCCTGTTTTCCTTTTTTTTGTTTTGGCTTTGTTTTGTTTTGCTTTTTGAGGGTTTCTCTGTAATAGCTCTGGCTGTCCTGGACTCCCTTTGTAGACTAGGCTGCTCTCGAACTCAAAGATTCACCTGCCTTGGCCTCTTGACTGCTGGGATTAAAGGTGTGTACCATCACCAGGTACTTGCATGCTGTTTCCCTGAGCAGAGGCAATTTAGCATTATTTGGGGCCATCCTATAGTAGGCACACAACTAATCAATTCATAGAAAGGGCAGGAATATACAGCAGCCACAAGAGAATCATACCAACTAGAATAACCAAGAAAACACTTTTGGGAGTAGCTTCCTGCTTAGAGAGCATCTTACCTCCAGTTTTCCCGTAAGTCCATCCTTGAGGCTCCTTGCTAAGTAAAGTAGCACATACCTGTAATGCTAGTGCTGGGCTCAAAGTCAGCATCAGCTATAAAATGAGTTTGGGGCTAGCCTGAATTACAAGATTCTATCTCAAAGAAAAAGAAAAAAAAAGAAAGAAAAATGAAGGAAAGGAAGAGAAAAAGGTTGGGGAAGAAGGGAGAATGAAAGGGGCCCACTTATTTTCACCTCTTTGTAAAATCTCTCCTGAACTTTTACTCTAACATTTAAAACATCCTGCAGTTATCTGTTTACAAATCTTAACTCCCTCCATCCTCTGCAACCCCAGAGCTTCTAGAAGATATGGAAGTCTCCTGCACTGAGGTGGCATTTACCTGACAATAAATACCCAGCAGGAGGTGTTCTGGACAGAGAATGTAGCCAGTGACACACAACAAACCAGCCCCTGTAGAGACCCTCAGTCTGGGCAGGTAGAGTGAGTGCCTGCCTGGGTTTGGATAACAAAGAGACAGGAGAGAATAAGGAACAAGTTAAGGAGCTTAGGATGCTCATCATATGGATCTGTAGACACAGTTTGGCCAGACTTGAATTCCTTGCTGACCTTCTCCCAGTAAGTTCTTCAAAGTGCTGTCTTTTTATAATTATTTGAGTTCATACATCACACATGCACACATAACCCACCTTGACCATTCATCCCAAGTCACCAACTTAATGATAATCAAAAGGACAACACAGTTATTATTGTCAAGAATTAAGAGATTTCACTCAATTTCAATTTTTGCCTTGATTCCTTTATACTTTATACGTACATAGATGCCATTATAAAAAGGCTAGTACCAAAGAATGGGAAACAGGGCATGGCAGATGTGCCAACAACTACTGGAATTGCTATTTTGTATAAACTGGCATTTCATATGAAATGGCTATACTCTGAGTGCAAACCCACCCAAAGGTGATGGTTTTAAAGGAGGAACAGGGAGTGCCAGGGTACTAGAGCTGGAGGATGCTGGGCAGATGTAGTTGCCCAGAAACCAATGTGGCTGGAGCAGTTTAAGGTAGGAAAGAAGGATGGGAGAAGCTTGGAGGGCTGGGATCACACTGGTAGGCTGGAGAAGAATATGTTTTGTCTTTGCTGTAGTTGTAGTTGTAGTTGTAGTTGTAGTTGTAGTTGCTGTTGTTGTTTTACTATGAATCTTTCCAGAAAAGAGTTTGGTGGCTGGAAGTGGCAAGAACATTGTAGTCTGATCCCTGTTGAATATGAGGTTGAGCCTGTAACACAAAACTAATGGTTCCTTCTTGGAAGACAGTATCTTTTTGGCAGAGAATGCTAATGGGTGAGATGAATTGTGTAGGTGGCCAGTGTCTTCTTGATCCCAACAGAGTCCTAAAGAGAAGCATAGCAGACTCTAGTCTGTGGGGACTTCAGGTGGGAACTACCACAAGTGCTTAGGTCACCAGGATTCATTCATGGACCCTAAGAGCAACTAGACTTTTTAGAGGCTGAGAGAGAGATACAGCCTTGAGCTTCTGGGATATTAAGAAATGAATACTAGACAGAGCTATCAGCATTATTGTATTTCAGATGTTTCTATTTGACAATAAGAGCCTTGGAATAGCCATGCCATGTAGTTATGGCTCATCCTAGTGTTTGTTTTAAGAGCATCCATCCAAAGAACGCCAATATTATATGCTTTCTTTTATTTGTATTTGTTTTTAAATTTCTTATTTTGTGTGGGAGAGAGATGTATGTGTGTAGAGGTCAGAGGACAACTTTATGGAGTAACTTCTTTCCCCTTTGGTTCCAGGGATAAAATGTGGGTTGTCAGGCTTGAATCGTCACACAGGACACAGGAAGTGCCTTTACCCACTGAGCTACCTTGCCGGCTCCAATGTGTTCTTTCAGTGGATTATAAGTTGCCATCAGGAGACAAAATGAAAAGGCATAGATAGATTTAGGATTCTTGAGAACTGTTGTGTCCCAGGCAAATGGACAGACAGCCTGCCAGCTCTCTCTTCTACTCCACAGGCTCTGTTAATGCTAAGGCTGAGACTGTGGCTCCTGGCTACATTGTGTTGTGGGGCACGGCCCTTCCTTAGGCTTGCAGTGACCTGTAGAACATCTCCTGTGGCATTTGCTTTCCCATCCCACTTCTCTGTCTCCTTTGTGTTCTTTAAGATGAGACCATCTTGGTGCCAGTTCTTCACACAGTCTCCCTTGGAGCTGGCTTATTTATCTATGTTCAATAACAGAAAGCAGAGCTGGATCAGAACTGCCAAGCAAACATTTCCCGAATGTTGAGCTAGGGAAGGCTAACACTGGGACAAAAGGAGGTTCTCTAGGCCTTCTGCAGTTGCTTGAGGAGCTCAGGAACTTGATCCCAGAGTCTATGGCCCAGACTCTGGGAAGCCTAGTGTTGTGTGAGGAACAATTCTCACTGCCAGTATTGGACAAGAGACAATGGACGTTTGTCATGCACAGGCCTACTCTTAGTCTTCTCATTTGTGAGTCAGGTAGGAACCCAAACCTCTGCCAGCGGCATTACAAATCTGAGTGGCCATACCTTTTCTCTTCCCTATTCATCTTTAAACTTGAACTTGGAGATATGAGTGGTGAGCAGCTCCTGAGATGACTGGAGGTTTAGAAAATTGTCCTCAAGTTGACTAGTAGACATACATCCCCACCTGCTACCTTCATGTCCCTTCTTTCTGTCTCAAACATTGTTTTACTGAGAACTAAAAGTGTACTTCAGAAATTTGGATTGAAACAGAAATTCAACATGAGATCATGATGACAGACATGGCAGGAGATTCACAGTACACATGTTGATTTGAGCATTCCCTGGTATAGGACTCCCCAAGCCGGTTAGTAGACCACCAGGGTACCTTGATGGCTCTTGCATAGCAGACCTCCTCTGGGCCTGTGGTCCAGTCTGAACTAACTGTGGAGGCAGGGAGGACAAAGAGTCAGCATTTTTATATAGGAAGCAAACCCAAGACACGGTGCATGCTAGGGTATGAGCAGCAGTCAGTGACAGGAAACCAGCAGAGATTGCAGCGTGCAGCGTGTATTGAGCACTCTTGTGCTCCCTGCCACGCTCTTCACTGATCACTTAGCCTTTGCAACAACAAAGGGTAGATATAGAAATAGTTTATTCCATAAAGTCACCTGCTTGAAGTGGGTTTAAAGGTTTTAGTATATTTCTGGCTTCACGCAGCTCAAATGATCTTATTTTATAGGACTTCAGCAGCATAAAGAGAAATCCTGGTTGCTTTAGTGGTCACTGTGCCCAAAAAAAAAAAAAAAGGGATGTTGAACTTAGTTCAATAACAGCTATATGGATTGCTTTCTTTGCGTTAGGTGGTTATAAGACTCAGGTACAGAACAAATCTTGAGTTTGGTTGTATGAAATGCTGATCTATGGCTCCAATCTCCATATACATCAGATTTAGAGAAGAGCTAATTATGTAAGAACCTTCTAGGTACTCCTAAAGGATGTGGTCTGCTAAACACCAAAGAGTCCTGTATCAGGAAGCCTTTCCAATAAGACGGAAAGCAGAGGCACTGGGCATTGGAGCATGTGTCTACAGCTCCACTGTAAGTGCACGCCGGAGCCAGAGTCTGGCCTCATTGCCTCGAGAAGCCAGGCCCATTCTACCATCCCTTCCTCCTTTCCAAGAACTCATGCCAAATTCAATATTTACTTGGTGGGGAAAATAATTTGATGTTCTGGTTTCTTCTTGTTCAGGAGTTTCAGATAATTTCCCTTCCTGTTCCAACTGGCATTGCGGAGTAAATAAATATGGTTTTATTTTGAATTTGGTACGCGGTACATACAGCCAGGTTTTTTAAATTACATGAGAAATTGGCATGATATAAAATTGAGTAGTGCCAGTCTGAAAGCTAGGGAAAATACTGGGTTCTGTCTCATTGGTGACTAAACATACCTTCACATACTTTCATGTACCTTCCTTCTCTGTCAGATGATCTAGACAACAGATCCCTCCATGCTAGCACATACCTAGAAGGTTACTCTGACTCTTCTGTGGGTTTGGAGGTCTGCTGCTTAAATCTGCACAAGGTTTTAATAATTTCCTGTGAAATAGTTGCAGTGTGGATTATTCCAAAGCCTAGACCTCAGTTCTCATTAGACAGCCTGGGTGGGTGAGCAGCAATTGGTTTTGCCCTGGATGAGGGTCACTGCTAATGCTCATCAAGAAATATTTGCAATAAAATGTGAAAGTCAAGATCCAATGGCAGTGGTACTCCACTTGAGTTCACTCCACTTGGATGGACCTGGGAAGTATCAGGCATCTCAGATACTTCCTGCCAAGAATCCCGCATATGGGGTAGCTGGTGAGGGTTAGGCATGGGAGAGAGGCTGCAGATGTGGAAGAGTCTCTTTTCCCACCATCACTGCTTTGCTTGGCATGTGCAGGGGGCCGTGAGAGGACCACTCACTTCTCCTGCTACTTTTCTCAATACTGGAGCAGGAACCTTGTCTGTTGAGAATGCTAGCTTGGGAGCACCTCTGGAGCATATGACCCAAAAGCAGTTTTCCTCCATGACCTCTTAGTGTAAGTGTCCAAAGCTTTGGGTTAGGGTTAAACCAGATGTTGGGTTGTCTGGTCAGCTGCTCTCCTTCAAGTAGTTAACAAGGGAGGAGTCCCTGCATTGGAGTGGGTCCTGACCACAATCAGGTTTCTGAATGAAGGAAAGAAGGCATTGAACTGAGATTAGAAGCCAACCTTCTAAAGACCTTTGGAGCTTATGGTGTCACAACTGACATCTTTGCTGTCAAAGCCAATTACTGAAAATGTGTTTTCATTAAATACCTCATCTCTTTAGAAGGCTTCAGCAGTGCTAATTTGGAAAAATTTCTAATGTTGGGATTGGGGCCTAAGTAATCTCAAATGATTTTGTTTCTGGGAATCCTTCTTTTGAGAGTATTTTTTCAAGTTACTATTAACTGAGCTCTTATTATATGCAAAGATAAATCCCATCAGTCACTGTAGGTGAGAGTAGATCTTAAAGATTTATTTATTTATTTTATGTGAAGAGGGCATCGGATCCAATTACAGATGGCTGTGAGCCACCATGTGGTTGCTGGGAATTGAACTCAGGACCTCTGGACGAGCAGCCAGTGCTCTTAACCCCTGAGCCATCTCTTCAGTCTGTGAGAATAGATCTTAATGGTCCATGTCCACTGGCTCGTAGGGGTCACCACAGAATCCTGCCACACCCTTTCTACCTTTCTACTAGATTGAACCCTACAAGCTGGAAGGAATTTATTCATGAAAATTATACTGTAAACTTGAGCCCAGAGAGCCCGTCATTCAGCAAGAATGTTATTTAATAATTATTGCTGACAATCAATCGTGGCACAGAGCTTGAACAGTCAAGAGCAGTTACTATGACATTTGTTATGCGTGATACATACCCTGGCTCTGGGGGAACTTGAAGAACAAGACATCTGGGGGAGGCAAAGGAGGCATGCATTTGATCATATTGGTACCACATTTATTCTGTAATGGCTAACTGATCTAAATCATGTCTTAAAATTTCACACTTAAACTCAACATTTGTGAGAATTATTCTCCATTCAAATCTTCATCCTAAAAAATTCATTGCATTCGTACCTGGCCACTCTCCTTACAATGAAGTGCAGAGATGCATTTATAATTTTTTAAATCAATTAAAGCCAGGTGTGTTGGGACATACCTTTAGTTCCAACACTTGGGAGGCAGAGGCCAGAGGAATTTGGAGTTCAAGGCTAGTCTGAGTTCCATGGTGAGATTAAGTCTCCAAAAGAAATGGTGTAGGCTGGAGAGATGGTTCAGTGGTTAAGAGCACTGGCTGCTCTTTCAGAGGACCTAGCTTTGGTTCCCAGCACTCTGTCTACTGTCTGTAACACCAGTCCTAGTAGATCTTCCACCTCTTCTAGCCTCCTTGGTTACCAGGTACATATGGGGTATACATACTTAAATGCAGGCAAAACGCATATACACAGAAATTTTTTTAAAAATTAAATCTGTTTTAAAAGTTAAACAATGAAGGATGAGAGAGATAGTTCAGTGGCTAGAGCAGTTGTTTAGCATGCTCATGTTCCTGGGTTTAATCCCCAGGACAGGGAGTGGGGTGGTAGTGGTGCAGAATTCATAAGCAAATGGCATTTCCTGAAAACACTTTCATAACAGGAAGACTGGGCTCTCAAGTCTTACTTGGACTCTCAATAAAATTTACTCCTGCTATTAAGTTCTCTTATTTAGGGTTTCTAATGCTATGAAGAGACACCATGACCAAGGCAGTTCTTATAAAGTACAACAGTTAATTGGGGCTGGTTTACAGTTTCAGAGGTTCAGTCCCTTATCATCATGGCAGGGAGCATGGCATCGTACAAGCAGCTACCGTGCTACAGAAAGAACTGAGACATCTACATCATGACCTGAAGACGACCAGGAGAAACTCTCTTCCACACTGGGTGGAGCTTAAGTACAGTAGCCTCAAAGCCCACCCCCACAGTGACACACTTCCTTTAACAAGGACACATCTATTCCAATAAGGACACACCTCCTAATAGTGTCACTCCCTGTGGGCCAAGCATTCAAACCACTACACCTAGTATTTTGTAGGATCGAACTTGACTTCTCCTTTTAACTAATTTCTTGGGACAGTTTCACTGTATAGCCCAGGCAGCCTTGAACTCTTTTCTTCCTGCTTTAGACTTCCAGGTGCTAGGATTGCAGATATGCACCATCACTTTTTGCTCAGGTTTGCATTTTGTAAATGAAGAGAAACTCAGCCATGGGAGGCCAAGTGACCATCCTGACTGTAGAGCTAGTGTGAACAGAGCTGCATTTTGTCACTGTTCCTGAAGTTTTGTGTAAGTTTGGCATGACGATTATGCTGGAAGGGCATCTATTTAGCTTTCTTCTGATACAGGGTATCACCTATGTAGCTTTCCTCAAACTCATGCCTCATTCTTCTGAGTGTTGGGATTACTTCTGATGCCATCATGGCCAGCCTAAAGCATGTGTTCCATAAAGCACATACCAGAATCACATGTTTTTGGATCCTATATTAATGAGTATTTGAAAAATACACAAGGAACACAGTATTCAGGGCTGTTGTCAGGATGGCACTTGTTACCATGTCTAAGGACTTGAGTTCAATTCCCAGAACCCACATAACAGGAGAGAACCAACCCCAGGGAGTTATCCAACTCTGACATCCACATATGTGCACACACACAAAATAAATAAATGTCTTTTTTTAATTAGCAGAAATCTCATTAATTCCAGAATGCAAGATTGCAACTTAGTTTAAATTCCAACAGTTGTTCTGTATTAAGTTATTTGAAATGTTTTTTTCAGACAACTGTTTCTCAGTCTCCTTCCATAATGCAACCTCACTCAAGCACTGTAGGGATGGACAGCAAACTGAGTCAGGCAGATTGTATCCCTCGGAGGGTGATATAATCTACAGAGATGAGACCCTTGGGAAGCTACAAATCCAGGTCCTTGAAGCTCACTCGCAGATGATCTGGATCAATCGGTTCCTGGACTTGTCACAGACCCTGGGTAGGTTAACCCTTGGGTGTCTATAAGGACCATATGTATTTTGCTTTTATGAGAAGATGCATGATCGGCTCCGGGAAGTGGGTCTCTGGCTCTAAGCATGAGGATTGATTGTAAAGATTAAATCCTTTTCACAGCTTTTTATTTCTTGGCACACACACATTTATTTGGTTACCCATTCAAAGACCTCACCAAGCGCCAACTCATTTGCATAATTTCCAGCTCTTCTTCCTGGCTTGCAGTCCTCCGGCCTAACCCCATCTTTTCTGTTCCATTCAGTTCTGTTTCATTGCCACTCTGCCCTGGGAAAGCAGACTCTTCGTTACCACATATGTCTTCGGTCATTATCATCAGCCCAGGCAGGGGCCTCTTTTTAGAGCCTAAAAGCTCAGTCTGATCTTTCATATTGTCCCACACTTAGCAGCAAGTCCTTTAGAAGAATTTTCTTGAGGCCAAGGGGCCTGCAATGTAGACTGAACACGGACAAGGATGTTCTGGAATCCCTAGGGTCAGGAACTTCTCCTGATCTAAAAGAGAAGCTTAGTAAATATTTTCATTAGTATTTCCTACTATGTGACAGACCTTCTGAGCAGATGCTCAGAATTGCTTTCTTCTCAAGTTCTTTTTCTCTATTCCTATTTAAATGCTGCCCCAAAGTCAAGCCTGTGGCTTCCTTCAGCCATCTTCCCCTCTGTGAACTTGGACAGCATGCTGAGCCTGTACCAAGCAGTCAGACCTAGAAAGACTCTGTATGGCATTGCTTAGCTCGGGTCCTCTTTCCCCTCCCCCTTCTTTAAATTAAATTCCCCTCACAGTGAGTGTATAAACTCCTTGACAGCACAGGACCACCATGTTCTTTTAAATTCACTCACTTATTTGTTCATTCACTCATTTATTCTGCATGGCTTCTGATTCTAACAAGGTTGGCTACAGTTTAGCTAAGTACCAGCATGAAAAGTCTGGACAATGCATAGAAATCTATGCATTTATGGTTTCATTTTGTTTTTCACATGCAGAATATGGAAGGTGTATGCAATATTGAAATGCCACCCCCAAGAATAAATGTGCAGTTATTAAATACCCTTTCAAGATGAAACCAAACGGAGGCTGTAGGGATATGACGGGGTAGATGGGTGAGGAGGGTGGAAGCAGGAGGGAACATTTGGCACCGTTGGCAGAGCGTTTGGGCAATTCCATTTTCCATGTCCAAGCGGCTGCCTGGCACATTGTCCTGAATATCACTTACAGCTATTGCACTGGCCACAGTCTGGCTTTTTCTAACATGCTGACTCAATTTGCTCTGCTTTATCCCCTTTGAAAGCCAAAACAACAACAACAAAACCCCAACAACCCCTCCTAACCTTTATTGCACTTAAGCAAGCATTTCCGCCTTGTTCTGTTTCCCTTTGTTCTCTGGGCAGTTTACCCAACAGCTCTCTTGCTTTTGAATGCTCCAACTGGAAGTCAAGTGATCACAACCAGAAATTTTGTTGGCTGAGATGACTTTATAGTTTCCCCTGCTAACTCAGAGGGCCTGCTGTTTTCTTTCTTCTTGTAATACCTTTTGAGGGGTATGGTGAACCCAAAGAGGCTGCTGTTTGTGAAGATGACACTTGTCATCCACTTGAGACTCACCCATGTACTTTACTATTCAGAGATGAGCTTGGTTTGAAGGATGTAAAAGTGAAAGGCCATCAGATCAAGGAACTCTCAATTTGTGTGATCCACTATTAGTGGTGGTGGTGGTGGTGGTGGTGGTGGTGGTGGTGGTGGTGGTGGTAGCGGGGTGTGTGTGTTAGAGCTGAGCTTCAAGGAACTGGGAAGAGAACATTGATGTTCAAGGACTGTGTTGAAAGAATGGGAGATTTTCAGTTTTTTGTTTTGCTTTTGTTTTTGTTTTTTAATCTCAAGGATTAAAAAGATACCTTCTTTTTGCTAGCTGGTTGAGCAAACAACTAAAATACAATAGCCATCTGTATGGCTTAATAAACTAGTTTAACAGGGACACGAATCATTTATACTTACCATGTGTAATGTAGTGTGGCCGGGAGTTAAGGCCTAAACTAATTTGTAGAGAATTACAACAAGGCTTGGAGCTAGACACTCAAGAAGTCTGGAAGGAAATGAGGTAAAATATAAACAACACTGGTTTCCCCTGAGCAGTCAGACAGACTTCTTTTTTTCTGCTTTAAGCATTTTCAATTTTTCTACAGGAAACATATTACTTTAATTGTGACTCCACTACAGCACTCCTACAGAAGGGAGCACTCACCATCACCTCCTCATTCCACTGAGGGTGTGTGCGCTTCAGTGGGCGTGTGCGCTTCAGTGCCTAGATATCTACTGAGGGGTTTTTGCTTTACAGCTATCATAGAATGACTGCCAGTAAGAGAGTATACGTAATCTTTTGAAAAGATTATGTACAACAGGATGGACCAATAGAATTAGAAATGTTAACACGGTGGTGACCACAGCACATTAGCAATGTCTTCAGTGTCATGGGTGATGAACATAGTGAAAAATGCCCTTTAGACATATAGAAACAGCCTCATCAGGAACCCCACCACACCCAAGGCTGCACCTAATAACCAGAACCCAGCAACATCACTCATTCAAGATAACTAGACACAGTCCTAGAACCCCATGACACCTGCTGGACAGTACATAAGCAGAGACCAAGAGCAATGCTCTGCTCTGCACATCTGGGGAGATACCACCTTAATCTGGCCTACAGCTGAAGAGTCTCCTCCAGGATCCTGACTCTCGATTCAGAGGCTTCTGTTAGAGGCCTGGACCTGGCCTTCACAGGTGAGCAGTCTTAGGAGGATAGGCCTCGGATTGTGGTTAGGAATTTAGAGTGTGGACATTGTGTGAGGACCGTCAGCATAAAAAAAATATAACTTTTGTTATACTAACTATATCTCCCTTCGTGCTTATGGCATTTTCATTTTGAGCTAGAAGAGCTCATTTATGTCAGGTGCCAGCACCTGGCAGACTATAAGCATCATTCAAGGGTTAGCTATTATCCTTGTTCCCAGCGGTTTTTGAAACAAACAAAGGAAGTCTGTGGGGTTGGACTTGGACCTGGGCTGTAATTGGTTAGTGAAGGGCTGGACCTGCGCTGGAATTGGTTGGTGTAAGGCCTTCTGTTGTGTTATTCATTTCTTCTAAATTCTCCAGTGTAAGCTTCTTCCTCAAACAGGTTTCTGTAACTAAGCTTTCTTCTTTGTTATGTAACTAGAGCAGCTTGGTTTATCCGCTGCCAGGCTCTGTGGTGTTCAGAATCTAGTTTTTATGGCAAGGGTCAGGTGTGAACCCCCACATTTTATTTTCTCCCACACAAGCAGCATGATCAAGTGCAGATGATATTTGTCCATTCATTCATTCGTTTGTTTGTTTGTTTGTGTATTTATTGTGTGTTCTGGTTGAATCTCAGAGTGCATACCCTGCTTTGAGTTTGCCTTGTCTTTGAAAAGTGTATGTGTGTGTGTGATTGTGGGAAAGGGGGAGGAAAGAATATATTTAAATTAAAATATATTTAAATTCACTACTTACAGACAAGCCCAGCTCTCATTTGCTCAGTGTCTCTGTTTGATATACGTCATTTCTTTCACATGCACTTTGAGTAAGTCTTGCTTTGCAGCTGGATTCAAGGCAAGTCAAACCTCAGATCCTTAGTTTCTTCAACTAAAAAACAATATGAGGGAAAAGCTGGGGCCCTTCAGTGGCAAAGTCTCTCTCACCGCAGGGGGCATGACTTAGGAAGCTAGAGCGCTGGGCTAAGCAGATACCAGAGCCTCCCAAAGCCAATATCTTCCCAGTCCTTTGTCTCCCAGTCACAGACAGTAGGAAGGTGGATTTAGCATAGAGCTTTATTGTGAGATTATAGGTGAGAATTTAAGAGACAAGAAGCCATAGGATTTCTGTACAGAATGGGTCCCAAGAGACAGGTGGCCATCAACTTGTTGGTCAAGGGGTTTTGATGAGACCTACTTATATCAGAAAGTGGGGTGAGACAAAGAGAGATGAACTGATCAGTCACTTTGGCCCACCCCCAGGGTGTCCACGTACCTCTCAGATATGCTCATGTCCTTGCGTATAGCTTCTAGGTGGCATAAAAGGAGAAGAACAAGAACGAGAAGTCAGAGCCGAGCCAGAATCCCCTTCTGGTGTTTTTGGCTTCTAGCCAGGACAGAGTCAAGGAATTTTTGGCTTCTGGCAAAAGATAAGAGTCACAACTTGGAGATCCTGAGCGGTTTGTTATCATCACCCTGAAAGGCTGTGGTAAACATTGCAAATATTTTTAAATTATGTTTTATGAGATACTGGAGTACACTTTGGTCCCTTGTCATATAGATCATAACACTGTCCACAGCGCACCTACACACGCAGAAGAATACTATTTATTTAAATGCTACTCTAAAAATACTAACAGTAACAAGTTATTATAAACCATGTTTTTGACAGCTGTGTGCATGCCTTGCTTCTGATTTGTCCCTTGTTGGATGTTTTGTTTACTTTAAAGTTTTATTTTAGGGGCTAACCTTCCAATACTGTCAGCAAGCTTTCGAGTCTCATGCCCAGAATGAGCAAGTTCATGGATTAAGGAAAAGGCTGTTTTGCAGCAGAGCTCAAAACGATCAGGCTTCTCTGAGAAAGGCCTTTCTCCTCGGCCTTCCAGGTGTGGAACAGTGTGAGCTTAAACAGTCTGGCCAAAATAAGATTCTGTCTAATCCGAGCTGAAGGGACCCAAATCGGGTAAAGGATTATTCGTGGGGTACACATACGCTTCATTTCCCCCCAAACACTTCAGTTAACATTGATTCATTCTCCAGTGATTTTGGAATTTCTTTAAGTGCCGGTACTGGTATTTCAGTGATTCCTGGTGGTCAGCTTGCTGAGATAACAACATTAGCCTTTATTTTCCTCCTCTTTATCCACAATCGCTAGAATCACAGCAACAGACCCCGAGCTGGATGAAGCTGTTAGTGAACTGTCAGCCATATGGACTGGCCACAGAGGCCCATAAAACAGCATGAGAATAAGCTTTGGAGTAGAAACACATTCCTTAGTTTCTTAGCCAAGAGCCGGGAAGGAGACCCACAGCATCTCATTAGGCTGGTTGGGGTATTTATTCCTTCACTGTGGTATTGTGCTATAGCTTTCATTTAAGCATCTTGTTAAAGTTTGGCAAGGCAGGTAGTGGAGTAAAGGTGGGGGCCTTCTGTCTGGACTGACCATCTTATTAAACACACTTGTAGTTGTTCCTGTTCCAACAAACAAGTTCTTTTGCCATCTGTTAAGCTTAATTAAATAGAAGGTTTTGTTGGGTTGGTGGGGGGAGACTGAGTTACGTGTAGGGATCAGTAAATCCCGGAGTGGGGCCAGGGAAGGACCAGGCTTCGACTAACTGTAGTCCTTAACACTTTGGAGGGTGGGAAAAGGAAAAGGGATTGAAGCTGAAAAGGAATCTTTTTGTTTTTCCCCCTTTCTGACAATTTCTAGGAGGAACTATATTCAATCGTACCTCTCTAATTTTTAACCTTGACTGGAACATCTTTTAAGGGGGAAGAAAGGAGACAGGTAGTGCTTAAGAACAGAATGTACAAATGGCAGACTATGTTAAATTGTGTTATGTTTAAAATATCTGAGCCCAATGAAACTCAGGTAAAGGTATCTTTTTAAGCACAGAAAATTCAGGCTTATACAATGCATTGGGTAAACATCTGAAGAACGAAGAATCATTAAAAAAAATTGAGAATTTTTACATCCTTAAAATGAATGTGTAGGTATAATTTATATAGAGCATTAGGGAAAGCTTGGGAGACTTGGTCTGTGAATTGGGAGGTGTCTCTAATTGGGATAGCCCAGGGTCATCCAAATAAGGGATTGAATTTATGTTTTTCTTGATAACTATTTATAACAGTTCAGTAAACACTCCTCCTTATCTAAATACATTTTTGAATACATATGAGAAAATTTGGGCTGAGTGTATTTCAAAGAGACTGTCTAGAATGCATGCTTAGCATAAATTTACTGAAATACATACTGGAAAGAAGCATACAGCTTAAGGGTGGAGTTGATACCCTGGTCAGTTTGGAGATTGATTCACAAGCATGAGACCCTGAGTTATATCCATAGCACCCACTTGAAAAGCCAGGAATGCTGGTGCTAGCTTCTAACTTAAGTGTTGGGCAGTGAAGCCAGGAGGTCCCTTGGACTTCATAGCCAGCCTAGCCTAATTGATGAGCTCCAATCCCATGAGACCCTGTATTCAAAAGAGATAGATGATGCTTCTGGGGCTGGCACCTGAGGTTGTCTTTGGCTTCCACACGCATGTGTACATATGCACCCTTGCATTCACGCAAGCACTTGTGCACATACAAATGCATTTAAAAAGGACAGCGTTCAGATTTATTTGCAAACCAGAACACAGAACACAGCCCCAAATAATTTAAGTGTAACATTGAAATGAACATTGTAGGTTTCCAGAAGTTTCTGCCGTTTCCTGTTCTACTCATTCTCCAGGAACGATATCCACTATCCAGACTCTTCCAGGACAGATTTGTTTTTGCCTCGTTTTGCCATGGCATGAATGGAATTATACTCTTGAGGCATTCCAGCATCAGGCTTCTTTCCCTCAACGTTTGTAAGAATCGTGTGGTGATGTAATGTGGTAGTGATGAGCTTTGCTGCTGCCCTGTGCTCATTCCCATCGAGTTTCCTGGGGTTTGGACATTCTGAGTGTGCATCAGTTCAGCTCCTGTGTGGATCAGCATGTGAGCTGCTTCTGGGTTTGAGCTGTTGGAAATCCGGCACCTGTATGCTCCATATACTTGCCTTAGTGAGCACATAGCCACATCTCCATCAAGTGTCTGTCAAGGATGGGAGTTGTCGGGTCATTGGCTTCAGATGATGCAGTCAGCTTTGCAACATGTACATTAACGCAGATCCCATGAGCAAAATAAGACATTTTTTGCTTTCTTTTAATTATGGAAATAAATTTGATAGCAGGGATTCAGTGAAATATTTTTATTTAAAACTAACTTTAAGTCTCCATACCTATAAAAGATATTTTCACTTTTATAGTTGAAAGTTTCAAAGCAGGAATGAGGAATGGGAGAGATCGGGTAGCTAGTGTCTTTGCACTTCACTTCCAGGACTTTGCAAAGCGAGGAACACTTTTGCTTCTTAGGATTGTGGTCAAATTAAGAGTTCATGAGTGTCTAGCACCTGGGAGACAGAGGCAGGTGGATCTCTTTAGTTTGAAGCCAGCCTGATCTAGAGAGTTGAGTTCCAGGACAGCCAGGGCTACACAGAAACTGTCTCAAAAAAAAAAAAAAACCCAATAAAAAACAAAAGCTAGGGTCAAGGAAAGTGACAATTTGGTGTACAGAATGGCAGCCCTACTTCCTAATCCCCACCCCCAATTGTTACTGTAAGTGACTTATCCAAAGGAAGGAAAGAAGGTTCCGACCTGTCAAGAATGCCCATCAGTCGTATGTTCTAGGGCGACAGTTCCTTTCCACATCCTCTAAGAACCAAGAAACGTTCTATTTCTTTCTAGTTCTTTAGTCCTTCTGGTCCTCTAATATCCAAGAAACATTCACCTCAAAGTCACCAAAATGTCAGCTAGGTTCCATACTTTTGAATTCCTGTCTTTTGCATTATCCCCCCCCCCCCCACCAGAGAGAGAGCGAGAGAGCGAGAGAGTGAGAGAGCGAGAACGAGAGACTGTCTGGGACTCTGATTGTTCCCAAAATTTTACACCTTGCTTGAAATAAAGCAGGAACAGCTCACATTTCCATGGGCTTCATCTCCGCCACCCATGCCCCGAGCCCAGGTTCTGCAGAGGACTCCTAGATCATTCTAACCAGCAAGGTGATGTGAACAAAGTTTGTTGGATAGCTCAGCTAAGTGCACAGCTCGTATTTAATTCAAGACCTAGGTTCAGACTTCAGCACCTCAAGTTTTTACCTGGGACATAGTTCCTAACTTTCATGCAGTAGTTTTCAAATCTGTAAAATACCTGGCCCTGCCTACACAAGCAATTATGAAGACTAAGTGTAGTAATTGATGTGAAATTATAAGCCATAAAAATTGTAAGCTTTGGGGAGCTGAGCATAGCTCTTTTTTATTACCCCCACTGCCCAGCTAGAGCACAACCCTCCCCCCTCAGCCAGAGCACAACCCTCCCCCACAGCTAGAACATAGCTCCCCCTCCTCCCAGCTACAGCGTAGCTCCGCCCCCCACAGCTAGAGCATAGCTCCTCCTACTCCCAGCTAAAGCATAGCTCTTTTAAAGCATGATGAAAATTGCTCTGTATTGTGTGATTTTTTTTTTTTGAATACACACACATAAGCCAACTTTTAATTTTTGTACCAGTTGTAACTTGTATATGTTCTTCTGGCCTCTCACTGATGTTTCATGCTAGTCCCCAATGTTGGCACCAGGGGAAAGATTTGAAGACTGTTTACTTTGGATGATAACCCTGTCACTCAGTCCTGTGGTGGCTAGAGGAGTGTGCTCAATTCAGAGTCTACCGAATCACTACTGCACACATCTAGGACTGGTTAGTTATTTTTTTCTTATCAACATAAATGTATTAGGTATAGACAATATAGAAATCTTTGCAAGTCAAAGAATGAACTACATAAAAATACTATCCCTGCAGGCAGTGGTGGCACATTCCTTTAATCCTAGCACTCGGGCGGCAGAGGCAGGCAGATCTGAGTTCAAGGCCAGCCTGGTTTACAAAGTGAGTTCCAGGAAGCCAAGGCTATACAGAGAAATCCTATCTCAATTCTGCCTCACCCAATACCAGTTTGCCCCATTGCTGTTAAAAATCACAAGCTTGATAGAAATTGAAGTAATCTTGTGAACTAGCCCTGAAGCGTCCTTAGAACTATTATTAATTCCCTTTCCTCTTAAGAAGGAAGGAACACCACACTTGGCCACTGAAAGTGTTGGCTTGAGCACAGTGGATCTGATCAACCTCCTTGGAGCCTCCCACTGTGGTACCCTTGCTATGGTAGAGGAAGACAGTGAGTATGTTTACCAAGACCTGGAACCACTGCTCCAGTTAGGTTAATTTTTAATGAAAATTAACTGAGCATCTTTTTGAAAAGGAAATTCTAAAAAAAAAAAAAAAGTCTAGAATACATTCTGGGCTCACAGTGAGTGATGATATTTGAATTAGGCTTTGGAGAACTGGGAACTTAGAACTGCAGGGATGGCAGACACGTGCGTGCACACATGCACGTGCATACACACACACACACACACACACACACACACACACACACACCACCTGTCCCATTTTATCTCCTGGGGCGTGTGGTATGGAATATGGAATCTAGAGCTCATATTAGGCAGGTATTCGGTCATTAGGCCACATTCCCAGCCCCATAATTTCATTTCAAAAATGAGATGTGCTTTAGGGTTCAGAATCCTAATTCCCCTTGATTGTAAAATGACCACCAATGGCATCTGGAACAGAATGCTATGTGTGAACCATGACTGATTAGTGGATTAATGAGTGCTATAAATAAGCACTAGTTCTAGTTAGGGTTTGCTGCCAGTTAAGGCAAAGGCCTGACATATCTTGGTTACAAATTTGTTATGCAAAACATAACCAGCAAGCAAATCCTAACAAGACACACAGTATCAGGAGTGTCAGCTCTGGAGCCACTTTGCCTGGCTTCAAATTCCAGCCTTGCCCTGAGTGATTTTGATCAACTTTTTAAGCTTCCAAAGAAAGCTCTTGGTCTTGTCTTTATAAGTATAGTCATTTGAGAAATAGGCACAGGAAGACTACAAATGCATTGCTCTAGGATTCTGTTTCTGTCTATTGGCATAACAATAGTGTCTGTCAGGGCTGGAGAGATGGCCCAGCTGTTAAGAGTACCAGGGGGACCCACTTGTACAGACCTGGGTTTGTTTCTCAGCACTCATAGCAGGTGCCACACAGCTGCTGTAACACCTGGGCTCCAAGAACACCTGCACTCAGACACATATACCTTCACACAGGCATACCTACATACGTGTAAATAAAAAGAAAATTAAAAAAAAAATAGTGTCTTTCAGGAAGGTGTTTTATAAAACCAATTTAAGCTAGACATAGAAGAGTACTAAAGAGGCTGAGGCAAGAGAAATAAAGGCAGAGGACAAGGCCAGCCTAGACTATGTGGTAAATTCTGTAATATACAGTGAAACCCCCCTCTTAAGAAACAAATGACTGCCATATAGAAACTTATGAAGAAGGAGAAGTGTGAGTGGCTACAGCACGCTCGCATCTTTATCTCAGAGTAAACATTGCACAGATCTTAACCAGCGTTGTTGTTGTCATGAGCACTACTACAAGACAGTCATGGAAACATTTCTGGGCTGATCACCGCTCAGTGTGTAAAGCTGCTGACTGGCAAACCTAGAGACCCAAGTATCATTCCTGGGACCTACATGGTAGAAAGAGAGAACTAACTCCCCAAAGTGAGAGAGAGAGACAGAGAGGTAGACAGAGACAAGGAATTGGGAGGAAATGAATAAGTAAATAAACTAAACAAACATAATTAAGTTATAAAGGAAAACATTCCTCCTGTAGGGTTGTTTTTAATGGGGAAAGGCAGCATCTGCTGAATGAATGAGCATGGCACATGGGGAATGATGGGAGGTACCGTGATGATTCATAATTATAATTTTCAAAGCTGTAATTCCATCGCGGTCCTCCTGTGTTTGCTTTCTCCACCCTCTGCCCCCGCCTGCCCCCTGCCAAGCCCCTGCCATGTGTCCTCCCTTCATTTCCACGCTGGGGGCACCGGGCTTGATGAGCTTGGCATTACTCTTCTTGCCACAGCCACACAGGTGTGTCTGGGATCCTTTCCCAGATGCCGACAGATGCTTGGCAACAGGATAGAGAGGAGAAACAAAACTTTGGCTGACATCTTCAGGTCTGACTCCTGATTCATGTAGAGAGTTCCTCGGCACCTTTAAAGCTTTAAGACAAACCCATGATGGTGCGGCTCGCGCCCTGCCCCACCCCCACCCTCAAGGTGCGCACAGCCTGGTTTCTCCTTTTCTACTTTTGTTACATATTCCAGCTGAGTCTCCAGTCTACAGAGAGATGTTAACTTCAGGGTGTGTGGAGGAGGAGATGTGACTGAGCTAGGCAGGGGCATGCAGAAGAATCTGTGCGCCACCGATGTGCCACAGTCTGGCCTGGTATCTTTGCTGGCATAAAATCGGCATCTTCTCTTGGGGCCACACATACTTGGCAAGTATCTCTGTTGCTCTCCTGAGGGGGTGTTTGAGTAATGAAAGTGAGATAATACGGAGTAGGTACCGGCTGGATGGGGACATGAGAGAACATGGAAGGAATTCTTTTCAAAGAGTTTTTATTACATTAGATTTTAGGGTCTGTAAACAATTACGGCATTCAGGGAGTGCAGGATTTAAATGAGAAACACAACTTTGTCAGACTGTGGCAGCCAGATAAAATGGCATGGGCTCCGGAAATCTGTAATTAAATGTATTTTTGAAAATGAAAAATCTAGTGTAACATCTGGTTTATTTCACTATAGTGCCTGGGTAATGCTTAAATAAATACGGGTGATTGACTTTGGCTGATATTTGGGTCTCTCTCTGTAAAAATCGCAGTCTTTTAATTAAGATTTTTTTCCTATTTGAATCTATTTATGCTGTATTCAACAAACCGTTCACACACATAGAGAGAGTGACTCTTCCTTAGAAAATCTAATGTTCGTTTTTCTCTTTTGTTGCAGAGGATCTTCAACTCCTTGGTTTACACAGAGAAGATCTCGAATGGAGAGAGTGAGGTTCAGCAGGTAAGGAGCCGAGGCCTGGGTGCTCCCTGGCTTTGCCTTGCCTTTCCACGGGGCTCCCTTGCTCCTTCCCAGCAGTCCTCACTAGAGGTTGGCCTCTTACCTATCCTACTTGTATAGAGTCTCTCCCTGCATGACAGTGACACCCTTACATTCAGGTGCTGAGAACTTGCTGATGGTTCACAACCATTCCTGATGTATCTTGGAAACATTTCCTTTTGTTATGAATATCTTTGAATTCCCTAAATCTAAAAATATCGAAATATGTTTTTGTCTAATGCAGAAAATAAGCATCTGGGCTTTATACTCAGACTCCCCATTCTGGCGTCTGGCATCTATCTGTATGTCCTTTTTGGTCATGGCAAACAGTCCTCCCCAGCCCCTTTTGACCCACAGTTTATATACAATATAGTTTGTGTAAGAGAATCCTAATATCTGCCTCGTGAAGTTCTGATAATGAAGTGGTCAGACCAGGGCGAACAACGTGAAGTGGGTCATCTTGGTGGAAGGTTCTGGCATTGAAACAGCTGCTGCCTTGTGATGCTTTTTTCTTTCCTCTTTCTAGAATTCTCTCCCCGCCCCTGCACCTTCCTCGTTCAGTGCTCTATACAGTCAAGATACTTAAAAGGCCAGATTCTGTTTGTTTATAGCTAGCATGGAGTGAGCTGCCTCCTGCATTAAAGCATGGTGTTGGTGAGCTTGAACATAAATAATTAGCGGGTGCTTGAGAAGGGTGGAGGCTTTAATTTCAGTTAATCCACCAACTTCATTCCAGCATGTGACCGTTGACTAGTAACTTAAAGCTAGGTTTGAAACTTCAGTGAGAACCAGAACTATGCTAAAAACCAGAATGCAGCCGAGGGCTTGCATTAAAAGACAAACATAATAAAATGCATAATGATGCAAATGTCCAGGTCCCTCTGTTGTTTTATTCAGAGACAGCTTGACCCGATCTGTGCTTTAAAAGTGCTTTCTCAGAAGAAAGGCTTTGCATCGGGATGAAGTTATTATAAGCTAGCTATCTATTTACAGTAGAGAGCTGTGGGCTAGGTTCAGCATTTCCTGTTCATAGGAAAAGACCTTAATTTTAGTCACTTTAAAGTGGTGAGATGGTGATGCATGTCTAGTCTTTCTTAGTTTAGGTATCGTTAGGATGAAGAGTTTGAAACTGTAGTGGCGTGCCACACTGAGTCTTGTCTGCCTAAGTCTGGACTTAAGTTTATTCCCAAGAGCCGGAAGGCACTTCAGAATCATTGAATCTAGAAGAGTTGTTATGGACTACGATTTCTACACAAAGCCTGCCCGTTAGAGGAGACGTTTTTTGGGAGACAACAGCTATTTGATAACCCTTTAAAGAATGTGATCTGGGGTATCACTTGAAGCCTCTTTTCTTGAAGTAACAGATACAAGTTCTTATGTGGGCTGTTTCCGAGCATGCAGCTGTTTTGTGTTCCTGGGCTGACATCATTGTTAAACCGGCTATGAGCAAGCATGGAAGCCTTCAGTATAATTGTTAGGAATTATAGCAACTGACAGAGCACTTACAGAACACTGGCAGGGTGGATTTCAATATATTATGGCTAGTATTTGACAGATAAGCTTCAGAAGCAGACTGTCCTACCAAAGAGGAGGAATCAGAGGCTCCAAGAGGTCAAACAAGTCATCTATATTCTATGAAATTGTTTTTCAAAAATCAAAAATCAGTGTGACACGAACACATGTTGTCTTCACGTACCTTCTCCCTAGTCATCAAATTGTTCTTTCCTAAGCTGGATGAAGATGTACTTATCAATAACTACTCTAGCTTCTCTACTCTGCCTCCCAGAAGTAACCCAAGCAAGAGGGTTCATGGTCAAGAGGTTCTCTGGTCAGGAGAAAATTGCTCTATAATTGTTTCACCTAAATTTCAATACATACAAGTCCCGAAATTTTTCTATATCATGACTTCTTTTTTTTTGGGGGGGGGGTTTCGAGACAGGGTTTCTGTGTAGTTTTGTCTGTCCTGGAACTCATTCTATAGACCAGGCTGGCCTCGAACTCAGAAATCCGCCTGCCTCTGCCTCCCAAGTGCTGGGATTACAGGTGTGCACCACCACCGCCCGGCTTATATCATGACTTCTTGATCATTTCAGCACTGTGATCTGTTTAACAATCAAGGTGTACAATTACATGCTTTCTGAAAATTCATACCCTCACTGAGACAATTTCCCTATGGTTTCTCCCCTTTTATAGCAAAGAGAAAGTCCTAATCAGGAACTAACTATACAAGGGGCTGGTAAGATAGCACAGCAGCTAAGGGAACTTGCCCTGTTATTCTGATCATCTGAGTTTGATCTCCAGAACCCACACAAAGGTAGAAGGAGAAAACCAACTCTACAGAATTGTCTTCTAACCTTCACACATGACACAAACCAACACACCCAAGGCCCCTGTCTACAGTAATAATAATTAAAATAAAATTTTAAGCAATCCCTATGGTACTAGATGATACCCAGAGGAAATTTTTACAGGAACATGTTCACCTGGCCTATTTCCTCTTCTATTAAACATTTTCCACCACAGTCATTCACACTTACATCTCCTTTGAAATTCAGAGCACTAGTAACTAATTGACTAGTAACTAGTAACTAGTTTTGTCCTCCAAAATATCAGAGTATACCCAGTATTCAAAAAAAAAATTTGTGAGCAAAAACAGATATGCCTTATGGAGCTACATTAAAATACATATCAATCTAGCAACCTACCAAAGAGGGTGTCCTCAGAGGTAACCTTATTCACTATATAGCCTGGCTAGCCAGGAACTCACTGTATAACCAGGCTGTCCTCAAAGTCACAGAGATTTGCCTGCCTCTTCCTCCTAGCATTGGAACTAAAGGGTTGCACCTCTATACCTTGCTATTTTTAGTTAAGGTTTTTATTGCTGCGACAAAATGTCATTGCTTGACCATAAAGCAAGTTGGAGAGAGAAGGGTTTGTTTGGCTTACTCTTTCAGATCAATGTTCATTGTTTAAAAGTAAGGACAGGAACTCAAACAGGGCCAGAACCTGGAGGCAGGAGCAGAGGCCGAGGCCATAGAGGGGTGCTGCTTACTGGCTTGTTCCCCTTTCTTACAGAACCTTACAGCAGGCTTATTCCTGCTTTCTTACAGAACGCAGCACCCCCAGCCCACAGTGGGCTGGACCTTCCCCTATTGATCATTAACTAAGAGATGTCCTTCAGCAGGGTCTTATGGAGGCATGTGTTTTCAATTAAGATTCTCTCCTCTCTGATGACTCTAGCTTGTGTCAAGTTGGTGTATCCTGCACACCCCCAAATTAATTTTTGGCGTGGCTGCTTTTGTTCTTTACATGACTTTTCAGTGTTTTGTCTTTATTCTCGGATCTTGCTGCTTTTGCTCCCTCGGTTGTTTTAGGAGTATGTATGGCGCCTACAGTTAGGCTCGTTGTAAGTTTTAATTCCTGGTTGTTAGCAAGCATGCCACTTACGGACTCCCTTTAACCACTGGAACTTTATTTTGTCGCCATCTCAGTGCTGGGAGGCAGGACTGTGTGTTGTATTTATGTCTGTATGTGCTTCTAGCCCTGAGTGGTGGCCAGGCAGGGAGGGACTGTTAGACTTAGTAGAGAATCACATCTCAAGCCTAGCACTGAGGATGCCCGGAGAGTGACAAGCTGCCCTCACAGTGGTGGCCTTGGGTTACTCTTCTAGGACAGAGTTGCAGATTTGAGGAGGTATATCCTTTCAATTTCTGGTTTTTAGTCTTTTGTCAAATTAAGCTATCTAATAGGGGATCTTATAAGTTGCTTGAAGAGACTTTTGCATGTTTATAGTGTACAAAACTTATTTTTTGAGTTCAGGATCTCATGCATGGTAGACAAGTACTATACCAGTTTTTTGTGTTTTTTTTTTTTTTGGTGGGGGGATAGGTCCATAAATATCTCCTTGGCATTATTTACTGAATTGTTTTAGAAATGTGCTTTGTATTTTAAACCAGCCATATCCAAAGAGAAGACTGTACAGAGAAAGATACTGCATATCTGTGTTATCTGCTCAGCCAGCCGCTAGCCATATGTGACTCTTCTCATGTGAAATGTGTCTAGATTCTGATGCACCAAATTGAAATTGTTACTTGAGTTCAATGTAACCATACTTACTGGTGGTGCCTTGAGTATTTAGATTTCATATTTTCTCCCATCTTTTGTTTTGACTTGTAAAGTAAAATTTTCAGTCAGTTTTTGAACCTCAGTAGGTGAAAGTGCTTGTTGCCAGGCCTGATAGCCAGAGTTCCATCCCTGGGACCCTCATGACGGAAAAAGTACTGAGAACCTATAGTCTGGCACATCCTGTTCTACTGCTGGTCAAGAAGCTTCCCTCTTGCCTTTATCACTCTATCTGAATTGATTAGCTTCGGTTTTCCCATATAGACATTTCCAAATATTCAACCAGTATCAATTGATGACTAGTCTTGATTACTTATTTCTATGTGTGTGCGTGTTTGATCTGCTTCTATTAGTTTGTTAGTCTGTTAGTATACTGATATCACAATTATTATGTTTAGTGTGTGTGTGTGTATGTGTGAGAGAGGGAGGGAGGGAGGGAGGGAGAGGGAGAGAGAGAGAGAGAGAGAGAGAGAGAGAGAGAGAGAGAGAGAGAATGAGAGAAGAGTAGCGCCCATAGAAGCCAGAAGCATCAGATCCCCTGCAGCTGGAGTTATAGATAATTACGAGCTGCCTGACATGGGTGCTGGGAACCAGGTTCAGGTCTGATGTGGAAGCAGTCAACATTCATTCTTAACCACTGAGCCATTTCTCCAGCTCCTGGTTATACTTAAAAGAATTTTTTAAAAAATAATTTATTTGCACGAGTGTTTCGCCTGTGTACAAGTGTGCTTTGTGGCCAGAAAGAGGCATCTGATACCGCAGAACTAGCATTATAGACAATTATGAGCCACCATGTGGGTGCTTGGAATTGAACTTGGGTCCCCTGGAAGAACAATGAGTGCTCTTAATCACTGATCCATCACTCTAGCCCCCCCCCCCCCCACACACACACATTGTGCTTTTATACAAGTGTTAAGATCTGGTGAGGTAACATCACTCCTTCCATTTCCATTTATTGGTTTCTTGTGTGGTTTCTCACATTAGCCAATCCCTGAGGCTGTCTCCATCCTTAGTATCCAGCCCTATATCCAGAGTAGAAGTTCAGGGTCTCCAGACCTTGCTCACACCCTAAGGATGAAAGCAGGTACTGATTAGTGCTGGATGTCTGCCCAGATCTCCTACCTTTACTCTCAGGACACAGTGCTCCGCATAGCAGTTCTATTTTCACACATCTCTCTGTCCTCTTCATTATAGAGACAGTTATAATTGATGGTAGGATATATTTGAGAAAGACAAAAAAAAAAGTAGGTTGATTATTCAAAGGAGACTCTTGACCTTCCTGCTCAAAGTTTTATTTTTTTAAGACAGGTTCTCATAGAGCCCAAGGTTAGCTCAGACTTGCTATGTAGCCGATCATGATTCTGGACCAATGACTCTTTTGCCTTCATCACCTATGTGCTGGCCTTCCAGGACTTCCTCACTCAGTTTCATGCAGAACTAGGAGTAGAACCATGGCTTCACCCATGCTACTAAAGCAGTTACCAACTGAGCTACTTTCCATTTCTTTTGCCCACAATTTTAATTCACAATCTTTAGAATAACTGCTTACTATAGTTGGGGTGCATGAGTGCATGCACACGCACACATACATGTACACACACATCTGCATACATGTACATGCACACATCATGGTCTACTGTCTAAAATCCTGCCATACATTTTGTATCTTTTTTCCTGTATGAAAACTAGAGCCCATGGGTCCTGGCCGTCTGTTCTTGCTAATAAGATCTTCCTGAGAGTCAGATCTTATTTGTGTACATCATGGAACTTGGCAGGAAATCTAATGTGTTGTTAATATCTTTGGTTAAGGGAGCAGAGTAATTAACACTAATAAAAAACATTTTGTGATTCTTGACTCTTACCACAAAATTCCCCATGGCATACTGTTTTTCCTGCTTTTACCCATTACTACTTTCAAATTAACTCTTAGAACCTGGGTCTAAATTGCTTAACAGTGTGTTCTAAGTCTTTGATTAGTTTGCTGTATGCAGTTTTTCTGCCAAAAGACAGTGGCAAGAGACTCAGAAAGAAAAAATTCCACCCCACACATTCTTGTGAGGAACTCCTCCCTTAGAGGGCCTTCTTTGAGTAATTCAAGACATTGAGTTGCATGCACACATAAGGGACATTATGTGAGGTTGAATCTGAATCAAGAAAAACAAATTTTTGAGCAAGTGGCCCAAAAGTAACAAAATAGGCTCCCCAGGGGCAAGGTGCGGGGTCAGGGGCAAGGGGAGCCAAAGGGAGACAGATCTCCTAGGATGCCAGCTTCATCCCGCAAGGAAGCCAGAGCCACCTTGGATCCCCTCATAGGGTCAATCTTTTTCTCCATTGCTTCTGTAATTATTTATATTATAGAATAATAAACTTAATTAAACTGTAATAATAAACTTAACAAAGTGGCAAATAATCCCTTATTATTAATAACTTGGGAGCTGTTGAGTTGCCAGCAGCAGAGGCTTTAGAGGGCTGTGGAGATCCTTTAAATGGGCAACTGTGACCAACAGCCTGACATTGGTCAAGGCTGTCTGTAGGCAGCTCTCACCCTTCTCCAGTCCACTTTGGCTCCTCAGGATCCCACCCATCAGATGAAAACAGCCTGTTTTTCTGTATTAAAATCACAGAAGCCCACTTTCTTGACCCCACTTTACTATCCACCCACAGTCCCATTTCATTCTCAGAAGCATAGCCCATCAAGACAACTACCTAGTCCTATGAATGGCTCTATTCATGGCCTCCATGTTGGTAATTCCATGGTCTTCATTTATATAACTAGCAGGAATATGGAACATTGTTTTTCATCCTTTAAAAATATATTTTTATTTCATGTGTATGAGTGTTTTGCTTGCATGTGTGTATGCTGTATGCCTATAAAAGTCAGAAGAGAGTGACAGATCCCCTGGAACTGGGTTATAAGGCAGTGATGAGCTGCCATGTGTGATCTGGGAACTAGACCTAAGCCTGTTGCAAAAGCAGTAGGTGCACTTGACTGCTGAGCCATCTCTGCAGCTTCTTCCATCTTGTTGATTGATCTCTTTGGTCACTGTGGGTTTCAGGACAGCACAGTTGTGTCCTTGCTGTGAGCATGACCCTTTCTTGAGGTTTGGACTGCCTTGCTCCTAGATTGTTTTTGCTGTTGTTTGATCAAAGGTGTGCACCACCACACTGGGCCAGCTCAAAAGACTCCTGTTCTCCTTTTCCCTGGTTCATCATTTCATTTTCAAAGCACATGGGTACTCAATTTACATGACTGCTGTGGAAGTTATCTTCCCCCTTTCACTTTCTGAAGCAGTAACATTGATGTCTTTCCTCTTTCATTCATTTGTTCTTTCTTCCCCTTCCTTCCTTCCTTCCTTCCTTCCTTCCTTCCTTCCTTCCTTCCTTCCTTCC
>NW_021604760.1:754202-883645 GCF_004785775.1 Grammomys surdaster | reverse complement strand
TCCTTCCTTCCTTCCTTCCTTCCTTCCTTCCTTCCTTCCTTCCTTCCAGTGCTGGATAGAATCCAGTTTAGCATCATTGTAAATGCCTAGTTTTCTTTGTGGAAAGAATTTTGATTTTTCTGTTTCTTTACTAGATGTAGAGGGGCTTGGCTTATACCTGTGGTTGTCTTTTCTGCTTAATTTTTTTTAATTTGCTTGCCTAAGATTTTTCATTTCACCTTATGTTAATTTTAGAAATTATATCAATCTTAGATACCTCTTAGGACTGGAGATGACACATTTCATTCCTGTTCAATTTACTGAGACTCGGGGTTCATTGTCCATTCTGTTCTGTCTTGGTGAATATACCAAGTGAAGTGCCACACAGTGGGCTTCTGCAGTTGTTGGGTTCTTTTTTGTACAGTCAGTGACAAGTGGTTCTCTGAGTTCAACCACAACCTGGTCTACAAAGCAAGTTCCAGGACAGCCAGGGCTACACAGAGAATTCCACAGCCCTGGGGGGGTGGGGCATGGTGCAACAACAACAACCCCATCACACACACACACATACACACACACATTCCAAAAAGAAAAGATACTGTATATCTTGCATATTTACATGTACAGTTCTTCATTTCTCTATAAAGGGGCTAAGTGATGATGTCTGGAGAACTTCCTCTAATGTTTACCACACTGCAGACACCCAGGAGACAAAATTCTCATAGCTTCTCTTTGCTGCAATGCGTTCTGACATTTTCTCTATCTCCTCTTTTCTTTTAAAAGATGTTTTTGACTCAAACCAAACTCTGGAGTGACTTTTTTTCCTTTTAAAAAGTATTTACGTTATTTTGTGTGTAAGTGTGTGTTCTTGAGTGTGTATACTATGTACCACTTGTGTGCAGATGTCCGGAAGGGAGTGTCAGATCTCACAGAGCTGGAGATAAAGGCTCTACTGAGCCTCAGGGTTAGCAACGGAATCCTGGTCCTCTGCGGGAGCACCAAGTGCTCTCTCAGCTAAGCCATTTCTCCAGCTCCCTTCTCCTTTATCTTTTAATGTTTTAGAAGCATTTTACTCTCTGCCAGATGTTTTACCTTCTAATTATGAATCATGAAATTGTTATACTGCACATGTTTTTTTGTTTTATTTTTCTTTCCTCTGGTTGGTCTCCAGATTTTCCTTTATTTTATTCATTATTTGTTTGTTTGTTGTCTTTTAGGGACTTGATTATAACTGACTAGACACAGCAGTCTTTACATTTATTCTGTCTGGGGTTTTGTGGTATGGTGGTTGTGATTTTGTTTGCTTGTTTTGAACTTTCTGAATCTGTAAATGTATGGCATTCATCAGATGTAGGCATCTGCAGGATGAAGAAGGATATTCTTCAGATACCTTTTCTATGGGAGCTTCTGCCCTCTTGGATTCTGACTATATAGATGCTTCCTATTCTGGTATTTACAAGAACCGCGAGACTGTCTTTTTCTCTCCTCCTGCCTTTTTTTTTTCTTTCTATTCATCAGAGTATATCCCTTTCATTGATCTATATTTAAGCTTGCCACTTGGCTCAATTCTGTAGTTACATCTCCAGTACATATATTTCTACATTTCAGATACTCTACTTCTCAGTTCCAAGACTTCTATTTCTTTCTTTTTAATGAAATTTCTCAGCTGATACTTTTTCCACAATCCCCATGCACACTTACCTTTATAAACTTGAACATCATTAAAATAGCTACCTTAAGTTCTTTAAGTGATTCTAACATCTAAAATATTATGTGACTGAGGACTCTGGAGAATCTGTGTGTGTTCTACATAGTGAGTTCCTACCCAACCTACATAGTAAGACCCTGTATCATAAAAAAAAAAAGTAGTTTGCACATGTGGTGGTGTCACATGTGTCACATTGTATATATTGAGGTCAGAGTGTACATACAGAGGTCAGAGGACAGCCTCCTGTAATTTGTTTTTACTTTCTGCCTTTACATGGCTTCCTGGGATCATACTCTAATCAAAATATGTTTGTGCAAATGTTTTTTTTTTCCTTGCTGAGCCATCTTGCTCACCCCTGAGCTCATGAAATTTATTATGGTTGGCACCTTTTTCTGAAAAGTTAGTCAAACTTACAATTTTCTCAATATGTCAAAAAAATACAACTTGCTTACATTTTAGTATTATTAAAAAAAAAAACTTTGGATCGTGTTACATTCCTCTGAGGAGGATTTTTGGGTGTTTCTTTGTTTAAATAGGCAATTGACTTGATAAGACTCAGAGTCAATGAATTTCATAAATATTTATTTCTGGTCCCAAAGGGGTTTCAATGCATTTGTTTTGAATGACTTAAATCTATTCTGGTAACATTTTTCTTAATTCTCTAAATTATTATTAGATAAAATAAAAATTTACCTGAAATACTTTATTCACTAGAAATAATAAAAAGAAAGAAAGAAAGAAAGAATAAGAAAAGAAGGAAAGAACGGCTTTATTTAAAAATTTATATTTAGCTGATATTACTACTCCAAATTGTTCCTTCAGTCCAGTATAATTCTGAGCTAAGTCATAAAGGAAACATAAAACATTGATATAGGCCCACCTACAAGCAGACTGTAGCCCCAGACATGTGTGTTTCATGAATCACAGGGACAGTCCTTGAAGGGGGTTGCTTACATGTGGTTACACACTCCAGGAATCTCTTTCCTTAAAGAGATCAACACCCCAGTGGCAGTATGACTGAGTCAGCATCCCTGTGAAACAGTCAGCAGTCAACCTTGACTAGTGTAATGTTTCAAAATTCGAGAGCAGGAGAGAACTTTAGAGACCATATTGATAACCAGTAAGGTTATGGGCCTTTGGACACCCTCAGTAGAAGATGGAGAACATGAAGAGCCTTATTGTTTGAAACTTGATAACTGTCACTCTGGTTTGTGGGTGTTTTTTTTGTTTTGTTTTTGTTTTTTGTTTTTTTTTGGGGGGTTGAGCTTTTTGTTTTGTCTAACATTTAACTTTTCACTAGCTATACCCATTTAATCTGTAAAGCAGAGATAATATCTATCTTGAAAGGCTCTTGAAGACTGGTCGACAAAGAGTGGGCATTCAGGATTTTGCTCTCAGGTATCAAAAGATAGTGAGTGCTAATATCAGGGGAAACCCATAAGATGAGTTACCTTGGGTGAAGCCTACAAGAAAAGATCTGCAAGCATTGAAAAGAGAATTTTAAAAAAACATTGATCACAGAAAGTCTCTGTAAGGGGCTCATGGGAGTTGTAACTAGAAGCCATCCTGAGGTTGTGAGATCGGGACACAGGGTATTAGCTTTCATGTCTATTTCTTATTTCATTTCCCAGAAACACTCTAGCATTAAGTATGTCTGATTCTATTGTTAAAGCAGTACTGGACTGTACAAGACAAGGTGTAGCACTGGGGTGGAACTAAGTTGTTAGAAAGTCTGCTTATGTTGCCGAACTATGTATTGTAACACAGGAAAAAACAGGACAAAAAGAGGCGATGCAGGACTGGGAAGTAGTTTAGTTGAAAGAATCCTTGTGGGGCATGCATGAATCCCTGGATTCTGTCCTCAGCACCATATAAATGAGGTTCAGTGGTATACCTATAATCCCAGCACTCAGGTAGCAGAAGCAGGAAGATTAGAAGTTCAAGGTTAACCTTGGCTACATGGTAAACTGGAGGCCAGTCTGAGCTATATAAGACCCTGTCTAAAAATAGGAAGTATGCAAAATTGGAGCACTTAGCAAAGGTCTTCAAGAACACCAAACATCTACATGTAAAAGAATGAAATTTGATCCCATTTCTCTTACCACAAATGGATAGAACATCTCAGTATTAGATCTGTAACTTCTTGAAGAAAAAGTAGGAGATATTGAATATAGCCTATATAGGATATACATTATATAGAATATAGGCTCAGGTAAGGACTTTCTGAATAGAATCTGGTTGCCCAAGAAATAAGATTTGCTACTGTAAAGGAAACTGTTAAAAGGAAACTGACTGACTAAAGAGGCAGCATACAGAATGGGAAAAATATTTTATGGCTCTACATTTGACAGAGGCTTAGTGTCTAGAATATACAAGGAATTCAGAAAAGTAAACAAAGCAAACAAGCAGCAGCACAGATAAATAATGAACTCTGTAACTAACAAAGCTCTCAGGCTGAGGAATATTTTGCAAAGCTTTCAATATCCTTAGTCATTAGAGAAATAAGAAGCAAAACTACTTTGAGATTTCATCCCCTAGTCAGAATGGCTAAGATCAAGAAAATGGAAGAGGAGAATGCTATAATCATATTTTGATTAAATAAAAAAATAAAACACAACAGATGGTGTTGAGGAGGTGGGGAATGGGATATGTGTGCCGTATTGCTGGAAGGGCAAATTGGTGCAGCCACTGTGGGGTTCAGTGTGGCAGGTCCTCAAAATATTAGAAATAAATCTACCAACCAATCTAGCTATACCACTCCTGAGCACATACCCAAAGAACTTTATTTCTCTGCATGCTTGTATGTGTTTATAGCTGCTCCATTCACAACAGTTAGGACATACAGACAACTGAGATGTCATCAATGACAATGAAAATGAGGTGCCACGTCAGGAGCCGTGGATCAGCCGATAAGAGCACTGGTTGCTCTTTTAGAGGACCTGGGTTCGATTCCCAGTGCCCACAACAGTCTGTAACTCCAGTTCTAGGTATCTAATGTTCTCTTCTGGTCTCCACAGCCATCAGACTCACAAGTGATGCACAGACATACATGCAGGCAAAACATCCATACATAAAATAAGAGTTTTTAAAAAAGAGAACATGATACCTATATACAGTGAAATTTTATTTGGATGTAAAGAAAATCAAGTTATTATATTTGCAGATAAGGGGATGAAGCTAGAAAATGCATGAGTGAGATAGCCCGGACCCAGTAAAACAAACAGTGGTATTTTCACTCAGATGTGGATCTTAGTGTTGAATCTTTAGGTTTGTGTATTGAATTTGAAGTAACTGTCAGGTTCAGGAAACTATGGGCAGAGGGAAGAAAAGTCTAAAGTGATAGGGAGAGGTAGAACGTGGGGAGTATGTAGGGAAAAGAGAGATGATGAGTCTGTTCTCTCCTTCCACCATGTGGGCTCTGAGGATTGAAATCAACTCATCAGGCTTGCCAGCAAATTCCTTTCCCCACCAAGTTGTCTTGCCAGCCCCGGATGAGGTAGTTTTACTGGAGGAAGAGAAATTGTATTTGTAACCTATTCTAAAAACAAAAGTTAAGTTCCTTCTAGAAGTTAAACTCTTGAGACTAGGGCCTCTTGTCAGAACAATTTCACTGTGTATGACTTTAAGGAAGGCAAAGATGGTTAGAGGAGAGTGGGCCTGTGAAGAAGACATGTTCTCTGCTAGGCATGTTGTCTCTGCTGAGGGTCTCACCCATCAAGCAATGTAAGGTAAATAACACGTCTAAACATTGTAAGTACTATGATGAAATTTAGCTGCTAAATGAGGGAAGGACCAAGTTTGAATGCTCAGTTGATGAGGGTAAAACCTTGGTGGCCGCTGCTGTCCCATACTGTTAGCCACAGCCTTTTAGATCTCATAAATCACAGGGCTGTGCTGGGCCCTTATGAAGAAGTCGCTAGTACTAATGGGTTACTCTGCAGGAACGTAAACAAGATATAAAGCTAAAGGAAGCCCTTGATGACTCTCTTGCCTTCCTGAACAATCCATCATTATTCCATTATTAACATAACCTTAAGACAGTTGGTTATAATTTCTGTCATTGTGGAATTTCTATTGGGCTAGTGGGGTTTCATTTTGTTTTAAAATAAATATCCCCTAAATAAGAACTTTTCACTAATTGGGCAAGTGAAACCCCACAGCTGTTGCCCCCGGAAGGAGCTTTAAAGTACAGAGGAAATAAGCTTCCTCTCTGTCACGTGCGAAGAGGTGGAGAGAGCTTTGCATTCTGGGTGTGTAACTATGGTTGGCAAAGCTTTGATATGAGTCTCCTTGGAGGATGAGGCAGTCTGGAGATGTGGCTCAACACATCCAGAGGTCTCCCCCTATATTCAGGTTTGGCAATAACTGAGATCACTTTGGGCTATGCCTCATCTAGCTTCTTAGGAAAAGAGCAAAGAATCAGCTTCCTATGTCATGTGTAAGAACTGACAATTGGGAATTGAGAGTGTTCAGCAATCTTGTTGATGTTTTAACGGAAGTGTATTTGAAGCCCATATCCTGTATCCTTGTATATATTTGGAAGTCAAAATACATTCAGATGTGTGTGTGTGAAAGCTTAAATTCCTGTCCTAAATTTAGACCAGCTGACTTCAGAGGTACATACTGTACATTAGCCAGTGTGTGTTTGTCTGGTATGAGCTAAGCTTAGATAAGCCTGTTTATACAGACTCATGCACATTGGCATTCATTCCTTTTATATAATGTATTTTCCTGAGATGTAAAAAAAAACCCTACCATGTAAATATATAAATAAATAGATTTACATATATGTATTTATCTTACATATATTTATAAATATATATATATATATACACTCATTATATAGACAATATATTTATGTGCTATTTATATGTTATTTATATGCTATTTATATGTTTGAATAATAGTATGCCATATTTACTCTCCTTATGTGCCAATATTTATTGTTATATTTATAAAATTCTCTTGCGTGACCGCTCCTGGAGATGAGACCCGGAGCTACAAGCAAGCGAAGCATGAGTTTCATAATTGAGCCATACCTCCAAATCCTATATGTATATTACCTATATCAACTATAGGAAATATATTCTTCGTAAACACTACCGCTACTACCACACATACAATTTAAAATCTTAAAATTCTAGCTTCAGTCTTTGTGTATTATGTTGTTTTGGCAGAAATACAAATGGGTGCATTTCCCATTCACTTCATTCCCTTGTTCTGTGTCCTCACTGCAAGGAAGGAAAGGGAGGAGCTGCACTCTTTGCCCAGCAGTAGTGGGAGCTGGTGGCTGCAGGCAGGCTCAGACAGAGGACACAGGCACAACCAGGACAGAGGAGGGCGAAGACGTGGATGCCCTGTCTCTGTCCAATGTGTGTTTCTCAGTGCTCCGGCTGAAACTCCAGCTTCTTATAGGACCCACTGGCCCACACATATGCAGGTATCTTCTCCCAGAGGAAGAGCCCTGGCTCCATACTCAGAGCTCCTTTTAACTAGGCACTGATAGAGTAACTCTTCATCTTCATCCAAAGTCTAGGGAATTTTTGTCATGAGAATTTTTTTCCCATTGAAACAGAAAATAAACCCATTTTATACACAATTCAAATGTCTTAGTGTTGAAATAATATTAGGAAATGATGACTGTTCTCTGACAGTTCTCCATCCTCCTCTAACTCCACCCTTCCATCCAAAACTTCTAGAAAAATAAATAATCTGAAGATACTTAATTCTAGTCTAACCAAACTACTGCTTCCTCTAGGAAGAGTAACCTCAAATCATTGATACAGGAGGCGACTACATACACAAATGCAGATCTGAATAGACTCTAAAACTTGGCAAATGACTTAAGAGGTGGTATATGGGAAGTGAGTGTACAGCTCAATTACGAAACTCATGCTTAGCTTCCTCTAACACTTAGCTTCCCTGAAGCTCCTGGGTCTCATCTCCAGGACCATTTCTGTGCCTAACATTTCTTGGAACATTGGGAAACATTTTGGTAATGATATGAGGGAATTAATTGCTGCTAACACCAGGAACCACAAAGTTGGGTTTAATGCTTTTTAACTTTGGACCCACAAAACAGGATATGATATATTAAAATTGTACTGTTACCAAGATCTATAGCATTATTTTGCTATTACAAGACTGGGAAGCCAGGGATCATGTAGAAAGTCTTGTTCTGAGCATTGCCTTATGTGTCCTCCTATTGACCTTTAGTCCTTTTCTGTGTCGCATAGCTCACGTGGATGCTTCCACATTGTCATATCTACTAATACCATGTCAGCCAATGCTACCTAGGCCTCTAAGGGTGTGATCAGTGTGTCCTACGGGGGTATGTCAATAGAAAACAGACTGTTCTTCTGTTTCCTATCCACACTGTCATCAGTTAGGGAATGAGAAGACCTTCCTAAGTCTCTGTATTAGTCGTCAATATCAGATGCAGTTGGCAAGGGAATCCACAGAATAGTTGAGAGGATATAATAAAATTGATGTGGCTCAGGCAGCTGTCCTCATTCTTTTGGTTTGGGATCCACATGGGGAATATTTTCTTCTGGTGTTGAACCTAGCAAGTCTTTATAGGAGCAGTAAGTGCATTTCCCACCAGCAGTCAATCACATCTAAGTGATTTTGTGTGTGTGTGTGTGTGTGTGTGTGATAGAGGGGGTTGTTGACTAAATTATTTATTGTAAATAAACTTGAAACTCTAAATCAGCTCTTGTCTTCGTTTGGGTTTTATTGCTGTGAAAAGATACCATGACCAAGGCAACTCTTATAAAGGACATTTAATTGGGGCTACCTTACTGGTTCTGAGGTTGAGTTAGTTATCATCATGGCAGAAAACATGGCAGCATTCAGGCAAGGCATGGTGTTGGAGGGGCTGAGATTTCTACATCTTGTTTCTACGGCAACCAGGAAAAGACTAACTTCCAATCAGCTAGAAAGAGGGTCTGAACGCCCACTCCCAATAATATAACACACTTCTTCTAACAAGGCCACACCTATTCCAATATGGCCACATCTCCTAATAGTGCCAATCATTCCCTGGGTCAAACACATCCAAAACACCACATTCCATTCCCTGGCTCCCATAGGCTTGTTCAAACATATAAATCTCTGGGTGCCATACCTAGTCACAGCATAATGCAAAATACATTAGTAGAACTTCAAAAGTCCCGTAGTCTATAGACTCTCAACAATGTTAAATGTCCAAAGTTCAAAGTCTCTACTGAGATTCATGCATTCTCTTAACTATAATCCCCTATAAAATCAAAAAGCAGATTACATACATCCAACATCACAGAATATACATTAATATTCCAAAATGTCATTATGAGGAAATACTGGACCAAAGCAAGACTAAAAAGCCAGCTGGGCAAACTTAAAACTCTGCATCTCCATGTCTGATGTAAAAGCACTCTTCATATTTTAAAATCCTTTCATCTTTACTGCAACAAGCTTCTTTCTCTTCGGCTGGTTCCACTCCCTCTTAGCAGCTTTCCACAGCAGTTATCCCACAGCTCTGGCATCTTGAACATCTTGGGGTCTCCAAGGCAACGACATTGTTCCAACATTACAACTTCTTGTCTGGAATCCACATATGATCTTCTGAGCTCTTCCAAAGCTTTTGGGTCATATCTGCAGCTCTGTCCTCTGTAACACTTCAGGGTCTAGTTGACTCCACTCCATTGTTGCTGCTCTTTCTGGGTATTATCCCATGGTGTCTTCTGACAATTATGCTTCATCAATGGCTTCTCATAGACTCCCTTTATGATGCCACGCCTCAACTTCTTTGTAGAACCCCTTTAGTCTTGTGCCATCAACTGCAACTGAGGTTGCACCTTCTATTCTTGACTCTAAAGCCAGTGCTAACATGGTTGAAGCTGCCAAGTCCTGCTGCTTAGTGGGGCTGGAACATGGCCTCCCTTTTCTATTACATTATCAACAGCTTTCTGTTTTCCAACTCCTTCTCTGCCCAAGTTTGGCTGTCCTAAAACTTGGTCTGTAAATTGACCTTGAACTCAGAGATCAGCCTGCCTCTGTCTCCTGGGATTAAAGGCAAATCCCACCAAGTCTTGGCCTAAGCATTTCATGGCCACTATTCCTCTATTCATTTCAGATTAAAAGTACAAATTAAAACAATAACTAGGTCCCTTGTTCTACTGCAAAAGCATAAGCAACAAGTTTATCAGGGAGGAATCTTTCTTCGAGGTCGCTACTCCCTTAATCTGTTTATCCTCTTGAATACAGGATTCAGCTCCATTTACTTCCTGGTGTCCCTTTAATATTTCAACCATACATTTTTATTTTTCCTTCCTCAGTTTGCTCTTCTTCATTAAAACGCTTGTTTGTAAGAATGAATTTTAGTAACCACACAACAGAATTTATGCCAGGCTGCTTTGAGATTTCCGTTGTTAAAGCAATTAATCTAAATCTCTTCACCTTAGCCTTAGGCAGACTCTTCAGACAAGGACAAAAGGCAGCCAGATTTGTCACCAGAATATCACAAGAACTGTTGCTAGGCCATATACTAAAATTCTTCTCCCCTGAAACATCTAGAGCCAGGTTTCCACAGTTCCAATTATCTTCAGCACTAATATCTTCTGTTTTCCTACTAGGATGTCCATTAAACCCCACTTAAAGCATCCCACTGCTTTCCAAATCCAAAGTTTCCAAATTCACACTCTTTCAAACAAAAGCATGGTCAGGCCCATCAGAGCAACACCCCATTTCTGGTCCCAGCTTCTTACTTTGGGTTTTATTGCTGTGAAGAGTCACCATGACCAAGGCAAATGTTGTCTTATAAAGGACAACATTTAATTGGGGCTGGTTTACTGGTTCTGGAGTTTAGTCCATTATTATCATGGCGTAAAGCATGGATGGCAGCGTCCAGGCCAGAATTTGTAGAAATGGAGTTTCCTTTGAACCTGACAGTCGGGAGACAGGGACTGGGAATAAAATTTTCAGAGACATCTCTTAAGACCATCTACCTAAGAGTTGGATTTAATAGATTCTTAAGCACTGTGAAGATGAGGAAATGTCTAGTAGCAGCAGGCTTTTATTCTTTTATCCCTTTTTACTGATATTTGTTGACCAAGATTTGATCAGGGTGCTCTCATCAGAAATAACCTTAAAATTCTCTCGTTACCACTCTTTATTTACATGCAATAAACATTTTTTTATAGGGTCCCTGCAGCAGGCCAGGCTTTGACCTAGGTTGCAATACTGCCTGTGATGGTTTGAATATGATTGGCCCAGGGAGTCACACTACTAGGAGGTGTGGTCTTGTTGAAGGAAGTGTGTCATTGTGGGCATGGGCTTTAAGACCCTCATCCTAGCTCTGTTATAGTCAGTCTTCTGCTAACTGCCTTTGGAACTAGAGATGGAATTCACAGCTCCTCCAGCCCTGTGTCTGTCTGGACGCTGCCATGCTCCTTCCTTGATGATAATGGACTGAACCTCTGAACCTGTCAGCCAGCTTCAATTAAATACTGTCCATATAAGACTTGCCTTGGTCAATGGTGTCTGTTCACATGAGTAAACCTTAACTAAGACAGTGACCAATTGAAATCATTGCATTGGTTGGAAGAGGGCAGGGCTGGTGTGACATTTCAGGTTCTAGCAGTACTTTGGACCTCTGTACCACCTCCAGCTCCCCCAGCCCCCAGAGCCCCTAGTGGGCCTCTTTTACTTGGACTGTGTCTGTATTGTACTTAGTGTTTGTAATTATGCACATATATTTGTTCACAAAATCACAGCTTTGTAACCTGCAGGTCATGCAACTGAACATGGGGGTTGTGAAAATTTTGGCAGCACTAAAATGTCTCTGAATGCACAATGACCAAACATTAATTCAAAACCAGATGCTCAATGATTCCAGGGTATTTTTGGCAGCGCTTACATGCAGTGCACTTATGTGCAGCATGGATGCTGACTACCTGACAGGCATTCTCTGCTCAGCACATGTTGCTGTAGCATACAGAGCCAGTGACTGCTCAGATTCAAGAGTATTGTGTGTATATTCTGCTCTTTTAGGAATATTATGGTTTCGTTGTGGAAAACAAAGACCTATTTTCCTATTTACCTTCATTCTTAAGTTTGCAAGTACTCAATTAGTTATCTTCGCATTACGTTGTGTCCAAATGTTTCATTTTAAAAATTGCTGTCCTAAGGCTGGGAGATGACTCATGAGTAAGAACACTTGCTTTGCAAGCATGAGGATCTGAGTCTGAATCTCCAGTGCCCGTTTAAAAAAAAAAAGAAATCTGGGCATGCCCATGCTTGCTTGCAACCCCAGCACTGGGGGGGAAGGGAGGAGAGGAGGAAGAGGAGGAGAAAACATGTTCCCGGGAGCTTGCTGGCTGCCAACCTAGGTGAAATAAATGAGAGAGAGGTTCGGGGAAAGATCCTCTCAATGAAATAAGGTGAAGAGTGATAGACCAGAATACCTGTATTACACACACATACACACACACACACACGCACAAACACACACACAGTGGCATGAATTTTCTCAGAATTAGTACAAAATTTCCAGCAATTTCTGAGTGTCCATAAACAGACTTCTATAGTTATGTGCTAAGTAGTTAAATGAAGTTTCCTTCTCAGCTCATGAAAAATACAGCAATTGACTCTGAAAAAACATTAAAGGTTTATTACATTTGACATATTAAACATTTAACTGAGACGTTATGACATAAACTTTATTGTGTAAAAAGAAACAGCTTGTTAGCCTACATGTTTGCTTTCATCTTTAATAAATGGCAAAATTGTATTCATAACCAAAATTGTATTTCTAGGAAAGAATTATTTTAAAATAAATTTGTCAGTCACTATTTGATTTGTATTCCTGTGTTTTATAGCATTTTATCTATGGTTGCATGAAAATTTATTGGGCAGAAAGGAGCCTTGAGTAAAAAACGTTTAATAATGCTTGTTTTCTAGTGAGGATGAAGAAACCAGGCAAACGTGTCTTTCCTAAGCCACCAGTCTTGCCCCCCCCCCCCTTCTTCCATGGTTAATACCCTTTACAAACTTATTCCAGAAGTTACGTAATTCCTGTGTATGTTGTGGTTTCTCCCTCCCTGATTCTCTCCGTTCTTTTTAAAAATCATCCTTTTTTTTCCCTTGGGAAGGAGCAGGCTGTAAACCTTCAAGGCCTAACCACTTGCTTATTCCAGATTTAAAGGCGCTCAGGAGCTCCTATTACATAGAGAAGAGGGCTGAAGCTGGCCCTTCTTGTTTCCTTTGTTGTGATGTGGTCATTAAGGGTAGAGTGGGGTGAACAGCGGGGCAAGAGCCCATTGAGCCCTTGCGTTGATAACCTTGGCTTTCAGGAGGTTTGGTGTGCACTGCAGCGGCTCTCCCAGAAAACCTGACACAAACTGCTGCCCACCCCAAGCCAGTCATGACCTTTCGAGCAACCCTGTACTGTGCTTAAAGAGAAAAGCTGTTACTCTCAGCTTTTCCCAGAGCGCAGGCGCCGCGGGCTCTCCCGCGTGTCAGTGCTTGCCTTCTGTTTTTCCCATTGTACTCCACTCAGCTCGTTGTGAGGCCCCGCCTCACACAGGATCTGGGTATGTGACCCTGGAACCCAGACAGCCTTGCACATAAATCTTCCTGGTTCACCTGCAGATCATCTGTCAGCAGCTCCCCAGTTTCTCCCTTGGTTAGGCTCCTCGCACAGACACAGGCCTCTGAAAATGGAGAAATGACCCCCTTCCATCTCTGTGTCTTAATCTGTCTTTCTCTGTATTGTGGCTGCCTGTAGCCGGGCTCGGCTCAATTGGGTAATTTCGTGAGCCCAAAGTAGTGATGAACAGCCATGTCATTCCTACCACTGTGTCTTAGTCTATTTTCTGCTGCTACAAGAGGAGACCACAGGCCAAGTATTTATTTCATGGACAGTAGTCTCAGAGTTCTAGGGCTTGGGGTCCAGGAGCATGCCACCAGCATCTGGAGAGGCCCTTAATGTGGTTTTATTACATGGAAAGAATAAGAAGTCATGTATAAGGAAACACTGAATGCATAATTTTTATAAGGAGCCTGCTCCACCACCAGCACTTTGTGCATACTAAAAGTGAGTTCTAATTCTTAACCCTGTTACAGTGATATATATGATAGCTAATCTTGGTTGTCAGCTTCAAGCACTTGGAAAGAAGGAACTTCAGTTGAGGAATTACCTCATCAGATCAGCCTGTGGGGCCCACACTTGATTGTTAATTGATAAAGGAAGTCCCCAGCCCACTGTGGGCAATGCCATCCCTGGGTAGGTGGGCCTGGGTTGTATAAGAAAGATAGCTGAATGTGAGCCTGGGGACAAGCCAGTAAGCAGCATCCCTGCCTGCCTTGAGTTGCTTTTGCTTATGTGTCTATCACCACGACAGGAACACAGAGTAATACAAACGGCAAGGAAAATTTTTCATTAAGATTTTTAGAAGGGACATTCAAATAGATGGATATCTTTCTGGATGGGCATCTACTTTTGGGTGTCGTGGACTGAATGTTTGTGCCTCCTATTCATAGCCCACTGTAATAACATTAAGAGATAAGTTCTTTGAGTAGTGAGTAGGTTTACATAATGTTGTAAGATAATGTTGTAAGTATGGAGAAATGTCTTTTTGCAGAAAGAGGTAGAATCAGTTCTCTTACATGTGAGTTTGTAGGAGTGTGGCCGTTGGCAAGCTGGGAAGAGGACCTACCAGCATCTTCATCTTGAACTTCTCAGCTATAGACATAAATGTTCCATGACTAACTGATCCACTATAGAGCATTTTTGCTATAGCAGCCAAAGCTAAGATAACAAGACATTTTCTATAGTGCTTCCTGGGAGATGATCTGTTAGGCAAATGGGCAAGTCCATAGATTTCTGATCAGCTTGATGTATGGGCAGTTTTGTGAAAGTAAACACACAAAGTAAATTAGCACTGTTAAGCTATTTCTAAGTATTTGAATAAAGTACACAAGGCAGCCATGCAAGATTGTAGATTTGATATAGTTTTGTTTTGTTTTGTTAGCTGGATGACCTTGGGCAAAGTCAGTCCACCACAACAATTGTATATACTATATATGTGAGGACATAATGCTATTGTGAGGAATAAAAGGCACCAGGTAAAGCTGCACTTTGCACACTATACAAAGATAGGAAGCAATCAGTCAGTGCTAATTACGGCTACATTACCATTTTACTGGGGAAAAAGGGGTCCTCAGCTGAAGAATGTCAACAGTGCTGTATGAATGAAGCAGCTAGGGAGTCCTGGACAATTTTATGAATGGAGCAGCTAGGGAGACCTGGGAAATTTTATGAATGGAGCAGGTAGTAATTCCTGGGAAATGTTGGAAGGAGGGAGCCTAAAAAGGGTTTTAAGGAGGACAGAGTTGGGCTGGGGCTAGTATAGAAAGACATTAGCTAAGTGATTTGGCCTATGTAAGTTTATCGTTTTCTTTTTTTAAGAAAAGGAAACTGAATAGGGACTAGGTCTATCTCCTGCACCTACTCAGCCTGAGCTTGAGCAACTCCTGAGTCTTGATTTCCATGACTATAAAAATGACAGAGAAAATACCTGCGTTGTTGAGCCAGCATTGTTAGAAGCTGCAAAAGGGACAACTTACTTAAAATGCATTAAACCTGGAAGCGTGCAGGCAAGAATAAAATTGACGAGATAAAAACCACAGCATCTACAAAAATCTCTTGGCTGCCCAAGACTGTAGTTTTCTACCCCCTGTACACTGTGTTTTAGAATCCCTGATAGTTGCCAGAGGTAGACACCCAAGGTTAACATGCCTGTCCATCTTTGTCCTCTCACCTTGCCCCAAGTGCAGAGAATGTTCTTTAAGTCCTTGGTCCAAATGGCTGAGACAATTCATTAAGTACCCCAAACAATAACAATTAGAACAGTAGCCTATAGCAATGGCAATAGTAAAACACTAGCTGCTACCGTGTACTTAGTATTTTTAATATGTTTGACACCATTAATTATGTTATAGACCCTATCCAACCTAGTTCTCAACACCAGAAAGCAAGTATTATTATTCTCAGTTGAGAGGTAATAAAAGTACAAAGTGCCAGCGAACGCTTTTAACCCCAGTAGAGAGGCAGGAAGATTTGCAGCAATTTTAAGACCAGCCGGGGCTACATAGCATGACCCTATTTTAAACACGTAAAGGGCAGAGGAGATGGCTCAGTGATAAAGATGGTTCGGCAAGCTGAAGATCTCAGTTTTGATGTCCAAAATCTACCAAAACATATGTTGGGTCTGGTGACAGGAAGACCCAGAGCTTGTTGGCTAACCAATCTAGCCTGATTGAAAAGCTTCAGGCCGATGAGAGACCCTGTTATCAGAAAGGTAGACAGTTTTCCTACGAATGTCACCCGAGTTTATCCCTCTGTACTACACACACACACACACACACACACACACACACACACACACCACAATTACAGAATTAATTTGGTTGAAGCTTAGAAAAGAATTTTGTATGTGTCTTTTAGCTACAAATGATATATTTAACCCATACTTCTTTCTCCCCAAAGTCCTTTTTGCTATAATGTAAGAAAAACACCCCCATCCCATCACTTTAGCTGGGTTTCTCATGAAGAATTATCTTTGAGGATGTGGTAAATGCTTACGCAGTTAATATTTCAGTATATCTTCTACCTTTATAGCTCTCCTTGCTGAAAAATGTAGACCTCCAAGGTCTTCGTTACAACTCAGAGGCTGGGTTAGAAGTAGAAATAATCTGCCATACTCAGCCTTAGCTTTGTATTTATTTGAACCCAAGAGAAGCGTTTTAAGAGACATGTCATTCTGATTGTATTCATGAGGAAAGCAACCAAGGATCTTAACCAAATATCCTGATAATAAACTACAGAACTGTATGTCCATTTGGACTATTCCAAACCTCATTAAAAGAAAAGAGTGTGAACACTTAGTATTATCCTGCACGGTGTGCCTGCCTCAGGTAACCATGAAGAACCTGGGAATGTGGTCATATGATGTGAGCCAGAGATGCTAAATATGCCTGCTTGGTTTATATTTCAAATTATTTCTGTGTTACACGTTCATGTAACTAAATCCTGAAACTTGGTAGAAAAAAAAATGGAGGTTTACTCTTGAGTGATAAGGCTGGTGTCGAAGAAGAGAGGTGTCAGCTATTAAATTCTTATCATGGCACAAAGGTTTTTGAATGTCAAATGTTAAACTCTTCCACATTCGATATGAATTTTGCTGTGACTTTTCAGTCCCCTAGGGTAGGCTTTCTGCCTGTGCCTGTCAGCTTCATTGTTAGAGTTTTTAAATAAAGCTTTCCCTAACATAAAAACTCCACCCAGCCCTTTTAGGAAGCAGTCATAAATAAAGTGTATACCGGGCCTTTGCAGTTCTGTTCCTTTTACTGTTTGTCACTGTGTGCCCATCCCCCACTCGTCATCCTCAGATGTGTAAAGCTAAGGTAAAAAGCGCTTTTTAAAGGGGCTCTGGGGAAGTAGGCAAATGACAGAAGTGCCTATGTGAAAATTAAGGGAGGAGAAATTCAGCAAGAAGGAAATCCATTAATGTCGTGATGAAACATTGTCACTGGAGATGGTGACAAATTAGAGTCGGTTCCCATGGGGACCACACACTACCCTACTGATGATTTGACCCATGGCTGGATGTTGGCTAGCCTAAGAATTGACCCAAAAGATGACAAGATGGTTTGAGTCCCGTCGTCTCATCAGCATTCAGGGGCCCCTTAGGGGATGAAGGGGAGAGGATAAAGAAGGATAAAAGATGAACACTGAGCTGTGGAGAGAAAAATGGTTTTAATTATGTGGAGGAGGATTGTGGGTCCACCTGTAGCTCTTTGTTGAGAACGTCCTTTGTTTTCTTCGCCTGTCTACAGAGATCAGGGCAGGGGACAGCCCCAGTTTCTGTGTGGCCTCTCTGAAGGTTCCAGGGCAGAGCCTTCCCCCCTTCAGTTTAGCAGATACATTCAGGTTTTAATCTCTCTGTGGGCTGTCTTTAAGAGATTCTGTTATGCTTGCCCAGCAACCTGGGGTTAGTTAGCATGCTAAGAGAGATTGCTTTTAGAAAGGGGGGGGGGGAATGGATTATTAGCTGAGGTTTCCATAGCAAGCCACCAGTGCATTCCCTGGTGGAAGATATAGCGAGCCGATGTCAGACTGTAGGGTCACTGGGCTATGTCTCTTTCAGTGCCCTCTGCCTCCATTTCTCCGGAAACTGCTATTTTCTCTTACATCAGAGTATTGTAATGGGGTTTATTAAGCTTAAAAAAAGAAATTTGAACAAAATATTGAATTCTGAAACTGATTCCCTAAGGGAAAGGAGCAGTTTGTTCCCTGTGTCCTCTGTCCAGGTTATAAAATAGGAAATATTTAAAGATGCTTGAGTTATCAGAACATATAATTTAGTCGGATACCATTAAGTTAGTTAACATAGTCAGGTAATATTAGCAAGGAATTGTGGGGTTTAGTTTTCCGGGGACTATATTATGTCGTATTTGATCCTATCCCTTTTAATGGGGTACTTTCATAGGAATTATGAAGAATCCCGAATGAAATTGTATTTTTAAAAATCCTAATTTTTGTTGTGAAGTAAGAGGCTGCATCATGTATGGTGTTCCGCCAAGAATCTCACAGCAGTTGTTAAAGTGGATTTTAAAAAAAGCAAGAACTGGAGATGCTGTCCGTGTAGTTGGTAGACTGCTTGCCTAGCATCTAGGAAGCCCTGAGTTCATTCCCCAGCGCTATATAAACCAGATGTGGTGGAAAATGCAAGCATTTGCTGAATGCTTTATGAAGTTCCCTCACTAAGCATTTCACATGTATATATCAATTTAATCCTTTAAAAACCCCTTTAAGTTGGGTAAGAGGCCCAAGACTGTAATTCCAGGTACTCGCTCTGGGCTGAGGTTGGGGATCAAGGACTACTCGAACCTATTTTAAAAAGCAAACAAAATAAAACCTTGTATGGTACAAGCCTTTGTTTCCCAGGGGCAGGCATTGAAGATTAAGTCACTTTCTCAATGTCCTGAAGAGGTAGGAATTCAGAAATCTTCCTTCAGAGCCTAAGCTTCCAACTTCTACGCAGCAGAACTTCTCTTGGAAATTTGCAATGCAACCTCCTTACCCTACACATACCTTTTCTTTTTCTAGAGTCTTACATGGTGTTTTCTAGGCTGGATGTTGTTAAGTACGACCCTCTAGAAAAAGAAAAGGTACGTGTAGTGAGGGAACTTTATAAAGCACTCAGCAAATGTTGGCATTTTCCCTTCCTTCCTTCCTTCCTTCCTTCCTTCCTTCCTTCCTTCCTTCCTTCCTTCCTTCCTTCCTTCTTTCTTTTCATTTGGCAAGATAGGGTGTCACATGAAAAACTGGAAGTTGATAGAGACAGAAAAAGCGTGTGAGATCTTTTAGCTGACATGGATAACTGGACTCTGTATGTAGGTTCTGTGCCATGCACACCCCTGCCCCGCCACTACAAAGAATGCAGCTTGGGGAAGGAGGTGTATATCCTGTTAATTTGGCCCATGCCAGGCTCTAGGGTTAAGGGCAGTTGGGAGATACCAGCTTGAGACAGACCTTAACCAGGAAGTCAAAAGCAGGCACTCCCCAAAGCTTTTATCAGCCACTCCAATGGCTCCACCCCCAACTGGAGTTCCAGCCAGCCCAGGCTGAGGACTTTGTAACATCCCGCTCTGCACCTTGTCTACTTAAGCTCAGCTGTTTTAACCTATGACACTTGTCATGTAGCCTCCGTTCAGGTTACATTTGTAACTTCTTTCCGTTTGCTTAGTGTGAGCAAGTGAACACAGGTTCCACAGACAAGAATTAAAACAAGTAACTGGATCTTCGTATGGCTCTCTGGCTTGTGCTAACTACTTAACCTCATTGACATCAAACAAGAATGTCTACATTTTGTTGTCTGTGTCTGGCATATAGCAATCTGCTTCCCAGGGCAGCTGTTAGATTTTTCTGACAGGTCTCTGACATTTCTGTGCTATAGGTTTGTACTCTAGAAGTTATAATGTTGCTAATTCAGATGCAGCCCCTGGATCTGTGCAGTTTCTTGTAGGTTGCCTTCAACATACTTGCCCTAGGATAGGATTCAGCCAACTCTTAGCTGTTTGATTTAACTATTACTGGGGGAGGGGGAGGGTTCCCTATAACTTAGCGGTATGGACTGTATAAGTAAAGAGTTTAGACCAGGTCCTGCAAGGGTGGCTTATCTGTTCTGTGGTGTCTGCATAGACAACAGGGAGGACTCTGGGGTTAGAGTTTTTGTGAAGCCTCTTCTTATTTGTAAGATGTAATTATGTATATGAGTATTCTGCCTGTATGTATGTGCGGCACACTGTATGTGTGCCCAGTGCCCTCAGAGTTCAGAAGAGCATGTGTGATCCCTTGGAACTGAAAGTAGAGATAGTCGTAAGCCACCATATGGATGCTGGGAATTAAATGAAGGTCCTCTGGACGAATAGCAACTGCTCTTAACCACTGAGCTATCACTCCAGCCCTTTTAGAGGCTTTTTGACTTGTGCTCAGATAGGATGACTCCAGGACATGCTTGAGCCTTTGATTAGGCTCACAACTAAGCACATGACACGTCCTTCCCTGTGTCTTTGGTTTCTTACAGAATGGTAGCTCGGAGTTTCCATTAAGGATGCACAGGTAGAAGGAACTTTTATAACGTAGGCTTAAAAGTAATATAGTATAACTTGCCATATACTCTACTGATGGAAGTCATTATAACACTATTTGGATTCCAGTGGTGGGGTAGGAGGCATATTAGATCCCACTTCTTAATGAAGAGACACATTAAAGCAGATTTTTATACCACACTAGGACCAGGGATGCATCTGGGGGATGTGTTAGACTTCCTGACCTAAAAACAAAGGATCTGCATCCTTTCCATCATGAGGTGAAACCTGCTCCCACCACACATTCGTCCACCATGATGTTCTTACCAAGTGACCGTGGACCAAAGGAACCCTCTGAGTAAACTTTGAATCTTTACTCTTTGAAGTTGTTTCTGTCAGATATTAGGTCTTGATGATGATGAATCCAGCATAAACCAAATTAATGTGTCCCAGACTCCATTTATGGATATTCATGTTTAAATTTAATATAATTTTAAAATGTTGCTTCAGTACAAACACTTGAAAATGCAGACTCTTTCTTAGCTCAAGGCTTGTATGGAAACAGGCAGTCGGCCATATCGAAATAGCTGGCGTTTCAAAGCTCCGAATCTTAAAAGTTGGCACTCAGCAAATGTGCAGCAAAGCCTTTGAGAATTTCCAATCTGGAGGTATATGTTAGGAGAGTAGGTGTTTGTTATGAAAGGCAGGCAGATCTCATGCCCATTTTCAAATGAGTTGGTGAAGATTTTATTTAGAAGTTCAGTTCTTTTAAGTGCACCTTATCTTTATCCTGTTCTGGGACATTTATTCCCACGTAATGGAACATATCCTTGACATTTCCAGGTAGAAATTAATGGTATTTACCTTATCAAAAGTTAGTAGCCAAACAGAAAAGATAAAACCTGCTTTTTGATGGAGTTGTACACTTAAGAAATATTCTGGGTTAGGGAGGTAGCTCAGTAGAGCATGTGTCTAGCATGATGGGACCTGAATTTGATCCTGGCAGCCTGATGATTTATTGATAGACTGATAGATAGGTTGGTATGTAGGTACATACATAGATTGTATTTTAAAAGAAGTTGTTTGTTACTAAACCAAAAAATGTTGGTAATTTCTAGGAGGAAATTTGGGACTAGATGATTTCTGGTTATGGGAAACCCTCCTACACATTGCAGAATGTTTAGGTATATTCTTGGCTGCTACTGTCTACTTGATAGCAGTTCCTACCAAGTTCTGAAAGTTGTCGCTAGAGATTGCCACATGGGACAACATAATTAGTGGCCTAACTTGAGATGTAAAAATTGAAGTGTTCTGTACATACCACCTCAGTGACCTCCATAGAGAATTGTTTTATGTTTTTTTTATGGTAAGAAGTCTAGCTCAGGGAGTAAGAGTGTAGATGGATGTGGGAATTCCCTATTTGTACAGCTTCTCTCTTGCCAAGAGAACCACCCAACATCAAGTTAATTCTCCATTCATACAGCTGCTCTCTCTCCAAGAGAACGACTCAGTATCAAATTACTTTCATAGTAATTGTCCAGAAAAATTTCCAAGCTTTATTCATATAATTTTTAGGAAAGCTTACAAACTTCACTGCTTTGTGAATGTCACTGAGAGAAACACTGTCTTGAAAACGACAAATGGAGATATTCCAGTTGCCTCCACGTCCCCGCCTGTAGGCTACTAGATTGTGTGAGCTGCATGACCCAGCGGGGATGATTAGTTCTCTGCTAGAGTGCCGTTAATGAATAGCTCTGCAAAACCAATTAGCCATAATTCTATCAGTCATCTCATTTGGGTAACATTTTGTTCAAGGGGAAGACAAACAACATGGTTTTCCTTGGAGATCTACAATTAAGCTGTGGTATTCGGTAGAAGCAATGGAGGTAATAACCGTATGTGTACCAATGTGCTCTCCTTATTCCCACATGAAGGTAAATCATGATAAAGGGTTCTCCTCACAGCAGTTAAGAAAGACATTTGTCCATCTTAATGGTGTAATGGGTCCCATCCAAGTATATTTCTAATTATACATATTGTTTAATATGCATGTCTACGTTGAACCTCCCTAGAGAATTGCTGTTCCCATGGAAGACTTTGATTGGGGTCCCCAAGGGCTGTACAGCAGAAGGCACTGAGTGTCGCTTCCCTTTGGCCATTAGTCCCCATCTCATTTATGTGACTCCAAGAACCAGAAAAGGTCTCTTGCTCTTCTCTCCTAACGTTGTTTGCTCTCAGCTACACTGTGTGTGTGCTGTCACGCTGACAGTAATAATATCTGAAGTCTTCATTTCTGGTTTTCCAGCAGAGCTATACATCATTCCATTGAATTCGGACAATTGAGGGGTCAGAAATATAGCTTCCTCTATTCATAGGCGGATGATACTTTATTGCTGTCTAAATTTCCTACCATGATGTCCATGTGTTTTGCAACTTTTCTCCCACCCACCCAGTAAAGATGATCTGGGTATAATTTATATGTTACCTGAAGCTTAATGTCTGCATCTCATGATGCAAATTCATAAGTTTATCAGGACAGATGAAGTAAATAGGTGATTTATTTTGCTCACTATCATCCACAGCTAGCCAAAAAAATCCGGGAGAAGTTCAACCGTTACCTGGACGTGGTCAATCGGAACAAGCAAGTTGTAGAAGCCTCCTACACAGCCCACCTGACATCCCCACTGACCGCCATCCAGGACTGCTGCACAATTCCACCTTCCATGATGGAGTAAGACCTGAGCATTCTCTGCTGCTGCTGCTGCTGCTGTTGATAGACCGAGAGCTGGGTTGCTTATTCTTCCACATTCAAACTGCCCATGTTTGATTATTGCAAAGTACACAGTAGCTTTCCATTTACTCAAGGCATTAATATCATAATATCTGTATATTTAAACATGTCAGCTTCTGCCCACAAGTCTCCCATTACTTGCTTGCCTAGAGAACCTCAGTTAATGTTCATTTACGCTTCTTTTTTCCCCTCACAAAAGAAGTCATTTGTTCTCTCCGTCTGTTTCCATAGTTACTTCGTATCCTTCCGTACACTCAATGCACCACACCACACCTGGCTGGTAAGCCTTCCCCCTCTGATGCTCAGTGCAGGAATCACACCTCTGCCCCCTTCACCTCTAGCACTTGGCACTTGGTTTTATTAACTGTGCATTAATGTCTAAGCTGGTTTGTATCTAGGGGTGAGTAAAGAAATTTCAACTCTCAAGAATTATATAAGATATCGTGAGGTTATGCAAAATGTGACCCAGAGCCATGTTGGGATTCCCTAAAGCAAGGAGTCTCACCAGGAAAGTTATAACAAACATGTTCATGAAGGCGCACGTGCCAAGTTATCATAGTGCCACTTAGAGCAAATGCATGTAAGTATTATTAATGTCTCCCAGTAGGGGTTTAGTTTGGAAAATTGAATAACCCCCTTGCATGTGCGATAATGAGATGCAGCCATGCTGTAGAAGCTGCTTTGTGAAAGTGACCAGCACACATACACACATGTGCAAGCATGCAAGGTTTGGGAAGGCTTATATCAAAGTCTTTTGGCATAAGGACAGCGATTCCCATTTTGAATGCCATACGTCAGGTCTGAGATACTGGGCATCTCTGTGACAAAGCCGATGTTCTTTTCTGTTAATGTAATGAAGCAGAGACTACAGTTTCTCCTCCAAGAGCTTCTTGTGTAGATTAGCTAAAGATTCTAAAGATCTTCACTGTACTCATGGAAGATTCACAGTCAGTGGCTTAATACAAAGGAGTGCTCCCTCACAGATGGCCTTCCATCATTGAGGATGCACCAATCAGTGAGGGTGCCTGCTGCCCTAATTCAGAGTAGGTGACTGGAGCCTCAACGTGCTATTGTTAAAGCAGCTAGTTCTGGGGATAAAACTGAACAGTAAAAAGATACACTGAGTTTAAAACTGACATTGACAACAGCTATTCGCAGCAGGCGGAACCAAGCAAGAACCACCTTTCTTTTACACTCAGTCTGTTTGGCTTAGAGTTCAGTTTCTTTCCAAGTCTATATATGAAGGGACTTTTGGGTTGATGATGTCTGAGCCAAATACTTTTTAAAGTATTGCAAGGGTTTCTGTTTTTAAACCAAGATTCAAGGTGAATATGGGAGAAAGTTGTTGGGGGAAGCCAGGATAGGACTCCTTAGCCTGCTACCTGTTCCACTCCCTTCTAACAGGCTTCTGTGGGCATCCTAGCTGCAGCAGTGTCCTGTTAATAAGCACACTCACTTCAGTCTTCTCCAGTGTTCCCTTTCACTGGTGTCTACATTTGGAATCTCAGGGCATTCACAGTGGAGCTAAGAGCAGAAGGAAGGAACCCCCTATCCCACGAGGCAGCTTAAAGGAATGGCTAAAATATTTTGGCTTTAAGTCAACTTTGTAACTCATGAATTGATCTTAGGAAGTCATATGAAGTCTGAGCCAGTGAGGTGAGAGTAATGAGGGTATTTCCCTCCCCGGGACTGCAGCAGGGGAGAGCTCGAAGATTGTACTTAGACAAACTTTTGTTAGGAGTGGGTGAGACAGGGTCTCTCACGGATCTCCCTCTGGCCTTGAAACTGCAATTCAGCCAGCTCTGGGCTTTGAATTCCTAATCCTCTCACTTCCCATTCCACATGCTGAGATCACAGACCTGTACCACCATGCTTGGCCTTAGACAGACATTTTTATGGGTTCTTATGCATTCATTTCAATGTCCTCTCTGTTGGGATTTCTAGGCTTGTTTTCTGTATTATGAAAATATCACTGTTTAAAGTAAGTACAGCAAATAAATATTGAATTATTCTAAGTGAGAGTAAGGTTTTGAAGAAGATAGGCATTGTAATGATTGAAATTTGGGAAAGTGGACTTAATGGGGAGGTGGCTCAGAAATAGAAGCCCAGCACAGAGACAAAGAGGCAGAAACAGAGATTTCTCCAAAACTGTTACAAATGTCCTTATAGACCACCAGCTCTCAACCTGTGGACCATGACCCTTTTGGGGGTCACCTAAGACCATCAGAAAATAGATATTTGCCTTATGACTACCAACAGCAGTAAAATTATAGTTAGGAAGTAGCAATGAAGATAATTTTATGACTGGGAGTCCCCATACCGTGAGGAAATGTGTTAAAGGGTCACAGCTTAGGAAAATTGAGAATCGCTGTTCTGAACTATGAGATACATAGTTCTAGAACAAAGTCTTTTACGCTTATGTGCTCATGGCCTATATCTGGCCATTTACAAATGCATTAATACTGTTTTATAAGAAATATGAGCAATCAGACCCCAGATAAAAATTTCTGAACTCTTTGTTCTAGGACCTGTCCATTCCTAAGATGAGTTAGAATCAGGACAGTGTTATCATAAGTAATTTTAACCCATGGCATAGCTTCAGTTTCTGTTTCAGGGTAGGCTTTTCAGTTCTACTGACTTGTCATCTATGTTTATATACTTGTTTGTTTTTTCCCTTAGGACTTGCTACTTTTTTCTTTTAAATGTAGGATGGCTAGTTCTAGAAAGGAGCTATACGGTGTATAGCTGCAAGCCGGTGAGATCGCTCAGCTAGTGTTTGTCATACAACCTGGCAACTTGTGTTTGATCCCCATAAAGGTGGGAGGAGAAAGTCAAACTCCACAAAGTTGTCCAAATGGACCTCCATATATCTGCTGTGGGCCCGCCTCTCCCCCACAATAGTAATGGATGATTAATAAACTTAGTAGCATCATGGTAGTGCATGCCTACCAACTCAGATGTAGGAGAGCCGAAGCAGGAGGGCTGTGAGTTCTTGGCCAGTCCAGGCTCTCTGGAGAAGAGGGAGACCCTAGGGAAGGAAGATAGGGGAGAGAAAGTCTGTTATATAGAGTCCCCAGCACAGCATACCTGAGGGTGATTTTGTGACCACCTGGGAAATTAAAGCTGCGAAGTGGTAGAAAATTGATTTTTCAGATGAGTTTGATACTTCCCTTCTCAGATTATTAGCATGCTCTGAAAATTCTCACTCAGGAGCCTTGGGAGTTAATGATTTTGCATGAGGCCTTGCATAGAGATTAGGCCCTCTGTCTGTGTTTATTGAAGGGATGATCCAAAGTCTTAACATTCAATACTGTTGAAAAACAAACAGGTTGAGGCTTAACCTAAGACAAGCTCGATTTCAGTGTCTGCCTTGCAGTAACAGGTGTAAGGGTTCTTTTGTTTCTGGGTTTGTTGTTGTTTGTTTAGTGGTACTAGGGCTCTAACCTATGCCCTCACACATGCTAAAAACAACAGGCTTGAGAACACAGGGTCACATGGCATTCAGCAGCTCTGCTTGCACCACATTGGCTGGGTGCTATGGTACACAGAACTGTGGTCATGGCATCGTACCGTGGATCATGCCTGACCTTTAGGTGCCCCACAGATATGTTAAAATGATTTATTCCCCTTTGTATGCTTGTCATATCACTATCAACATTCGAGGTCTGGAAATTTAAAAGCTGAGGTTTTGTTTTTGTTTTCGTTTTTGCTTGAAGAATCAGAGCGCCTGGCCATAGGAAGTTCCCATGTCCACTTGGGAGCCCTCTGCCTTCATGAAGAGCCACTCTCCCCTCAGAGACTCTCCCAACCCTCCTGATCGTCAGCCTTGCCACTTGCTCTAAGCCACTCCCTCAGCTTTCATCCTGGTTGACCCACACTGCTACTTCTGTTTTCAGCTCTGGCTTTACTGCATCATAGATTTGACTTGGCCATATGCATTCCCTCCTAGGCCAGCTTTCACTTCCCCTTCCTAGTCTCTCAGGATCTCAGGAACCCCGCCGTCAAAGGCACCTCACTAAGACTCTTCCCCCTGGGACCTGGCTTGAGCTCAAATTCTATTGCATGTGTGTCAAGAGCCACCTATCTGTGGACAAGCCCCACGGCCCATGGGCCTTTTATGTAACTGAATCAGTAATTTGATCTTCCACATTTCAAAGTGAATTTCTTCTGTTCCCAATTCCGTTTATAGATATTATTGTCATTGTCATGCTTTGTGTGTGTGTGTGTCTTCATTTTATAAGAAGGAAAAATAAAATACAAATCACTTCGAGAGTAAACACTAAGATACACCTAACCTTTTCTGCTTCTTTGTATCACCATGAGGGGAGTCGCTGCTGCTGGGTCTCACTCATCTCCTGTTTGCTAATTGGCTAGTTGTGGTGGGGCTTGACATACTAAGCAAACCAGTGTTCACTGTGAGTCAGTGAGCAATTCTTTCCAGGGCCCTTCACCTTGACCCCTACAGCTGAGCAGCTTCAGCTGAATAGATAATTCTCTCATGCTCACTGGGGGCATCTTTAACAGCTTCACTGATTGTCAGATGTGAAGAAACTCTTGGAAGCATCTTTAAATTGGATTCCCACTAATTTGGGGGAAGCTCTTTTGTGTTGGGGCATCTACTGAGCTTGAAGCCAATGGAGAAGGGAATGGAACCCATCCCATCTCTAAGCCAATTTGAATACACTCTCAGGAGTTATCCATGAGAACTTCACGGTGGAAGGAGGCAAACCTTACCATTTGGCGACTTGAGCCATATTGTGCTGTAGACCAATTAGCCCAAGTTCTATTGCAAAAAGCACGGCTCTCGGTTATAGCTCTCATGACCAGCTACTCTTACAACCCCCTGTGCCAGTGTTCTACAGAACAACAGAACCCACAGGGGGTGTGGATGGGTATGGGAGTGGGGGTGTGTGAGAGATAGTGATTTACTTTAAGGAATTGACAGATGGATAATGTAGGTGCAAGTCCAGAGCTGTTGGGTGGACTGACAGTCTGCAGACCCAAAGAGGAGTCGCAACTGAAGTCCATAGGAGACATGCTAGGGGAATCCCTTTTTCCTAAAGAGGTCAGTGTTCTAGAAAGGTCTTCATCCAGTTGTTGGGGTCCATGAAGCCTTGTATTATGGGAAGCAATTGCCTTTCTCTGAACCCATATACCTTTGGGTTTTACTGCTGTGAACAGACACTGTGACCAAGGCAAGTCTTCTAAAGGACAACATTTAATTGAGGCTGGCTTAACAAGTTCAGAGGTTCAGTCCATTATCATCAAAGTGTGGAGCATGGCAGTACCCAGACAGGCATGGTACAGGCAGAGCTGAGAGTTCTACATCTTCATCTGAAGGCTTCTAGTGGAAGACTCACTTCCAGGCAGCTAGGACAAGGGTGTTAAAGCCCACAGGCCAAGCATATACAAACTATCACACTGTACTTTAGCTGTTTGTCCTTCAAAAGACAATCCAGGGTGGTATTTGACATTATATTTGGATACTACAAGCTGGTACATCTAACCAACCCTGGTTCCCTTAGAGAAAGGATGCATAACCTACTGTTAACATTTTTTTTTAATTAAACTGTAGATTTCAACAGTGAGTACCCATTTGTACTTGCCTGCCTTTTTATGGTGTTGTCATACATATTTTCTTTGTGGAAATGCCTGGAATAGAGTCTCAGCATTTAGGAAGTTAGTTTTCTATGCAAAGTGCCATGACTTAGATACCGAGTCAGTTCCTCTCTTAGTGGGTTTGGATCAAACTGTTACCAGTGTCCTATGAGACAGGAACAAGTTATGGAGAGGCTGTTTTAATGATTAGCATGCTCATTCATAAATACTAGGATTCCTAGCGTAGGCTCTTCCGGGATTTACAGTAGATTTAGGAGACATGATATCTGTTCCAAAGAGACTTAGCTTCAAGGGGGGTGGGGGGCTTGACTGTTTTTCCTCAGACCTCTCTCATTATCAGAGAGAAGTCTTTGTTTGCTTTTGTTGATTATAATGGTGGATTGAACCCAGGTCCTCACATACTTCACAGTTCTACTATTGTTCTATATCGCTGCCCTTCCTCAATATGCTCACCTTCACCACAAAAGAGATAGCTTAAGCAGTCCTGACAGTCCCATTAAGCTCATCTGTGACAGATTGTACTGCTGTAGCTAAACAGTGAGGATACCCCCAACTCTGCCCTTTCTGTGGGAAGGAGAAGGGCCTCACTGTCCTCATCTGGAAAATGAGACGTTTTAAGTATGCTTCAGAGACCCTTCTAATCCTCCAGGTCGCTTGCATTTTTCTTTAGCTTCTTAAAAGGTATGTATTTAGTGCCTGGTGTATTCACCCACACGTGCTTGGTGTATGTGTTGGTGCACACCCATGCAGAGGCCAGAGAGGGAGGGACATCTTTCTCTGTCACTCTCCACTCTTATTTTTTGACACAAGGTCTCTCACTGGACCAGAAGCTTGCTGTTTCTCTAGGCTGATGGGCTGGCCGGCCAGCTCCCAGCATCCTCTTGTCTCTGCTGCCCTCCCCCTTGAAAGGGATGGGTTATAGGCTAGGGTTTGTTTGTTTGTCCCCTCCCTCCTTGAGTTTATTCTTTAATTAGAGCCATTTTACATAGTAGGAGGCTCTTCATGTTGTTCAAATCAGTAAATTCTACATTCTACATACATTTTTTGAAACATTACCTAGGTAAATAATAATTACAAGGTAAAGGCACCTATTTATTCATTTGGGAAAAAAGAACAGATAAAAATAATGAAATTCTTTTCATGGGTGTTAAAGTGGGAAAAGGATTTAAACATTCTGAGCTAAGGAAGGAATGAGGAGGACTTGTGGCCACACTGACCAGCAGCACTGAGGAGGACTTCTATTTGGCACAGATGATGGAGGACGCAGCTGAGGGAAATCATTTCTCCATTACAGAGAAGTTCACAGGTCAGCTAATCAGAGCCGTGGGCTGTGGGCTCCGTGAGTGAAGTCCAGCGCCGATGCTGGCTCCACATAGCACCGTGCATGACACATAGAAGACAGCCAAGAGCTGCCGACTTAAACAAGGAGATTGAGATTTTAAAAAAAAAGGGGGAATGAAAGAATGAGACATAAAGTTAAGAGAATTTTACTTGTCAAACATGTTAACAACTGAAAGTCCTGGTCTGGTGTCTTCTGTGTAAGCAAGAAACTAGAGAGACATGTGCTGGACAGCTGGTGCCCCTTGTCTTGAGTTTTGGGAGAGGGAGCAATCGGAGCTGGTTGGGTATTACTCTAGAGAGGTGTTGGTATGGGAGCCCCTAGGGCTAAGGTGTATTTGCACTTGTTGCCCTCTCATCTTTAAGCTACAAGTTCAAGGACCCTGTCAAACTCAACCTTGTGTTCAGTAAGGGCCTTCAGTAAATATTGGCACAAGAAGTATAAGCCTAGCCCCAGTAGTAATCTGGATGTCAGAATTACCCAGTAGACATTGACCCCTGTTAGGAAGTTGATTTATGACACTTCATGGTTCATTGCTTTTATCTGGACATCTTTCCATGTTAAGCTCTCTTTTGTAGAATAAGTTAATGCTTAGTTATCTCAGTTACCACTTTTATTTAATAAGTTTGTTGTGTGCATGGGTAAGTGGGTAAGTGGAAGACTGAGCCGGCACAAAAGGCAAGAGAGATGCTCTGGAGCCTGGCGATCCCAGGTCATGTAGTAGAGTACTTTCTATAAGCACTAAGTTTTCAAACAGAAAAGATTACAATATGCTTCATGATTTGGTCAAGATGATCACTAATTGGCAAATAAAGACTAACTATGGTGAAGAGATAATTTGTTCCTCACAAAAAGACAAATGGTGTCGGGCTGACAAGCCTGACAATCTGAGTTTAATTCTCAGAACCCATGTGAGATGGACAGAGACACCTGACTCCAGAAAGTTGTCCTTGGACCTGTGTACTATGACACGCCCCCGCCCCAACGATATTTTTTTTTAATGAATAGTACCCTGAAAGGCAATAATGGCTACATAAAGAAAGTGTAAGTAACACTGTAGAGTACGGAAACACAAACAGTCTTAGGTTAGACAAAGTCACAAAGGTTTATTAGAAGTTTAAGTGAGGAGGGAGGTTTTTTGTTTGTTTGTTTTCTTTGTTTTTTGTTTGTGTTTTTGTTTTTCAAGACAGGGTTTCTCTGTGTAGTCCTGGCTGTCCTGGAACTCACTCTGTAGACCAGGCTGGCCTCGAACTCAGAAATCCACCTGCCTCTGCTTCCCAAGTGCTGAGATTAAAGGCGTGCGCCACTACTGCCCGGCTGAGGAGGGAGATTTTTAAATACCTTTTTAAAGATTTATTTTCATTTTGTGTGTGTGTGTGTTTTGCCTACATATATGTATGTGTACTACACATGGTTGCCCAGTATCTGAGGAAGCCAGAAATAAGTGTCAGGTCCCCTGGAAATGGAGTTCCAGGCAGTTGTAAATGCCATGTAGGTGCTGGAAACCAAACTCATGTCCTCTGCAAGGTGATTCAGTGCTCTTTTCCATGGTGCTGTCTCTCCAGCACCGCGGAAGATTTTAAAAGATACTTCTATTTTTTTTTAATTGAATATCTTAGAGGATGGAAATCTGTGAAGAATAAAAAAGGTAAAAGATTTGCAAAGAGAATGAATCCACTGTGAATGAATTGACTGTGACTTGCTACTTTGGATGATAACCAGAATGTTTTTCAGTCAATGGAGGCGTTAAGAAAAGCCATAGGGTTAACCCTTGCATCGTTCTACTCAGAGCCGAAAAACATTTGCACCTCATTCTGTTGTATGCATAGTGGTTCAGGAAATGTGTCGATTTATTTTTAAGATACTTTTTATCTGGTACATGTAATTGTAATGTGCTTGATAGGGGACACTGACGAGTTGTAATGCATGTATAGTGTATAGTGGTCAGGTCACTTCAAGAATGTTTAGTATCAATTTTCCTATAAAATGTTATGTCTAGACATAGCAGCTGACCCACCTTCTTTTTTCAAGCCCGATTCTAAGGTGGCACACATGGAAATGAAGACATAAAACATTTCACCATCCATCTGTTCAATTTCTTGTTGTTACAAGTTTTCTGGCAGAATGAAACATTCTGACTTAGCTGTTTTTGTGAAGATGACTTCTGCTCCTTTGTTCTCTCTGTGTCACAAGAACGAAGAAACGACAAGCTTGGTCCTTTGACAACTGAGTTTAATTTTCTTTCAAGCCCTGTTCCTTCCCCAGGAAGATGTGTTTTGTCCACAAAGCACTGGATGGAAATTCTTCCCTTTCAAGTCACTTGTGCTGCCTTATCAGGCCCTTCCATCTCCAATTGCTTTAGCAGTTACTACCTGCAGGCTAACTAAGCACTGACCCAGGCTTTCTGGATATTGGTACCAGCAGGCCTTGAGCTGAGCTAAGAATTCAACAAAGATTTTGCAGAGCATTTGCATTTCTAAAAAAACTACCTGGGTATAATATGAAACCTATAGAAAAAGGATTTCATTCGTTTGTAATTCAGTAACAATACCTCTTGAGTCCTGTGAACAGACTAGTGGAGTAGGAACTGTTTCTGCCTAATTTTTAGCCTTGACTCCCTCCATTTTACAGAGAAGAAAACAGTGTAGAGAAGTATAGCAGGAGTCCGGGAGGTGGGTTTAGAGTCTGGGTTTCTGATTCCAAATGAGTTAGGGATCTTGTTGCTGTATTTTTTTTTTTTTTTGTTTGTTTGAGACAGGTTCTCACTGTGTAGCACAGACTGGCTCAGACCTCGGATTCTCCTGCCTCTATCTCCCGAGTGTTAGAATTATAAACATGTGCTGTCATGCCTGGCTCAAGTGAATTGTTTCTATAATGATGAGAGAGTTTGACCGAAGGTGAAAGTAGCAGTAAGGATGGCTCACCTGTCCTTTGAGGTGCTACGTTATGTTTCTTCTTAGAATTTAGGACTATTGAATGACTCCTTGAATGATTAGCTGAATATAAAGATTTTAACCAGAATCATGTTTCTGCTGCAGTGTGTGCCATTTCCTGTGAGGTTGGGGGTGGGGATGGGTAACTGTATCTGTGAGAGTCTTATTGACAAGAAGCACCCTCACTCCAGAGCGTCCGCTTGCAGGGAGCTGAGTAAGAACCTCACTTTCTGGAGGGTCCTCTGTCACCTGACAAAAGGATAAGAGACACCTCCATGTGTCCAGTATTGGATTTCACCTCCTGCCTTTTATGAATTTTAAGAGAATTGGTTTTGTGGTTTTCCTTTTAAAAAAATCTAGTGTGTGTGTTGGGTGAGGGGATGCTAGTTAGAGGGTTACCCTAGGCTTAAAGAATAGACCTTATCACAGCTGAAATCCAACCTGTAAGCTGTTTATATGCTTTATGGTACTGAGATTGCAAAGTAGTTTTTAAATTGGAGAACCATTCTGGCTGTTATCTCTTATCCAGTGTGATGATGTGCAAGCATCTGTCTTCAACCTCAGGCACATCTGCCATTAGTACTCCGTGCCTTGAATGGCTTGTTTCTTTTGCAGAGCGGGGTGGTTTGGGCAGACCTCTCTCCTTGGTGCACATAAACTAAAAGCTGGACTAGCTCACCTCCAAGGTCACCTGCTAGCCAAGGTTCTTGATTACTGTCTTTGATGTCTGTGTGGTACAACCCACAGCCGTCTGCTATTTACAGAAAGAGGAAATACATGATTTGCAGTCTCTGGGGTAGCCTGAGACATTGGCCTCTAAGCTTCCTGTATTTCTTTACTTAGCAATAGTGACCAGTTCCTCATAGGTCTGACCCTGGGTAAAGCCCCGAGGGTAAAGAAGTACAGAGAAGGAACACCCCCTCTTTGTGTCTTCCAAGCATGAAAGAGGAGTGTTTAAGTGAATAGCAGTGTAGTGTGGCCATCCTTACAGGAGGCTAAGTGGCCAGTGGGCAGAGGTGACATGGAGTGGCACAAAGGGTACTACCAGACCATGGGCCCTGTCTATTTTATCTTACACTTTTCTCTTGTTGTGCCTAATGTTCCCATACTCACAGCCTGCTGATGAAGAAGATCTGGATAAATGTTTGGTGTGGTTATATGTTCCCTCCCAAGTCTCCTAGATGTCACCTGTCCAATCGATTAGCTTCTGCACAAAATGATCAATATCTATATGTATATGCATGTGTCACATGTGGCCCAACCTGTTAGTGACGTGTTGTGGTGAGGAAATGGTAGGGAAAGAATGTGGTATTCTCTGTGAGACTTAGGGAGACAACTTGTGCTCTGAATGCCTTACCATCCAAGGGCATTGCAAACCAGCTCTTGTTTCCAGCATTATTGAACCTCAGAGATTTAATCCTTCTTGCTGATAAGAACAAAAAGAATGTGACTTATCACTCCCATCTCTGAGGAGATGGAAGGAAAACCCCCTTTCTTGCAGTGTGATTACGTGTTATTTGACAGCTTTTCCGTTTGCCCATTCATTTCGGTGTTTGAGTAAGTGAGCTTAGCTGGCGGGGGTTGAGTATTGTTGGCTTTATAAATTCGATGGCTCCTTTTTGAAGTGATCTTATTCTTACTCCTTTCCTCCACCATTGAGAGTTTTTAAATATTTGCTAATGCAGATGTTCGATTTTTATCTTAGCTCTTTCTTGGTTTAACTTTATTCTTATGGGCAGTTAAGTGGAAGATAAGGAGTCCTTCCTTTTAATTCTTTTCAACTGGTGTTGCTCAAATATTTGGAAAACAGCCAAGTCCAAGAAACAATGAACAGTCAGGAACCTGGCTGAATGGAGGTGAGGAGGTACCTCTCATGTCAGGTGACAGTGCACCAGCAACTGTGGGCTGTCATTAGGGTCAGGGGGTGTGTGAGGCACAGCCGTTTTCTATGTTTGTATCTTCCCTTCAGAGGATTGAAGGTATTGGTGTGTACTGTGGTTTCTTCTGTGTGTGGTTCTTAAAACAGCAGTGCAGCGGGCAGCTAGGGCCTGCTTGACTTGAGAGCTTTTTTGGGAGTCTCTGTGTTTGCTCCTATTCCCATCCGAACTGATATTAGCTTTGCTTTTGGAAGGAAGGAAGGAAGGAAGGAAGGAAGGAAGGAAGGAAGGGAGGGAGGGAGGGAGGGAGGGAGGGAGGGAGGGAGGAAGGGAGGAAGGGAGGAAGGGAGGAAGGGAAAGAGAAAGAGACTTTTACATTTGTCTCTGCAGTTTAGCAGTGATTAAAAAAGAAGTGAACAAATAGAAAAATACCCACAGCCTCTCAGCCCCTCAGCTGCCATCACACTGGCTCTGCGTATGGCCTCCTGAACACTTTAAGCCTTGCTCTTCTGAGAAATCCCCAAGGATTTACTTTTTTAAATCATTGCCTTAAAAACGTATCCATGAACAATACCACACTTCACCAACCACCCCAGGAACCCACACCAGGGGTTTGGGTTTTGTGTGCACTGTGATAAATTGGGCCGGCTTCCCTGGAAATGTTCAGAAAAACCCAGGATCCTGAATGATTTGCCTGGCAAATCAATCACCTTCCCCAGGGAATTTAGACAAAGACCAAGCTACAGATTCAGGAAGTAAACCCCAAAAGGGGTGGTGCGTCTGTCTTCGCTTTATATCTTTTTCTTTCTAAATCAGGACTCCACTGAAAGTTGATTTACACTGTGGATCGGGGCTGAATGGAATCCAATTGGAAGTCACTTGAACACTGTTTTGATGTGAGATTCAAAGCTTCTGCAAATTTATTTTATCTTCTACATTTGCTGATCTCCTGCTTGTAAATCCTGTTGAAGGAGAATAAAAATGACTGCAGCCTGATGGGAATTAAATGTCTGAAGTTCAAAGCAGTTTGCACATCAGAGCAAGCGTCAATCAAATGAACATCTTGCAAGGCAGGCAGGGAGTGAATTTCTCCATGGGGAAGAGATCAAAGTGGGAGTCACAGCCCTGTTTTCTCCCTCGGGACAGCAGTTCGATCAGTTGTTCATGAAAGTAAATCCAAAAGGAAGGCTTTTCCCCCCTCTCTCCTTTCTTTCTTAAGGGGGTAGGAGAGATAGAGTTATTCCTCTAGAAACTGAATTCTAGGAGCTGGCTTTATCTTATGAAAATAGGCAAAGAAGTCAGATTTAGTCCTATATCTTCTTTTTTAAGACTCAAGGTCTAAAGGAGTTTTAGGTAGGATTTTTTTTTCTATTGCTACTTTTTAAAAAATCATAAATATGAATACTGAGATGAATCAAACCATTTAAACTGATTGCTCATGCAGCTTATATGAACATGCATGTTTTTTTCTAGTTCTTGACCTCTCTATAAACCTGGATTTATATGCATATGATTGGCAGCTGATATGTCCCTCATTGCAAATTGGTTTAGGTAAGTCCTAGGAGTAGCTAACATGTTTTTATAAAGACTCTCACCCATGAACTTTGTTTCCATGGGCCCCAAATCTGAGTGAGTGACTAGCATGTTGCTTTTTATAAAATGCTTTTCTTGAGGTCACATGTGCATTAAATGTGTTCCTGCCTTTGGGCTGGTGACCATTCTTCCTAGGTTGAGAGGTAACTAGTATAGCAAGATGACTAAGCAGGTTTCCTTCCCATGTTTAGAGTTCAGCAGATTTGGAGTCTGGACAACAGCAAGCACTTATCCTGTGTGAGCAGAGAACTGGGAGATAATCCCCCTTCATTTTTGCTTCCAGTTGGCCTGCTAGCCCAGACGCTCTCCTCCCCTCCCCCTTCTCCGTTCCTTTATGCCTTCTCTAGACATCTCCTCAGCACTTGACTGGTACATCAGTGACACAGGCAGTGAAGACAGCTTCAGGGTGGCTCTATATCCAGGTTTTACATAAACTTGCAGGCAGATAGGTGCATGCATAGCTGCTGAGGTGCAGCAGGGGCTCCAAGGAAACTTGAAGCAGTTTGAACCAGAGAGAAAAGACAGCTCAAGAACTGCCTGGGGGCAGGTTGCCTAACAGGGTTTCCTAACTGCTTATTACTCTCCTTACTAATAATCTTTGTGTGTGTGTGTGTGTGTGTGTGTGTGTGTGTGTGTGTGTGTGGTGGGGTGGGAGGGTGAGGTTCAAGATAGTGTTTCTCTGTGTAGCACTGACTGGCCTTGAACTCTGAGATCCACCTGCCTCTGCCTCCCAGGTGCTGGGATAAAAGGGAGGCGTGCACAACCACTGCTGGGCAAACCAATCTTTATTTGAGAGAGGGGAAAAAAATCCTAAAATGAGTACGATAAATTGCTCATCTTATTTTTGGATTTTTATTGATGACATCATTTCAGTGTTTATGTTTCCTTTCCCTGAAATTTATACTCATGAAACCTAATCACCACTGGATCGTATTAGAAAGTGTGTCCTTTGGGGAATGACTGCAGAAACTGTCCTGGAGGGCTGTCTTGCCCCCCTTGAATTCAGTTTTCCCGACAACAGCATTATGTTAAATCTGATTATAAAATAATAAAAAAAAGCATTCCCTCTCCCCCTACCCAACTCCCCCCAAAAAAGGCAGGAAAAAGACACCAGATCTTAACTACAAAGCAGAACAACTCCAGTCAGGTTGGGGTTGGGTGGGGGTCTTGGGTGGGAACTTATCCTAAGGGCAGCTGAGGAGGAATGTAGGTTGATGAGCCAGCCTTGAGGAGAAGGCCCATTGGACACTGGGGATCAGCAGACAAGCACATGCTGAGTCTGGTGTGGTCAGAAGAGAAGTCTGGGAGATAACAATAATAATACATGATGCATCGTCAAACTGTCTTATGCTCAACAAAGGTGCATGCATTAGTGCTTTTGTGAGCAAACCACTTCCGCTTTCATTACTATGAAGATGTTCTCATTACAGCTCTTCGAGATCTGCTCCAAGGAGGAAGTAAACCCCTAACAATAGTTCCCTGGTCTCCCTGCTTCCAATAAATCAGCTTTCATTTTACAAAGACCCCCTCCAAGATCAGCTCTCCCAGGGTGGGGTTCAGAGCAGGTGTCCTAACTGTGGACACCCTGCCCAGACACAAGAGGACTATATATCTCAGCGAGAGTTTCCCTGGTAGGGTGTGCCAAACACCATCCTGAATTGCCCTTTTCAATAAGCTTTTCCTTCTGTGTCATTTAGAAGCAGAATGTTGTGTGTCCTGTCTCAGCAAAAGAGTTGGGGCCAGAATTCAAGTCTCCTTTGCTTCCTTCCCTTGCTGTATATCCTTTGCTTCATTTGTCTCTATTGTGAAATAGATAGGTGAAAGGGGCCTTCAGAATTTGTATGACAGCAGCTCGCTATGAACTACAGGCATACCTAGGTGCTATTTGATTCTCTTGATCCAAACCAAATCCAAAGACTCTGTCCTTGGTGAACAAAATCCAAATACCATTTGTCTTTAGTATCTTTAAGATATACTACGGAATACCTGTGCTCATACAGGAAGCAATTCTCTTCATTTATTTTTGAAAAGTTATGACAACAATGAAGGGCTTTCTTGTTCCTCAGAACCAGCCAAACTCAGATTCCATCCCCCCCAAAAGAATAAATTGATCTCTGCAAAGGCAGGGTCCAAAAATCTACCTCCAGCATCCATCCTGAGTGATTCTGGTGTAACTAGATGCCCAGTGGTTTGTAATCATTCAAATGAGTCAGTGCCCATTCATTAAGCCATTAGGAGCCTTCTGGACACCTCAGAATGGGTAGGCATATGAATATTCATGAAAAGTGGGTTAAAATAAGCACCCACTTTACAGAAAACATGCTAAAATAAAAAATGCTAAATATTATGATTACAACCTTTAAACTAGCTATTTAATATTATAAACTATATTTATATATTTATTTATATATTATAGTATATATTTATATAATATATAGAACCATATATAATACATTATATTATAAATATGTAAATATAGCACACTCATTATTTATTATATATTTAATATTATAGATTATAAACTAGCTATTTAAATATAGCTATTAAAACTAGCTATATATTTTCTCCTTTCTTATCTGTTTATGAAGTTTAGTTCACAAAATCCACTCATTAAAAACAACAACCAAAAAAACCACAAATGGAGAGATGGCCCAGTGGGTAAAGAGCTTGATACACAAGCATGAGGACCTGAGTTCAGATCCCCTAACCCATATGAAAGCTGAGCACAGCAACCTGCTCATGTAAACCCAAAGAGCAAAGACAAGAAGATCGTGGGGGCTTGCTGGTGAACCAGTGTAGCCACAAAGCAAGGAGAAAGACCCTGCCTCAAAACTTAAGGTAGAATGTAATAGAGGAAAATACCTAATGACAACCTCTGGCTACCTCACAGAGACATGTTATCCCTCTCCTCTCCTCTCTTTCTCTCCTTCTCCTCCCTCCTCCCTCTCCTCCTCCCTCTCCTTCTTCCTCTCCCTCTCTCTCTCCCCCTCTCCACAAATAGAATCACAAATTTAACATATATGACAAGCTTTTGAGAGAACACAGAGGCATACTTGGAAAGGTATCCAACATAAGGATAGATCTTTCTTAGGAAGTATATACAATTAGTAACCTGAAAGATAGCCAGACATACCTTCTGGCTGGAGAAGGAGAGCCTTCTAGACCTTGGCTGTCCAATATGACAACCACAGTTAAGTGACTTTTCACACTTGACATTAAATAAACAGGAAGGGTAGTAAGAATTCTATTATATTGGCCACGTTTCAGATGCCTAGTAGCTATGTATGGTACTGGACTTATCAAAACACATGCATTCATCATCCAAGGTTTTTCTGGGTTCCCCTGGTATAGTCCAAACTTGAAGAAACATTTTTTTTTTTTTTAAGAAAACTAAGTTTTATTAGAAGACAGCTACATCGAGTTTCTCTGTGGCTACTTGTGCACTAGAGTAACAGAGTGGAAGTGTTCCAACAGAACTTATGGTCCATGAGGCCCCAAATACTTATTGTCTGGCCTCCTATAAAGGCATGTGTGAAGGGAAGGGCTTCTGTTTGCTAGTGCACAGGGAAGATGAGATTGTGGTTTATTGTGTCACCAGTGTGCACACAGGTAGCTGGCTCTATTTTAACCTCTTCTTTCTCCCCATCCATGGCTTCAAAAGGAGCAATCTTCTCATCTAGACAATTTGGAGCAAGTCTAGAGTAGAGCCACTCTGTGTATGAAGCAACAGTATCCTGTGATGCACATTGTCGATAGAATTCTAAACTGGCTGGTGTTCTCAACACCCAGTTACCTAATCCATCTTTGAGAAGATACTTAAAAAATATTCTTCAATTTGGGGGGTTGAAACTGATGTGAAAACACAGCTCCCTTGCTTATAACATAAATCTAGCTCAATGGTTCTTATTAGTTGACCAACAGATAATCTAAAGTCATGAATGAATAGATGGATCTTGAGTTTAGAAGTGTCCCTCCGAGAGCTTGGTAATAGAATTTCATTCATTCCCTGGTTAATTGATGAGGTATACACTATATGCACCACAGAGTTTAAAGAGCTAGTATTGGGTTGAGTTTATTGACTGCCTCCTGGAATCTTTGGAGCTCTCTCTACATTTGAAATGGGATATATGGAAACTGAAGCTTTTTATCTATCCTTCCTACTGTTTATACAAACATGTTGGTGTGTATAGCTTAACTTTTTGGCTACTTTACTGGATTCTTTTATCTACCACCCTCCTTCTCCAACCCTCCAACCCCCTAACACTAGGTAGAAGAGAAAGAAGACTAGACGGGAAAGGGGAAGTCAACCTCATTAGACTACTTTCTTCTGATTAGGGGCATTGAGTTCCTTTGGGCAATGTTGGTCTTCATTATCAGGATAGCCAATTTCTTCTTGTCTCTTTGCTCACGACCAACCACAGCAACAGGAACCAGCAACAGCAGGGTGAAAGGCAGCCCTCACACTCTCTTGGGGTTCTGACATTTTTATACCTTCTGATAAGTCCCCAGAATTTCAAATGTAAACTATCTTCAGCTAGCAGAATTACTCCTCTGCCAGAGTATGAGACAAATCAGGGTTAGCTGCCTGATAACAATTGTAAGCAGCCTCATATCCCATACCTGGGATTAAAACAAAAACATTCAGATAATATGACTGGATTTAAAAGAAAATTCTCACTACAGGTGTGTGTCTGAGTATATTCTTTCAAATTATTGTTTTCTGGAGTAAATGTTTTCTGGTACTGGCTCTACCCATGATCAGCGTGGGTACTAGCACTGTCCTGTCTTTTGTACTAATACTGAACTTCTACAAGAAATCAAGAGACTTCTATGTATGATGACAGGGTAGGGGCCAGTTCTGAATCAGATACCAAGAGAAGCATATCCACACATTACTTTTAACCCTTAAAAAAAAAAACTTTGTAAGATAAATTTTATTTATTTATTTATTCTCAGGTTAAAAAAACTATGTGTCTCAATGTCAGACATTCATTTGTGAGTGATAGGACAGAGATATTTCTACTCCACAGTTTGTACATCCCTTTACTACTGTCCTTAGACTTGGGCCATTGGTGCTCAGCTACAATATAGTGAAAACCTGTTTCATAGCTATGTCACTGCTCAAGCCTGAATCTTGTCATCTGCTTTTCATATGCTTTTATCAGCAGTAATAGATCAAGTTCCTAGAATTAAAATTGCTTTTAAAGGTTAGTTCTCTTTAATCTCCTAGCATTTGAACTTGACTTCTAAGCCTTCTAGCAACTGTTACACCTTTTCCACAGCACATTATTTAGGATAAAATTTTAATTTTTGGTTGTTCTTGTTAAGTCACCATACTACTGCTTATGGGATGGCCTATTCATACACGATATGAATGAATGTTTTTATCAGTTGTTTTTCCTAGATGAGAAGCTCACCAGCTATGCACTGCTAATCCTTTTCTGTTGTTTCAGGTTTGATGGGAACTTCAATACCAATGTATCAAGAACCGTGAGTTGTGATCGACTCTCTACTACTGTGAACAGCCGAGCCTTCAACCCTGGACGAGACTTAAATTCAGGTCAGTGTTTGTTTTTTTCACTTCCTAAAGGTAAACTGCATCCCACATATTCACAAAAAAATGTACTACCTCAAACATTCTTGTTTACATTTTAAAGAAATATATCATCTACTTAATTGTATATGTTTCTCAGGAACATTGAGTCTATAGGAAAGAAGGGAGAACTATTAAGTTGGCATATATTAAGCATGTATTTTATAGCTATAGATCTGGAAAATGCCAAGTGCTGAACCAGGCTCCTTGTTACATCTTCTCGTTCCATGGAACTTTTACATTCTTTATTTTAAAGGCCATGTCAGTGACCCAGCTGTTGCTATAATAGGAGGAGTTCACTTTTACTTTCATTTTCTATCTGTAATCTTTAAGTTTGTTTTAGGGTTTTCTAGATGAACAGTGAGGGAAGGTTGTTTACCAGTAGAGTCGGCACTATTACACTATAGGCTGGGATTGCATTTGCTTCTTTATCTCACCAGAACTCTACTGTATGCATTATAGTAGCTCATAGGAATTGTGTTTATACAGATAGCAGCTTCCAATTCCAAAGTACCAAGAGGCCTCTCCTCTCTTGCCCTCAAAGTTCTGTTCTAAATTTCTCTCCTGTTTTCTCTTGTGAGCCCTTGTGCATGTTGGTTGAGAGATCTTAAGACCTAGAGGCTCCCCATTTAAGAACTGGGACAACTTTGAGAAATAACAGCAACCTCAAGTTTCAGATTTTACCAAGACCCAGAAAGGTTCTAAGCCTTCACATTGCTGGGAAGTTGATGGATCTGATCCTTAAGCGTGAAGGCCTACATTTTCCAAACACCAGGACCCTTGTAGACACATAAAACTCAAGAAAGAAGCCAGAAGACCAGAGTATTTACTTATAGGACCCCATCCAGACTGCCTGGGGGAGAGATTGTAGTCTTTGGGAATTGTATACACAAACCAGGGAGTCTGTTGGATCTAAAAAGAAAGGATTGTACATTTTAAGCTTCTTGGGGATAATGAAACCATAACTGCTAGATAAATGATCCAGCCTTCCTCTGCCAAGCACATACTCTGAGCCAATGCACATCACATATTCAATCATTTTTATTTGGTCAGAGAGTCTGGAAGTCTTCTGGAGCAGGTGAGGTTTACTGCCACACAGGAAGTTAAATGAGAATAGTTTTCATGAAAAGAAATCATATAAAGTCTTGGAGTGGGAGAAGAAGGTTAGTTGTGGAAGATTGCACAGTTGACATGGGCCTCAGAGCTGACTCAGGGCTTCTCCTCAGAACACTCAGCAGCACAAAATGTGTTGTTGCAATAACAACCTGTGAGTAGAATCAGTTATCTTTCTCCCAAAATACACAAGGTAGCTTAGCACTGTCTGTGATTCAAAAGTGTCAAAAGTCACACTGACTTGAGAGGTTCCCACTAGAACTAATAAAAAAATAGTATAGTATCCCTTTATATAAGACCTAGACCCATTTTGTAATTTCATTAGTTATCTTTTAAAAATGATAGTGTAGTCTTAATTTCAATCTGAGTACATGTTGTTTGTGGAATCAAGAAAAGATAAATAAAATGAGGGAAATACAGATTACAATAGCACCTCAGTTGGTTCTATGATATCTTCTGTGGACACAAAAATATGCAGAGGCTTAAGTCCTTATAAAATAGGGTGACATTTACATACAGCATCTGTGCTTCCTCTCATTTTCCTTAAATCATCTCCAGATTACTTATAATACCTAATATCATGCAAATGTTATGTAAATAGTTGCCACACTGCATTCTTTAGGGAATAACCAGCAAAGGTCTACACCATTCAGACACTCAGGTATTTCCACACATTTTCAACCTGCTGTTGGTGGAATACACATGTAGAGAAGGTTGTTTATAAAGGCAAGTTTTATGCCTTTTACGTAGACATGTCTCTAATACTAGATCCACAGGCTGATGTTGAGTTTCTAAGGAGTGTTCATTACTTCCTGGTTATGGGGTTGGGACTAGTAAGGACAGACTGAGTGAGGCTGGAAGGATTGCTTAGTAGGAAAAAGTACTTGCCACAAGCAGGAGGACCTGAGTTTGAATCCCCAGAACCTACATGCAATCAAGTGTGGTCATATATACCTAGAGTCCTAAGCTAGATGGGAGTTAGAAATAGAATCTCTGGAAGCTCACAGGCCAGGTAGCCTTGTGTACATAGCAACATCCAATGAAAAGATATCCCTTCTCAAAGAAGGTAGGATGCAAGGACCTATGGTTGTCCTTGTGACTTCTATATATGCTATGGCTCATGCATGCCTACACACATACCTTTGCATACTATTTATGTGTCCACACAAGGGCAAACTGGGGAAGAATGAAGGTGGTTCATGCACATAGGAAGTTATGGAGCCTAGAATGATACTCCCTTGCCTCTGCTAGAGCCACCTACCTCAGAGAAGGACCAACCCTTGACAGATCTGGGAGCAGCCACAGCCAGGGCCTCACCTGCACTTCCTTACCATCTTTTATCTATTCGTGGTTTCTGACAGCAAGCTCATTGTTGAGATCTAGTCCCATCATTAATAATAATAACACCATGTCTTTTTCAAATTGAATATAGAAGCAATTCTAAGTCATTGCCACCTAGCCACTAACTAGAAAAAATACACATAACAGGACTTTTTTTCAATAAGAATTTAAGTACTTGGCCAGAAGGTATAAACAGAACAAAGAGCTTATTTAGAGGTTGAGAGTTACTGGTTATAAACAAATAGACAAGAAATATACACCAAGTGATGGTAAATACTACTTTGTTTTGACTATGTCCCCTGACCACCCTCCCCCACCTCATACTCCAAAACCTTAGGTCATGAGACTTTACTCTTATAAATGGATTAATGCCAATTATCAAAGAGCTTGAGTACCACCTCCTTCTGTCTCTCAACCATTCGATACCAACTGCCATGCTCTAATATAGAAATCCCTGAGCAGATGCAGCCTCTCAATCTTAGACTTCCCAATCTCCAAACCGCCTTCTGTTGCTTATACTACACATTCAGTGTGTGGTATTCTGTTACGGGAACATAAAACAGATGAGAGCATGCCTGACCAGGCAGACATAACTTGGAGATGAAACATAGGGATCTCTGATGTTTGGGACTTCACCCTTTTATGCAGGAGCTCATTGACAAGATCTGAAGAAGTAGGGCTTGCAGATCATGGACATAACTGAAGGAAAGGGATCCAAGGCAAAGGCTCTGAATTTTGTTTATGCTCAAAAACTGCAGAACCGCCAGTGTGGCTGTGGTGGGGCCTAGGGGTGTGGGCATGGAACAGGACATTAGGTCAGATGTTTTGGGGCCAAATCCTGATGATCCTTGATTCACCAGCCATTATAGGACTTCAGCTGCTGCTGAATGCAGAAGAAGGCATATGGAGAAGGGATGGGAAGAATATGGAAATATGAATCAAGAATGGAATCGGGTCTCTAGTAAGAGCGATGTTTTAGGTGTTTAGCGGATACTCAAAGAGAAGGATCTCATAGCTGGTTATGCAAGTCTGGAGTCTAGGGACAGGGACAGAATAGATTTTTTAATTTGTCTAGCTAGCACCTGTGTCATATGACTATAATCATGTAGCAGGCAACTAAGAGAGAAAAGGAGCCCAGAGATAGAATCTTGGAGTCTCTTGTCACTTAGAGAACTCTGAACAAGAAGGAATCAGGAAAGGAATTAGAAGTCTAGGAGTGGGTGGGGTTGGAACTCAAGGTTATCTTCCAGAAGCAAGTTACAAGTTGCTTCATGACAGAATAGAGAACAGCTGTGTGGAGTTTCTTAGCTTGAGCAAGGGTGAGAATGACAGCCATAGACTTTGGTGACAGGCCAGGAGTTTATGGGACACAATGGCAGAGTAGGATGAGAGGCAGGTCCTGGAGGCTTTCAGGAATGAGAGAAAGGAACTAGAGACAGTGCTCATGAACTGAGATTTGCTTAGAGGAAAAAAAAAATTGTGGGCTATAAGTATCAAGGGGATATTTTAAGTTGAGAAAAATTGCAGCACATTTTGCGTTTGGTGTTGCAGAGAAGAGACTGTGACCAGAGTCTATTCTGTGTGAAGTAGGAGATGCGGAATGAAAAATGAAAAAATGAATGATTGAAGGAGAGTGAAGGAAGAGCAAGTGCATAGAATGATAATCATCAGGTCTGGAACTTTGGGATGTTTTCTTTGTTGCAGTTAGAAGAGGTGTGGCCTCCACAGATTCATGAGTTTAAATATGCTTGATCCATAGGGAGTGGCACTATTAGGAGGTATATGGCCTTGTTGGAGTAGGTGTGGCCTTGTTGGAGGAAGTCAACTTCACTGTGTCACTGTGTCACTGTGGAGGTGGGCTTCTAGGTCTCCTATGCTCAAGCTACACCCAGTGTGACAGTCTCTTCCTATTGCCTTCAGATCAAAATGTAGGACACTCAGTTTCTTCAGCACCATGTCTACTTGCACGCTCCCATACTTCCTGACAGGATGATAATGGACTAGACCTCTGAACCTGTAAGCCAGCCCCAATTAAATGTTTTCCTTTATAAGAGTTGCCTTGGTCATGATGTCTCTTCACAGCAGTAAAACCCTAACTAAGACACCTTCCAAGCGAATCATTCTTATTATGAAGCCAGATCATGCAGTGGAAATTAGAGAGTGAAGAGGCTGTCTTCTGTTCTGTGACTACTCTCCTTTACTGGGGTGAGAGTAAAACTCAGATAAATCGTCAGCCATTCCTGCAAGGGCTGGCAGTGTAGCTCAGTAGCCTCACACTTGCCAAGTTCCAGGCACTGAGTGGAGCCCCAGCATTCCTTTAAAATGCTATTTCATTTCACCATTTATTTGTTAAGGGATATGTAAGAGGGTCTGAAAATCAGGGTGGAGGTACACGTAAGTAGGATGGAGCTAAAGACTGGATCTTGAACTCTGGTCATTCTTCGAGCATGTCTCAAGTAGAACCTGCTGCCTGGCAAGAGCTGTTCTCGGCATGGTTGGCACAGCTCAATTTACAAGCAGCTTTTAGCAATATTTAGGTATTTAAGCACTGGCTGGCTTGCATTTGAAGTTTTGTGACATTCTACCAGGTGGTGGCTGTGTCCCAAAGTCCACATACTTGAGCACTTACTTGTAACATGAGAGGTGTGGTAGAGGGTGAAGGGCGACCTCAAAGTCCCCCCTTTTCCTCCTTCTGCAGCCCATGCCCCTTTGCAGAGCAGAATTAATGTGCTCTGTAGGCTATCGCATGTCTGATATTTACATCTGTAAGATGTCCAGCCCCAGGCCCTTCCAGACTGTATATAATCCATCAATGGGCTCCTAATTGATAACACAGTTTCAGATTGCCTTTCAGACTAGCTGGAAATAGGCTCACATAAATTATAAACCATTCTTAGATTTATTTATTCAAAACTAGGTCATATATTCCTCCATCCAACACATATGTGCATTCTTTTCCTCAGAACAACCCTTGCCAGATCTCTACTTTCTAAATTGACCGCTTGTCCCTGATTCCATTCAAATAACTGAAGTTTGACAGCACATGTGTTATATTACGGTGCTTTCCTGCTTTTATCTCTAGTTTCTCACTCTTTTTTTTTTTTCCATTCAAATTCCCGCTGAGCTATTTTCTTGTGCATGGCCTCATCTCTAAAGAGAGATTATTTGAAGAGTCTATGGAAGGTTGCCTCTTGCTCTTTCGCGCCGAGAGTGGAAGTAGGTGTTAATCTTTCTTACCGAATGGAAGAGTCTCTGGACTTCATTGTGTTTGATTTAAAAAGCATTAGAAGTTGCAAAGTCCCGATCTTGGTAATAGTGTAGTCTTGAATGAGATACAGGACTGACAGGGTGCGAGGGGCATTGAGAAGTCATTAGAGATGAATGCTGCATGCAGGACATACAGGTAGACTCCAGAGCCTGTGGACCCCTGAGTCTATAGACTCTTATCACTTTGCTGACCTCAGGGCTTTCTTCAGTGGTCAATGAAAATGACTCCAATACAGATGGCCCCTAGGTCCCAGTGGCTTGACCTTACAGTTTTGGATTGTTGTTGTTGTTGTTGTTGTTTTGCATAATGACAATACAGAGTCTGAATGCATACAGTAGAAACCACCCTTGGATTTGGGGTCTTTACTCCAGCAGCAGTGTGCAATGTGATGGTCTGTCCTCATGCAGCACAGTGGAAGAGAGCTGCCACTCAGCCAGCCTATCACTTTCTCTCAGGAGAAAAAAACATGAATTCTACATTTTCTGAGTTCCTGAGCCTAGGTATGCTGTCAGATTACAGTGGGTTTGTTGAGACATGGCCCTATCATAAATCAAGATGCATCTGTACTATAAAAACTGTCTGTTAGATAACCAACCGGTTATCTAACAAGCAGGCTGGTAGCTTGCTTCATATTCACAAGGCCCTGGGTTCATTCTCCACCACAATACATGAATTAATTAGTCAGTCATTAGCAGAGTCCTCCAAGGAACCCTGTAGTGAAAACCCTGTATTTTCTCTAAAGAAAGAACAAAAGCTGAAGTTTTGGTTTGGTTGTTGCATTTTGGTCATAAAAAATTTAATGCTGGAGTTTGAGGCCAGCCTGGTCTACAGAGTGAGTTCCAGGACAGCCAGGGCTATGCAGAGAAATCCTGTCTTGAAAAACAACAACAACAACAATAATAATAATAATGCTTATATAATAAAACTAAGATCTATTAGATCTCGCACAAGTCTAGATTTTTGAGAGTCTATGATTTGGTTTTTATTCATCAGATGCAAAACACAGGGTCCTTTTTCTTAGCTCTAATTTTCCTTTCAAAATGTTTCTACAAACTTTGCAACGTCTCACAACAAGCCTGTGTTGTTTGTATGTCATTATAAATATATGTAAATATATTGTAAATACAAAAACTCAATACCTGGCTGAAAGCATTTTAGGGAAGAAAGGTTCATTTTGGCCCATGGCTTCATTGTATTGAGAGACACAGTAGAGCAGCTCTGGACCTGGGGCAGGAAAACATGGTACATTCACAAGGTGGACTAGAAGTCAAGTATATAGGCTAGAAAGGGGTGAACATGTAACCTTCAAAAGCTCACTCCTGGGTACCTCCTAAAGGCTCCAAATTTTCTAAAAGAGCATCGCAAGCTGGGATATTTTTTTCTTGTTTGATGTTTGAGACAGAGTCTAAATATGTAGCCCCAGGTGACTTCATACTCACAGAGATCCACCTGCCTCTGCTTCTGCCATGCTCAGATTAAAGGTGTGGACCACCATGTACAGACAGGATCTTTTGTACGCCATTAGCTGACATTTAAAAATATGCCATGAAGGGCAGAGCCTGCTAGGGTATATATAATATGTGATATATTAGTGATGTATTTAATTACGATGGACAAAATCTGCTTTTGTAAACTTAGTGAATATAACCTAAAACCTCTGTGCGCATGTATATACATTTTTACAAGACTGTAGTAATGGTTACATAATGGACTAGCCAGTTCCCTCCAAATCAGCCTTCAGACTGTTGTGCATTATCACTGCATTTGAAGTACTGGGTAGGACATAAGTGTTTGGCTCAACCACCTTGCAGCAGTTGCCATAGAAACTTTACTGTTAAAGTCATCCTTGGGTTTCTGTATAATCATCCTAAATTATCTACCATCCTTGCCTCTTTGTACCTCCCCCTTGTTTCCTTGTGGATATCCTGAGGTTGACTCAGATCTCAGCACCAGCCCACTGCTGAGTTTACTTACTGAAGAGGTCCCACTCATTTCTGGGAGATTGTCTCTTCATGGTCCCCTTTTGACTGTCATGCTACACACACACACACACACACACATACACACGTACACACTTTTTTCTGAGTCAGTTTATTTCACTTCATATAGTAAATGATCTTCAGTTACATTCAACTTCCTGAACATACAATTTCATTCTTTACAATTAAATAAATTTTTACAGTATGCGTGTGTGTTGTATGTTTCCTTTGTCTACTCATCTGCTGCCTAGGGTGGTTCCATGCAAGTATCTCTGTGGAAGGCTGAATTTAGGTGCTTCAGGTATATACCTAGGAGTGATTATAGCTGGGTCTTTTACTTCCATGAAGAACCTCCAAAGCTGGTTTCCATGGTAACTGTACCAGTGTACATTCCCAGGAGCACTGTGCAAGAGTTTGTTCCTCTTCTGGGGCTGGAGAGATGGCTCAATGCTAAGAGCACAGGTTGCTCATCCAGAGGACCCAGGTTCAATTCTCAGCACCCACATGACAGAACCATGTATAAGTCCATTTCCCAGGGATATGATCTTATGAATTTTCAGGGTGGTAGGCAGACACATGGTGCATAGACATGTGTACAAACATAACATTTCATCTATATGAGATTTCTTCAATAATTAAAAAAAATTCTTTTTTCCCCACATCCTAACCAGCATTTATTTGTTTCCTTGATGATAACCATTCTAAATGGAGTAAGATGCAATTCAAAAGCAGTGTTGATTTGCATTTTCTGGGTGGCTAAGGATGTTGAGCAGTTTTCCAAATATTTAGTCCTCCTAACTGTCACATTGGGTTGTGACTTGCCTCTTGATGCTATCTTTTCATTGAAGGGGAAATTTGGCTCTGACTTTGAGTATCTTCTCTGGTCTGACTCTACGGACCCACCAGTCCCCAGTAATAAGACAAAGACTTTTCGTTTAGCTTAGGCTTTTTCCCACCAGCTCCTCAGTCCCCTATATCTGACTTTCACCATGTCTGGCTGGTGAATACCCACCATATCCACTACCACCTCCTGCCAATTCTTTCCCAGAGTTCCTTTCTACCTGAATGTCCCACCTTTTCTCTCTTCCCCTGCTATAGGCCATCAGCTCTTTATTAAACCAATCAGAAGTTGATGGAGAAGAATGTTTATAAAACACTAAGACAAATGATGCTTCATAAAAGCAACAATGCCAAAGTCCTGAATAGCACTCTGCTGGTACAGAAGTCAACATTTGAATAATGCAAAGACAACCTTTACATGGTACACAAGATGATCCCATCAGCCTTCCCCCTCCTTTCCTTCTCTCTTTTCCAGTGTCCACTTTCCTTTCTCCTCTCTGTCACTTCCACCATGAGGATCTCTACCTCCTCTCTAGAGAAATAATTACTATTAAAGCCTCCCAAAACACTCCCTGGTTGTTTCCGCCTTCAGACTTCTTGGATACATACCGAATGTTTTGAAAACACTGACTCAAGCTCCCCTTCTCAGACTTCTTTGATCCCCTCCTTTTCCTCCTTTCTCACTCATCTTCATCCCCTTCTTCCTAAAAGCTTCCTAAGAGCTCCCGCCTTAGAGAATCCTTTTCAATGCTTCCAACCCTTCAGTTCCTATCACTCCTCTGTGCTTTTGTTTGTTATACTAGTTCTGCCTATAAGACAAGGTCCACCTTCTCTGATTTGTAACGCAGCCCTCTGTTCTGAAGGATCCGAATTTCTTCTACCTCGTTTGACAGTCTTAGGTTAGGGAGGTCTTTGTAGTTGTAGCACATTTTGTTTCCCAGGAACATAAGTCTGAGATAGACACAAGCAGCTGATGAGTAGAAGAAAGGAGACAGAGCTGTGCTGTGTGGGAAGGTCAGCATCTTCACAGCCACGGTGCTGCCTTTTGCCAACCCCAGGGCATCCTGGAAGTCAGGCTGCCCTTCAAAATTCTATTGCTTCAGTTGCCACTTTTTTCTCATGATGTTAGAGTTCATTCTTACTATAGAATGTTAAGTTTTTATATTGGACATCTTTGTAAAATGGAGGTTGTCCTGTCAGCCCCAGGCTCCCAGAAATAACGACTCTGAGACTCAAAATATTTTTATAAACACTGTGACCATAAACTTTGACTTGTTCTCCACTAGCTCATAACTAAATATCTCATTTACTCTGATCTAAGTTCTGCCACGTGGCTGTTTACCTCAGCTGAACTCCCATGTTTCTGTCTTCTTTCTTTTTCCTGGGTAAATCTTTTCATGCCTGTCAATATCCCAGAATCCTCTCTGCCCACCTTCTGTTCTACCCTTACTTATAGCCCATAGGATTTTGATTGACAGATGACACATCCAAACAATACACAGAGATTCTCTCCATACTCCTTGATTCTGTTCTTTTTATATCCAGTATAGTATCTTTCCTATAGGAAGCATACAAGTTAATCCTTGTTGATTGACAGGAGCTAAGATTGTCTGTGCCCTTGTTTATTTGTCTTTATAATCAGTATTAAAGTTACTGTTATATTGCTGTGAGGGGATGCCATAACCAAAGCAGCTGATTGAAGTAAGCAGCTAATTGGGGTCTTGCTTGCAGTTTCAGAGGTGAGTCCTTGGTCATCATGGCAGGGAGTGCGGCAGTATACATGCAGGGATGATACTGCACCAGTAGCTAAGAACTTACATCCTGGCAGCAGGCAGAGAGGGAGAGGAGCAAGGAGAGGCTGGGGTTGGCATGGGCTTTTTGAACCTCAAAGCTCTCCCAGGGACATAACTCCTCCAACAAGGCCACACCTCCTAATCCTTCCTAAGCAGTGCAACAGTTGGGAACCAAATATTCAAATATATGAACCTACGGAGTGATTCTCATTCAAATCACCATGGTAGGATAACCAAGGCTTTTGAAGAACCTCAGTGGGAGATGATTGTGGTTTCCTAAGAGGTAGCACTGGCTTCCAGTGCAGAGAATTTTCCCCATTGTGAAAGTGACACAGATTCCACAGAAGAGTAATGGCATTCACAAAATGTACTTGATCTTACCCCTATGGTAGATCCCATTCTGTAGGTGACAGTCCAGAGCAGTCAGCTCTTATAAGCTGAAATAGCAAGTGTCTTCAGCTCTTATAAGCTGTAATAGCAAGTATCCCAGTTTTGGCCTCCTGTCTCGAAATGCCAATGTTGAGATGTTTCTCTGTCTCTTCGCATGGCTTGATATCTGAAATTCCTACTCACTCAGTCTCCCTGGCTCATTTTTCAAAATTCAGTTTAGAGCAGCTTCATTTCCTAAGCCTGAGATCTAGAAATAGCCTCAGCCCCACCCGATGCTGCTTTGTAAGGACTTCTCATGGGGACAGGTTTATGTTAGCTGCAGCACTAGACATTAAAGTTAGTGACTTCAGATAGCTCACATTCTTGTGTGTATGTTAATATTGTTGGGAAGGAGGACAGGAGAAAAAGCCGCAGTTAAGAACAAAGCCCCAGGTCCCAGCTTTGAACTGGGTCATAAAAGATAACAGGAATTATTCAGGTGATGGTGATGCTTATATGCTTATGGCACATTCTGGAAGCTAAAAACATGTGCAGTCAAGATGGACCTTTGTTTTTAAGGTTGGATGAGCTATATTTTAATAGAAGAGCTTGGGTTAGGATTTAAAAAAAAAAACTTTGAAGCCAAGAGATTGGCAAATTTAAGTTGGGGAAGGTAGGAGCTTTTTGGAGAATGAGAAGGAAAAGCTACAGTGGACAATTAAGTCGAACTTGGAAGGGGAACTGGGCAATACTGGAAGGTGGATAGACTTTCCTTTGAAGTTACTTGACTGAGAAAACTCAAATTCATGACAACTGAGGATACAGGAAGGTACCACTAATGTTAATTGATGCATTTTTAAAGTTAATCAGTCTAGGAAAACCAAAAACCAGGTTGGGTAACAGAAGTATAATGTTAAATTATATGACCCAGTCCCAATAGGTAGTTTGTTTAAATCAAACAAAACTCATTGTGAGCTCCTCATTCTCAGCCAGGCTTGATGACAAAACCATGGTTTTGTTACTTTTTTTATTTCCACCATGACTACATGGAGATCACCTAGACATGTGGGTCCTCTGAAGAGCGGAAGGAAGAACAGACATTCATGATTTTGGACTGTCCCCGGGTTTGTTATAGTTCTCCAAGTCTTGAATGAATTAAGGACAGATTGGTTATTTTTTCCCCTATATGTTTAACTACAATAAATGAAGAACCCTGAATTTGGAACAAAATCTGATTTGAGTATGTCCCGTCCTTGGTATTGGGCTAAAATGTGTGAGAGGAGATAGAAAGGATCAGAATATCAATCCCCAAGTTTAGACAGCTGTCATTAACACCAAGACCAGTGGACTCCATGATCTGAGTCCTATTCAGCATTCAAGGTTGAATACCACTCTTTGCTTCCTGAACAACTTAGCTAAAATTAAGAATGAAGGAGTCTCTATAATCAGCCTCAGTATTTGGTCTCTTCCTAGCAATTAGGTACTTGGAATTTTAACCTCTTTGTGTTTTGGTCATATGTAAAAGAATGACTAAGTACCTGGTACATGTCCATGCACCTGATATACTTATCCTCCTAGAGCTGAATCCTTCCTAAACAGAACTCAAGTCCTTGACATAGACCATTCAAGAGTGCGTGGTCAAACAGAACTCTGGTGTGGGAGCTACAGACATGTGATCAGGTATAATGACCAATGCCAGAAGTTTTAATTGGAGTCTTTGAAATGTTAATTTGTTTCATTACTTGCTGTTTCACGGACTTTTCCTGAGGTATGCCATGTAAAAATCTGGCCTGTGCATGCTCATATCTCTGAGCTTAAAGCAGTTTTGTTGTTTTCTATTTGGCAGGCTATGGGAAGCGAGGACTTGGTATATTTGCCTGGGTGGTGTAGAGTTACAATCAAGAAAACCTAGAGTTCTTTAGGTGGGAGACAACCTTTCCACTACCAGTATTTTACTTTTATATTTAATCGCTGTTGGGTAAATATCGTGGAACAGACAAAAGTTATAGCACAACTCTTTTTTTTTTTTTTTTTTTTTTTTTTTTGAGGCAAGATTTCTCTGTACAGGGCAGGATCTGCCCCACCTCTGCCCCAGTGTTGAGATTAAAGGCATACACCACCACTACCTGGTTTACAGCCCAAAAGAGTTTTATAACCCTTGTCTTTCCTAATCCATTGAAAACCGATAGTAATAAATTTGAGGGGTAGAGTTGGTTTTGCTTTAGCTGAAGAGACTGGTGGTAGAAGACCCAATTAAATGCAATAGTCACATTTGAGGACATGGAAATCTGGGTTCCATATGTTAACAATGATTTATTTACAAAGAGTTAGTCCTGTCTACACTGGGTGACCCTTGGGACTCAGTAAATGAGAAGTAAGGAACACCTGAAAAAGGAACAGTACATTTCTGCTGTTTATCTGACCACAGTTTACATGTTGTAGTAAGAAACAAAACAAAAATCAAAACAAAAAACAAAACCAGCCAGCTGTGGTGGTACACTCCTTTAATCCCAACATTTAGAGACAGACGCATGTAGATAGATCTTTGAGTTCAAGTCCACCATAGTCTACAGAGTGAGTTTCAGGACAGACAGAGCTACATAATAGAGAGATCCTGTCTCAAATAAAGACAGACAGACAGACCATTGCTATATCGACATAGTTGGTATTTGCTCAGAATTTGCATAGAGCTATAAAAGGAAGACGTCAACTGTGTAAAAGTCCTTACACAGCTAGTGATAGAGTCTATAGTTTTCTAAAAGACGCGTTTCCATTTCCTGGTTTTCTTTATTTGCTTTTTGTAGTGCAGAAATCAAGTTGTTCCACATTCACAGTCTTGGGCAAGAATGTGCTAGCATATGGAGACACTGGAGACCCCTCCCTGAAGCCTCTCACTGCTAAAGTCAGAAAGCTGCCCTTTGTGTGACCTACATAAGTAAGATTCAGTAAATATTTGAAAGGCAGGAGGGAGGGAAGAAAATAAGGAGACTTAGTAGATCAAAACTTATCTCCCAGATTTAGGGACTGAATGGTCCTCATAAATCCATTTTATCTACCACTATTTTTTGTTTTCTCCTTGTAAAATGACATTATTTGAATGTATAAAAGGCTTTGTTATAACTAAAAATGTTTAGGACGTTGACTGAACCATTATTATAGCTTTTGTCTTAACTCCCATCGCATCTTGTTACTGATTGTTACCTGGAGTTGGGCTCACAGCATCACATCTTATCAATCTTTTATCACGGGCTTTTGACGTTTTAATTTCTAGAAGTGTTTTGATCTTGTCTGAGATGTTGTAATCTCCTGTCAACCTAAAATAAAGCCAGTACTAACTTAGGAAGTGATGAGAACTCCAAGGTGCTCTGCCCATACATACAATTCTTTAGAAGTCATTTTCTTTTTTGTTGGTTCATTTTTTAGTTTTGTCAAATTGATACAACCTAGAGGCTAGAGTCCTCTGGGAATAGGGAACATCAATGGAGGTATTCTTTCTGTAAGATTGGCCTATAGGCAAGCCTAGGGCCACTTTATTGATTGGTGATTGATAAGAGAGGACCCAATCCACTGTGGGTGGTGCCACCCTTGGGCAAATGTTCCAGGGATGTATAAGGAAGCAAACTGAGCAAACCATGCAGAACTAGCTAGAAAGCAGTATTCCTCCTTGGTCTCCGCTTCAGGTCCTACCTCAAAGACCCTCCCTTGGCTTGGCTAAGGTGATGTACTGTGCTCTCTACATACAAAATAAATAAACCCTTTCCTCTCTCTCTTTCATGCTTTTGGTCATGGTCATATATATATATAGTGAGCCTATATATATATATATACACACACACACACACATATACTGTGAGCCAAAACAAAATGTCTTCCCAAGTAGGCCTGTCTTGAGTGCTTAGCTGTATGTATGTATGTGTGTATGTATGTATGTATGTATGTATGTACGTATGTATGTATATATGTATAAAGAACTAGTGCAGAAACGCACTCCATAATAGTGGTCCTGAAGCAATATGATAGGGAATTCTTTGTAAACAAATTTCTAAAGAGGTTATTTTGTCTTAGAGTCTAGAATTTTAATTTGTTGTTCCTATAAATGCTATCCCCATTGGAGAAGCTCTTGAGTAGAAGTATGGTATTCATGAACTTGGATGTCAAATAAACTGGGGCTTTATTTTCATTGGTTTCTAACCTAATGTTATATCAAGGTAACAGTTCAAGTGTGTTTGCCATACTAGTGACTTACCAGTCACCAAAGAAATCCTGGCTCTTTCTTGATGTTAGCTCTCAAACCTGGGACATATGGCTAACTCAAGTATCTATTTAACATATCAAAGTGTACCTAGTTCTCCCAGCATCCCACAGCCCCTACCTGTTATAGGGTATGGCTTGTATACCCTTCCACCTACCCTTAACTTGTCCAGCCCAGGGGCTGGGCTGCCCTTCCCTCTAATCCAGCCATTTTGGTTACCCAGCCCTTCTGTCTGCCCTTTCCCCTCCTGGCCCTCCTCCTTCCCTTCTGCCCTCTTTCACTTGGTTCAGGGTTATGTTCACTCTGGACTCTCTCAGATGCCTGGCCTATGGTCTCCCTTTTATCAACAATAAACTTTCCTCTCCATCACACCTAGGGGCAGTCATGTCCTTCCTTCTTTTTCATCTCTTCTTTTCATTCAGTTCTCTTATACAATGACGATGAAGATGTTTTAGAAAAGCAAATTATGGAGGTGTTGGACTGTGTTAGTCTACTTTGTTACTATAGCTAAGTAATCAAGAGAGACCTCCTTGGGAAGATATTTTGTTTTGGCTCACAGTGCTCGTCCATGTATAGACTTATAGCTGGCAAAAGCCTTTCCTCAGTGAAATCCTTAAGCAACACAGGATGTCACATGGCAAATGACAGGGCACACCTGTATGTGTTTGTATCTGCTGGGTATCTCTCTTCCTCTCCTATTTATACAGCCACCAATATTCAATTATGGTGCTCTATTCTAAAGACCTTAACTACTCCTCATCACCTCAAAATGGTTCCACTTCTGAAGCCCATAGTTGGGTTGAGTTTCCGTCTTCGTATGTCACAGTGGGGATTAAATTGCAACACATGAACTCTGTAACTGTAATGGAAGAAGGAAGCTACTCTAAAGAAGCATCACTGCCCCCCACCTTTGCCTCTAAGACTGGTAAAGCAATAGGCCCCAAGCAATTGGCATTTCCCCAGTAATACCATGCTGGGATCCTGGTGCCAGCCAGAGGGAGAGCTCATCTCCTGGAAAAAGGTTTAGCACAGCCCTGACCAGTAATCAACTTGCCAACACAAAGATGATCTTTCGGACCACACCTTGGCAAGGACTACTTAACTATGCACATTTGCTGTCCATTTACATCTAGAGATGTTAGGATCTAAATTTGGAAAAGCCACTAGGCTTCTATGTCCCTTTTCTCAAAGGGACCACGTTGGAACTCTTATTTCAGCTTTTATTATTCTTCTAGTTACTTATTTGGTCTATTTAAGATCCTGTGACCAAACTTAGTTCATTAGGGCTGTCAGGACCCAGACTCTGACCCTAACTATGGTACTAAAACTACTTCCAAATGGTAACAAAGACCTACTACTAGACCCTTCGTAATGCATGAGTAAGAAAGGTGTCTATATCATGCTCTGAACCTGAATTTTGAAAACCATCTCATTGAGATAGAAATGGGAAATTCTGTCTACCTTGAAGTTGATTGCCCAACCCTGAATGTAATGCCTTTTTAAAAAAAAAAAACTATTATTTTATTTATTAGTTTATGTGTATGAGTATTTTTCTGCATGAATGTATCTGCATCACTTGTGTGCAGTGCCCTTTGGGGCCATAAGAAGGTAATAAATCCCCTGAGATTGGAGTTACAGATAGTTTTAGTCAGGCTTGGGTATGCTGGGAATTGAACTCAGGTCCTCTGAAACAGCAACAAAAATAATCTCTCCAGCTACTCCCAAAATTTCCCAAACACGCAATCAAAGCAAAACTGAAAGATAAAAATTTGGGGGGGTAAATACAAGTTGTACTGGCCTGCTGCTGGTCTGCAAGGTTTTATCCAAATGCTTCTAGCTCCTAGGCTGAGTTCACACTTTTCCAGAGTTTTTTATGCTATTGCTTCTTTTATTACTTTCTTTGTTTGTTTGTTTTCGAGACACTGTTTCTCTGTGTAGCCCTGGCTGTCCTGGAACTCACTCTGTAGACTAGGTTGGCCTCGAACTCAGAAATCAGCCTGCCTCTGCCTCCCACGTGCTGGGATTAAAGGCGTGTGCCACCACTGCCTGGCTTCTGTTATTACTTTATTACCTCATAAGATGAGAGCACTCTTTCTCATGTGAGACTACAGCCTGTGAAGGCTCCCACAGTCTAACAGCCGAGATTTACTTTTCTTTATCTTGCTCATCTAAATATTTCAGTTAGGTATCTTAACATATTTTAATATAGCTGGTATTTGAATATAGCTGGTACAGTGTGCACTAATTCCACCTCAATCACTAGAACAGAAAAATACCAATCTTCCCCCCTTTTTAATTTCCCCGTTTTCTGCATTTTGAAAACTAGCTGGAAATTCCTTGTTGTTGCTATTGTTGTTTGAGACAGGGTCTCGCTGTGTAGCCCTAGCTGGCCTATCTCTGCGCGCGGGCCCCCCCCCCCGCCAAGTGCTGATATTAAAGGCATGTGCTACTACGCTCAGCTGGAAATGTGTTCTTTTATAATTTCATAGTCCTCGACACACTCTTTTCTGATTTTAGTGCAAAGGTGCTACACATTCTAGAGAAACCATACCTTGAACTTTAAATTTGCATCTCTTCCTGGGCTGTGGATACACAGCATGAAGCATGATGCGGGGCAGCAGCAGGGATGGACAGATGCCCCATCAGCTAAAGTTCCTAAGAGCAGGCAGCCCGTACGCACTGTAGAGTGTACTGCGCAGCCCGTACACACTGTAGAGTGTACTGTAATGCCAGGGTCTCCCTATCCCTCTCTCTTCCATGCAGTTTATGTCTATGACATTTTCACCCCCTTTTTTTATAAAATGGGTTTTATCTTGATTCTGCCCAATAGGTTAATACAATGTTCTACGTACATTTAAGACAGGCTAATCTTGACTGTAGGTTGTGAATGCGTTTAGCTTAGGATATGTCCGTTTGTGGGGTAACCCAACTGTAACTTGAGCACCAGTATTTCCCTTCCACTGACCATCATGATTTGTCTTTTCCTTCTTTTGGTTTTTAAAGGGAATTTGTTAACACCTTTTCCAAATCTGTCACTTTACAGATGAGAAAGCTGGATTTTCATGGGGGACAGAAGTGAAGGCATTTACCCAAGTCACAGATCACTTGTTCTTACAGTGCTTACTAAAAAACTGGTCTGTAGTGTGCTCTGAGAATATGACAGACAGCCTTACTTTGGTTCCTGCCCTGGTGTAACTCACAGCTCTTTGGAGTGGGCAGGATCAAAGGACCAGCTATAAAAGTGGTCCACAGAATAGTATCAAGTTTTGCTGAGAAGTGCAATATTGGATATCAGGATGCTGACTGAAGGACGTTGGGTAATGTAGCCTCTGAGAAGTTGGTATTTGAAGGCAAAATTTGAAGGATAGCAATGAGCCGACTGGATGGAGAAAAGTGTTATCGAGGCCTAAGGACCACCTTGAAAGAGGACTTAGTACATTTTTGGCAGTAAAAGCAATAGCTCTTGATGTACCATGGACAGCAGGAGAGAAGACTGGAGAGAAGGGAGGGGCCTTTCAGAGTTTGGATTTAATGGTAGATGCAAGACAGTGGGAAACCTGTGAAAGCAGAATATGCTGTACATCTTAGAAAGATGCTTTTTGGATACTCCCTGGAGAGTAAGTTTAAGGTCAGATGGCTTGCCAGACTTAAAAGATGGATCCTAATCAGTCTTATGGCTTCTCATTCTGCGTCCATTTTGTGTTATCAGAGACTACTTAGAAGAAATAAGTACCAGCATGAATTAAAGAGAAGGTGCCATAGAGAGCTGAGCCTGTGTCCAAACGGCCTTCCTAGTCTTCCCCATGTTAAAAATGACAGAAAGAGTTAAGGCTCACATCTCTAACCTGTGATAAACTCCCAAAAGGATTTAGGTATGTCTAAGACACAGCTTCTCAGTCACACAGAACCTCTGTCTCTTACCTCAACCACTCTAGTTATTGTCTAATGTTGCTTCTGGCTGTTCTGGCTGCAAATATTGTATATCAAGTCTTCTAGGCCATAACAAGTGTCTGAGCTGGCTTCCAGCTAAACCAGTCCAGCCCACAGGTGAGTAGCAAACACCAAGATGCTGGCTTCCAGCTAGCTGTAACAGTTCAACAGTTTGTTTCTTCCTAAATATTTTTTCAGTTATAAAACCACTTTTGTTATACCTCATCAATAATTTACATCCTGTGTTTATCAGCTAATATAATTTATTATTTTAAGAAATGCCTGAACATGTGTATATTGATTCTGCCTCTAGAGAAATACACAATATGTGTTTATCTGGCTACTAATTGATAAATGTTTTGTTTGACTTCACTTTTCTCTACTCCGTCTTCAATTTATTTTTAAGACAGGACTTGAAGAATATGAGTTAATTACCAGAATCCCCTGAGTGTAGCTCTAAGATTGAAGCTTGTACTAAAAATGTTGGGGTGGGGGGTGAAGAGCCCTGGGGAATTTCATCAGTCTTATACCCACCCGCTTCAGATCAAGGCTAAGCCAAGTTCCATTTTCCACCCACTGGATCATTCTTGCGTAAAAAATTCTCGGAATGTACTGACTGAGAGTCACCTGACCCTCTGGAAAGTCTCAGGTAGAGTTCAAATATGTGTCATGCTTGCTAGCTAATAGATTTAAAGGTCAATATGCTTAGCCAATAAGTTTGAACTGTAACCTTCCCAATGTAACCTGTGCCCCTAAAAAGTATAAAAACTGTTTGTAGTAGACATTCAGGGTCACCTTCTCATCAGTCGCCTAGAGGGATGGATTGAGGGTTGACCCTGACACGCTAGAAAATAAACCTCTTACTTTTGCTTCAGGGGGGGAAAAACCTGTTGTTTTGTGCACTGTGTGTGTGTTCCTGAATATTAGTCATAAGTATGTTGTCAGAGCTGACCATTTGGTATTAGATAACCAACTGTGAACTTTTCGTGAAGAAGACTATTTCTCCCACTCTCAGCATTCTTCATGTACCTTTAGTCCTTTGTGTAAGGTTGAGGCACCGTAGGCTTTCCCATGTCCTTGTAGCAAGAATGTCTGTTATTGTTGTCCTTGTTCAGTTCATGTTGGTGGAAGTTCATGGATGTAGCTTCTGACATTATTAGGAGTCATAGAAAACTCTCCAATTCTCTGGCTCTTCCAATCTTTCTGTCTCTTTTTCCGGAATGTTCCCTGAGCCTTAGGGACAAGAAAGTTTTCTAGATGGATCCATCAGGGCTGTGCTCTACAACTCTGCATTTTAGTTGGTTGTGTTTTTCTGCCATGTTCTCTCCCTGTTGCAAAGGGAAGTTTCCCTGATGAGGACTGAAGATTGCGCTTATCTTTGAGTCTAAGGGAAAAGGTTTAGAATATAGTTAGGGAAGGTGCTGGTTTAATGTACATTTCCAAGATCTGTAGCCCTGATTAATTGGCTAAGTTTTCAGTACCAGCCATGGTTTCCCTTCTGTTGAGATAGTTTTAAAGACAATTAGAATTATTAGTTACTGCCAAGGTATGATTGCCACTTCTGCACCTGTAGAGACATTGTGGCATGCTGCTGTTGTGATTCATCGGTGTCTTAGCTGGGTAGGGCTGTTGGTGGCTTCCTTCTTTTAGAAATTGCATTACACCATGAAAACTAATCCTCAGAAAAGCATCCATTCCAGTTCATGGCCCTCTGGGCCCTGTTTCTGAAGTTCAGGGTGTGTTAGTTATGGTTGTGATTAACTTAATTGCTTCAGATAAGGTTGTGTTCTAATTAAGGTTACTACCACTGAGATGAAAAACCATGACCAAAGCAACTTGGATAGAGAAGATTTTATTTGGTCTGTACTTCCATATCACTGTTCTTTTTGGAAGGAAGTCAGGACAGGAACTCAAACATGGAGGTAGGAGCTGAGGCCATGCAGAGGCCATGTAGAGGCGCTGCTTACTGGCTTGTTCATCATGACTTGCTCAGCCTATTTTCTTGTAGAACCCAGGACTTTCAGGGATGGCACCACCAACAAATGAAAATTCTGTTCAGCCATATCTTATGGAGGCATTTTCTCAATTGAGGTTCCCTCCTTTGAGATAATTCTAGCTGTGTCAAGATGACATAAAATTGGCCAGTTCAGGGGGTAACCAAGGCAACAACAATAGGCTTTATATTTAAAGGAGGAGGGTTCTTGGACAACCTTGACCAACAACTCAAAAGAGGACTTCTCATGCCTAGTATTGGATTTTGTTAGGTAGTCTTTGGCTCTTGCAAGGAGTATTTTCAGCCCAGATAAGAAAATTTTATTTAAACTCTAAATGTATATTTATACAGAGAACTACACATATTATGGCTTGTTTGTTTATTTATTTATTTATATAAATAGTTAATAGTATGAGGTGATTTTATTTGCAAACTTTCTCAACAAAGCAGTCACACATGGAGAAGGTAATGGCTGACTTTGTAAAAGCCTATTTAAAATGATCGATGCTTCCATACTGATGTAGTCAGAATATCTTATTTATTTTTAATTGACTTTAGCATTCTTTAAGAGAAAATGAGCTTTTAGAATGTATGCAGCACATGTGTAGACCATGTTAACCAGTGTGCTGGAGTTAGTTCTAAGAGAAAACTTGTACCTGAACGTAGATGGAATGGGAAGCCAGCCCTCCAGGATCGTAGATCTAGAAATGAAACTCCTCAGCAGTGGTTGTTCTCAACCTTCCTAACGCTGCAACCCTTCAACAATAAAATAACCATAAAATTATTTTCATTGCTACATCATAATTGTTAATTTGCTACTATTATGAATCATAACATAAATATCTATGCTTTCCAATGGTCTTCAATGACCTCTGTGTAATGGTCAAACCCAAGGTTGAGAACCAGTGCTCTACAATTTACCTTAACAACAGTTATACTGATTGTAAGGTAGCAAGAGATAACTCCCTTCCCCCAACCCTAGGACTTCAGAGGACTCTGTATCTTCAAGCTTGGCTATCAACTTCAATGAAGAATATTGATTTATTGCCTCCTTAACACATGTATGTGGGAAGGTGTTGATACGTGTGTGCATTACATGGACAGATAATAAACCTCCCTACTAATAGTTTAAAGCCAAATACCATGCATCCTGGGCCAATAGTTTGGGCCTGCCTTTTTCCTGGACATTTTTCAACCCCTTTCGAGGAAAGAAAAAAAAGCAGATAGGGTCCTGTGTTGAGTTGGACATCACTTCAAGTGGCCAGAGCGTGTAACTGATCCAAGAATGGTGGGAAGCCCCTCTGGGTTGCCTTCACAGTTAATAAGGCTCTCTTCACCTCTGCATCTTGGCCAGAGGGGAACCTGCTTAGCTGCTCATGCTCCATAGTGATGGATTACTTCTAGGTCCTAGGGATCTCATTACCTTCATATTCATCTTCCTCTGCTGGTACCAGATAATGGGTGAAGTGTAATTGTATGCCAAAGGACTCCTGAGAAGGAGAACTTGAGAACCCTTGCCTGCTGCACTCAATGCAAGAGTGACTGTGAGAATCCAGAATGATCTTTTGTGGTGAGACTAAATGTATCACGCGCGGTATGACTTCTGATTTATTTTTAAAACATTCCCGGTCCCATTGGCTCCCTTTTAATAGTTTCCTAGAGCCCGTTTATTGTTACAGATGTTACTTTTAAATGAGGTCATCAAGCTTTCTTTTACTTCCAAAGGCACTGTTTGCCTTTTTATTGCAGAGGTTGGCAGGGTTTGCCTGGAGAACATTGCAAATATCAGATCAAGGTTAAGGCTTCAGACCCCAGGAGGCGAGGAAGGAAGAGGCCTTTCTGTATCTGCACAGATTCACATCAGCAAGGCTCCACCAGAGAGCATGCTCACTGCATCCTGGGGATGACCTTAACAAGGGCAAAGTGCCTGGCAAGAGACAGAAACAGACTTGGTGATCTCAGACTGGCTTGAGTCATGTGCCCTTCTTGTTCAAAGTAAAACCTCAGGCATGCCACAAAAACTCATGGAGCCCATTTCCTTGTGTGTCTTAGAGATAATTGTCATTGCTTGAACTTGGGATGCCTGTGTTATGTATGTGGAGGTGATAGAGAAAAGAAAAACCACTAATTGCTAAAGATATACATGTTCAGAAATACATCAAATCCTGCGTGTAGTATATTTTGCATAGCTTTGGGGGAGAACTGCCAACAAAATATGGCTTACTGCTGATTTTTGTAAATATACTTTAATTGGCCCACAGCCAGACTTGATCAATTACATGCCTGTGGCTGCCTTCTTGCTATATTAGCAGTAGTAAGTAATTTTATCACACCATATGCTCTCTCAACAGCCAGGATTTCTACTATGTGTCTTTCAGCAGAAGTTTGATGCCGATATTCCAAACTGGGAAACTGTGGGGGGACTGGAAGCTGGCCCTTCAAACCAGAGATATGGGGGCATATGGGCATCCTAATACTTACTGCTCTGTGTGCCTGTGGGACCCTGCTGTTCTGGTTTAATTCCTATACCTGACACCTTATGCATGTTAAGGTTGACTTGCTTTGCTTGGAATTAAATGACAAAAATGCATCAGCAAAGAGCTCGTGTCGGGACTCCCTGCTCTGTTGCTAGAGTGGAACCCTAGTTTTCTTCACGTAACAATTGTCACAGGTATCTCTGGGGATCTATTCCTGGAAGTGGGGCTAGGTGACCAGCGGCACCGTGCAGCTTTTCAAAGGCACAATCACATGTTGTCCCAGCATGGTCTTTGAAAGTGGATCTCAGCATAAAATGAGAAGTTTATTGACCGGTGTCGTGGTCTCTCCTTTGTGTTTTGAGTGTTTCCTATGACAGGTGGAAACAGCTCTGATGCCAGACTGTGTCTCTGCATGCCAGTAATAAAGACAAAACTGACACTCTAACATTGACCGTGGATTTTAATTGCTGTCTTGTTAACTTTTGGGTTGCCACCCAACCGTTGGTCATTGCTCAGTCCTCAGAGAACATTCTGCCAGTGGCAGGAGGATATATGCAAAGTAGATAAGCTTTAAATACGGTAAACCTCACTCAGAAAGAGACAAGAGACTACTAGAGTTACTCTGGGTTCATGGCAACCATGTATTCATAGATGCTAACCTATGCACAGATGGTATGTGCTTCTGTACAACATCCTATGCATAGATACGTGCTTATGTACACTACCCCATGCACAGATGATATGTGCTTATATATATTCTACGCTATGCACAGATGGGATATGCTTATATATATTCTACCCTATGCACAGAGGATATGTGCTTATATGTACTCTACCCTATGCACAGAGGATATGTGTTTATATCCTCCACCCTATGCACAGATGATATGTGCTTATTATACACTGTATTTTATGATGAATTGGAGAGCTGACCTCAGCCTCTAGGCTTCTCATCTTGCTAAATCAACATTTGCAAGGTGATACTACTACTGTCTACTCATGTCCCCATCCTTCCACATAGGCTGCATCTTGGGATAGATACCATTTTAAGCAAGCCCAAATGCAGAAATCCATTGTGGTGTGTGCATGATACCTCTCATTGTACATGGTAGGTAAGAGGTACTTGTTGCCAACCCCTTCTCATTGCCTGGTAGACATTTCCTATCTTTGGATAGCACCCTTAAACCCCATCTAAGCTGCTCATCAGATATTGTGCTGATGAATTAGTAAAAGGCTCAGCGTATATTCAGATTTCCCTCAACTAGTTTGTCCTAGGCATGGATCAGTTCTTTTGAGCCTTCTGTCCTGCCAAGCAATTTTGTTCTCATGACAGGCCAAGAATAAATGGAGAGTTGATCAAAGTCTAGTGAGCATCAGGGTTATAGATGGAACAGCGGCCTCGTCCTTTTGTATTTGATACAGAATCATTGGCTGAAAAAATGTGAGAGTCAAAAGAGCTGTGTTTGTGATACCTTTCCACCTGCCAGATGCGGATTTGCATATATTCAAGAAATGCTCACTGGATACTGTGTATCCATGGCTCTGGGCTCTGGAGGGACAAGGTCACATTATTGCTGTATGCACTTAAACTTGAACCCAGAGTGGAAAACACGTGAGCTGTGCTTACACAGAGGTACAAGTGCAGTAAAGAAACACAAAATTTGCTGGGCTTACAAAGGCACTGTGTGTGGTGGTTTGAATAGGCTTGACCCAGGGAATGGCACTGTTAGGAGATGTGACCTTGTTGAAGTAGGTGTGACTTTGTTGGAGGAAGTGTGTTACTGTGGGAGTGGGCTTCGAGACCCTCCTCCTAGCTGCCTGGAAGACAGTAGTCTTCTGTTTGTCTTCAGAACAAGATGTAGAACTCTCAGCTTCTCCAGTGCCTTGCCTGCCTAGATGCTTTCATGTTCCCACCTTGCTGATAATGGACTAAACCTCTGAACCTGTAAGCCAGCCCCAATTGTTGTCCTTATAAGAGTTGCCTTGGTCATGGTATCTCTTCACAGCAGTTTAACTAAGACACTCTGTGGACTATCTTTAAGCTCTCATTTCCTCATTTGCAAGATTAGGTCACATGTTGTATTTGATCATTCACATGTTAAATGCAATACCCTGAGAGCTACTGTAGAGGTAAAGTCTACCATTTTTGTCAAGAGTCACATCTCAACTAGAGAAACCAATCCTTCTCTGAGCCATGTGTGTGCTCAGAGCTGTGTGTACGCTCTCCGGATCACACCTCAAGAATTCCTGCCCACTCTGTCTTTTCCCACACTCCTCCCTCCACACACACCGCCTTGTGCTCTGCTTCTGTCCCTCACTTGCTGGCACGTCGGTCACTACAGTGAAGATGGGTTCTGCTCATCTTGACGGATGCTGCAGTGCATGGAGCAGTGATCTGCGCAGAGGCAGATGGGTAGTAAAGGGTTGAGTTGTAATGGAAGAGAGTAAAGGCACAGTGGCTCAAAGAAGGGATGACATTCTGATTGTGAGGAGAGCAAAACAACTTTTGGAAGCTATTTGCTGATGAATATTTGATTAACCCTAGTATTCAGGAGCTGAGGCAGGAAGGTTGTGAGTTCAAGGACAACCTGAACTGCATGGTGAATTTGAGGACACCCTGGATTGCATAGCAAGGATTTTCTAATTATCATCATCATCACCATCATCACCACCACCACCACCACCATCATCATCATCATCATTATTCAAGGGCTGGGGAGATAGATCAGTAAAAATTCACTTGCTGTAAAAGCATGAGGACGGAACTCAGTATCCCCAGAGCTCACATAATCCCAGGCACAGTCACACACTTCTCTAATCTCGGTGAGAAGAGAGGTGAAGACTGAGGAATCCCTGGAAGCTCTTGTGCCAGCTAGCCTGGTATGCACAGTGGCAAACAACAACAAATGACCTTGTTTCAAAATGAGGTAGACGGCAAGGACCAACACCCAAGAACATTTTGACTTCCACACTGGAGTCCCCTGGCATGAGTGTACAACACATCACACACACACACACTGATTGATTTTTAAAAGAACAAAATTTAAAAATACAAGAAGTTGAAAGTCAAGGCACACACAGGTGAGCATCACTAGGGTTGAAGAAACGCTAAGTATGATTCAAAGTAGGGAACAGCCACCCAGGCAGTTAGACAGTACAGCATGATATGAGCATCGGTGTCAGCTCTGGGGACATGGGAGTGCTTCTACCATTCTCTGAGTACCAGAGTTCCTAAATGATGTGCTTCTGGCCCTTCAAATACCATCTGTGCAACAATTTCCATTACTCTGGAGTGAGACTAGTGAAGGCAAGGTCAAAGTCACAGATCTAGTCCCTAGAGACAAGGTCTATTAGCAGTTTCCATGGTAAGAGAATGGCCCTCACACCATCAACACTATCAAGTAGATACTACCCCAGCAGGGACCGGCTGCATGAGAAAACAGATTAGTGCAAATGAATCATTTGTACTGGAAAAAATAGTCGAGGACATAGAATGTCACCCTACTATGTGAAGAGTAATAGCTTCCATTGAGCGAAATGTTATGCTTCCTATTCACAAGATGTTTTTTTTAAGGGGCAGAAAGAAAATGTTTTGTAGGAAATTTACAGCCTTCTATCTGGTGGGATTTTTTTTTCATCCTACAAGCAGTTTATGCAAAACAGATGCCTGAAGAGCCATGCATGCACACCCCTGTGGGCTCTGTGGTTATATTTCATTTTCTTCCTCTTTCAGTTCTCGCAGACAACCTGAAATCTAACCCTGGAATCAAGTGGCAATATTTCAGCTCAGAAGAAGGAATTTTCACTGTCTTCCCAGCACACAAGTTCCGGTGTAAGGGCAGCTATGAGCACCGCAGTCGGTATGTTGACTTCTTGTGCAGGTCATTTGTTGCTGACCGTGATCTGTAGGGAGGGGTGGGCTGTGACTCTGGGTAGAAGACTTGCTCAATCTGGCCAAGACCCCAGATTCCAACCTCAGCAGTGAGGTCCACACATAGCAGCTTTTCAGTAAATCAGAGCTTAGGTTCTGAAACTTTGTCTTGCTCAGAAATAACATTTCTACATTTGATCTATGTCTACATTTGATCATGTGGATGTGCCTGTGCTGAGGCAGGGTGATGGTAAAGCCCCGAGTTTTCCAACAGCTATCTATCACGCCAAGCAAAGCTATGGGCAGGAAATGCAATTGCTCAGTGCACTTAATGTTCTGTGCTGTGAACATCTTTGTTGCAATAGACAGGACAGCACCTTCTCCACAGTGTGGCCCTAGAGCATAACAATGCAATACATTGCAGTAGAGTTGGTGGCTAACTTTCCTTTCTCAGATAATGAGCTTTACGCTTTTGAAGTATACTGCCCGCTTCAGCTACTGCAAGCTCTAAGGTTGTTCACAAGCTTTGGGTTAAAGATCACTCTCATCCTGCTTCCTCAGGGAGAAAATCCTTGGTTGGACTGTGCCTTCAGAGGGAAAGGAGTGATGAGATCATTTGTAAAACAAGGCTCCTCAGTTCACAGAAGCCCCTAGGCAGAGTTGTACTCCTTTGAGCCCCATCAGGTCTCCTTTGGCAGCGTGTTGAATGCCTGGAGGTAGTGGGAGACGCCTGTTCTTCCCAAATAGTCCTGGGGTATCCCTTCATCTTTTCTTCAAATTGTATCCAGGGTCTCTCCCTAAGGGTGGGGAATCTTTGTGTGCTTTTCAAAGGAGGGAAGGAGGAAGGGAGGGAGGGAAGAAGAGAAAATTTGTTATTATTTGTATGGTTTTTATCATTCTCACCCTAGATATTCTCATACAGGTGCCTGCCATGGAGACTTGACCAGAAATCATGACTTTGGTGTCTAGTTCAGTGATTCTCAACCTTCCTAATGCTGGGAGCCTTTAATGCAGTTCCTCACATTCTGGTGACCCCCCCCCCATCTATAAAATTATTTTCGTTCCCAAATCTCTGAATTTAATCACGTCTAATTTTACCAATGTTATAAATTCGTTGCTGTTTCTTAACTGTAATTTTGCTATTGCAATGAATGGTAATGTAAATGTTTGTGTTTTCCTATGGTTCTTACGTGACCCATGTGAAAGGGTCATCCAACACCCAAATGGGTGGTAACCCAGAGGCTGAGAACCACTGGTTTGGTTGGAGAGCAGAAGCTCCAGGGAAACAGATTAGATGGCAGGCTGCCTTGGTGTGTGGGAGGGAAGGCAGGGTCTTATCAGTAGCCAACTCTCACCTGCAAGTCCCAGCTGGAGTCTGCCTGTAATGAAGCTGCATCTTTGGCTGTTTCCCTCCTCATAGGTTGCCAGTCCCGCCTCTTAACTTGTCTCAACTGGTTGCCTTTGCAAACTCTATCCAACCCTTGGAAGACTCCATTGGGTTTCAGAGCACTGCACCAAGAAAGAGGAGCCAGTGAGAGGAGTCAAGCTCTGGGGTCTGCCTCCCAGTTTGTCTATGTAACATACAGTGCTATTTATTCGCCCCCACTAAAGAGATTTTAGCTAAAGTGGCTTGGCTTTTCATTGGGTAGAATCAGTCAAGACAAAGGCAATATATCATTTTAAGGAAAATCCTCTCCCCTAGTTAGAAGAACACATGCAAAACGAGGAACATTCGCCCTCATGTCAGTGCAGGGCCGGGCAGTGGTTCCTGCTGTTCTGTTTCTGGTTCATCCTGAGGCCACCACTTCTGGATTCTTTTTATCTCATTTCTCCACTGGCTCAGTGGTACTGGCTGGTAGCCTTAATACAAGACTTTTGAATTGCCAACAGCTATTGTGAGTTTGGCCAGATTTTAAGGGGTGTTTTTGGTACCTTGCCTACATTTCTTAATTTTTGCCCAGGCTTTTGTGATTCACTGGAAGCTCACATTTCACAGAAAATTCTTGTTTTGGAGGTGTCAATAAAGGAGGGGATTCTCTTGAGGCTGATTTGCTTTTTAAACCACCCCTGCTTTGATCAGATGCATTTCTCCTCTGTGGCTTCTGCAGCTCCCCTCTTTCTTCACACAGGCAAACAACCTGGCGGGAAGAGTGGCTGTTGCAGGTTTAGACAAATTTTGATGACGTAGTTTGAGATGCTCAGCTTGAGGCCTTTTGGTGGCTGGCCTGTATGAGTTTCTGAGGCATAGATAGAAAAAGGGATGTCTTACCAGAGGGTGTATGAATGGGAAGAGAGAGGACAGGATGCCATCCAGAACTGCCCAGCACAAGTCCAGGTCGTAGGCTTTCTTATTGTTAGCAAAACCCCATCTGTTCTGTTTGTAAAGTAGAAGCCAACACTGGCAAACTGGGCCTTGTTCTCACTTTGGACCAAGTCTGTATGGCCTGAGGGGCTAGCAGTTCACTCCCCAAACCCAGTGACTAGATGGGAAGCCTGGCCATGCAGAAGTGGAGCATGAGGAAGAAGCCAGCCTCTCAGAAGATGTGCTTTCATCTTTAAAGTCAGAATTTCACACTCCTGTCCTTTCCAATGCACCCCCATCCAGCCTGAGCTCGCTCCAACCTGTACTCCAACATCCCCCAGAAGAGAACACACACACACACACACACAGGTGCACCTATGCATCTGTAGTGTTCACAACTGTGTTGAGATCTTTTTCCTTTCTCTAGGCCCATCTATGTCTCTACCGTCCGGCCACAGTCCAAGCACATAGTTGTGATCCTGGACCACGGGGCCTCAGTCACGGACACCCAGCTGCAGATTGCCAAGGACGCCGCTCAGGTCATCCTCAGTGCCATTGATGAACATGACAAGGTGACTATTATCCCGGTGACTCTTGGGGCATGAAAGCTGTCTTGAATATCTTCAGCACTTACTTTTGTTTCATTTTGTCCAATCAGGTGCCTCATAGCGACATCTCAGTTAACAATGGATGAGATAGTGCCAGTGGTCCCATACAACTGTCATGTAGCCTGAGGGTTTCAAATTTCCATCACCAAAGACTTTCTCTTACTAATCTAATTGCTGAAAGCACAGAGACCATACCATACCTTTACTCTAGTCTTTAGTTTAAAAACCGAGATGGGCAGCTTTTGCCCAGGTTTTTTTTTTTTTTTTTTTTTTCTGCATGAATTTAGAGATGAGCTTTTGTTAACTTTTTTGTATGTTATATGCAAACGCTGTATTGCTACTGCATATTGGATCGAAGCCCAAAGTCCCAGGTTCTCTTCTGTACAATTTCTTTTCAAATTTGACGGGTTGATGACTGCAGACATTTATTTTTAAGCTCAGAACCTGTTCTACAGGCCTTCTCCTTGAGCTCTCCTGTTACCTGAACATTCAAGCCTGGGCACTGTGACTGAGGCAGGAGGACTAACTATTTGAGCCTAGAAGTTTGGGGTCAACTTGCGTAACATGAGGAAAATTCACCCTCAAAAACAAAGCAAAACAAAAACAAACAGAAAAACATTTGTTTGAGGATTTTTGTTTAAACAAACAAACAAACAAAAAACAAACAGTAAAGAAAAAGGGTATTTTTGTGTCCTCCAGATTTCTGTGTTGACTGTGGCAGATGCCGTCAGGACCTGTTCGTTGGACCAGTGCTATAAGACGTACCTGTCTCCGGCCACCAGTGAGACAAAAAGGAAAATGTCCACATTTGTTAGCAGCGTCAAGCCCTCTGACAGCCCCACCCAGCACGCAGTAGGGTTTCACAGGGCGTTCCAGTTGATTCGAAGCACCAGCAACAACACTCGGTTCCAAGCAAGTAGGTGCACTCATGAGAGACGGCCCTCTAGGTCCGGAACTAGAGGGGAAAGTTTACAGTTAATTTCTGCTAAAATCATTCTCTGCCATCTTCGCAGCTACCTAACGAGGTGTTCTCATCTTTTCCGTTCTACCATGGTCAGTCTGCGGGACTTCCAGGCTCCCAGAGCCTCCTCTTCTTGCCCCTTTATTAAGAACACATCCTCCCTCATTTCTCAAGGGAATAGCCACATCCTCTGTAGTGTTAATTGGTGGCTTTGCCTCCCATGGGCTTGGGACAGTTCTGTGCTAGTGCTCTTGTGCATCCAAGGAGGTCACTGGGATTCTTGGCCTTGATCCCCTCCCTCTCCTAACCAGCTGTCATTTAAACAAGCACACCCTTCGAATGTACAAAGGCACTCTGATTTAATTTTCCTATATTAGAGAGAAATCTGGAATGAGGATGTACGCTAAAGGAAGGAGCGGTTGAAATAGGACTCTGCTTTGAAACTTCTCAAAGGATTTTAATTTCCCTTTATCCTCAAAAATCTGTAGCCATTTTTCTTTATTTAAAAAAGAAAAATTGATTCATCCTGTTTGGATGTTTGAGTTTTGCTTTCTTTTTTTTCTTTCCTGGAAATAGGGTCTCACTATGTAGCACAGCCTGCCCTCCAGCTCTCAATCCTTGGCACCAGCAAGGATGCCTCTGCCTCTGTAGTACTGGTATTTCCTAGTTTAATATAGCCTATCAAAATAAATTTAAAGAATATATTTTCAAGCCATTCTGTGTACCTGTATCTAAAGACTTAAAGGTAGACAGTGGTGATAGTTGTCAAACATTGTGCCTGGTGCTCTGGCCAACCAGTTGGCTGCAACAAGTATAACTTGCCATCATAGATTGCCACATTGGTTTATCTTTGCCATATTCCATCCCTAGAAGCATGTTATAGCTTAGGCCCAAGCAGACAGGGAAATGAACGACTATGGAGATGTTGGCTGCATCATCTTGGACTCTTGCCTGCCAGATCGAGTGAGCATCATCCACATACTAGCCAATGTTATGGACTTAATGATCAGCTGCCCACAGTTCAGTGAGGCCAGTGGTCCGTGCTTACCTTCTGAGTGTTCCAGCGAGATTTTTAGTTTACCAGTTAGTTTTTGTCAGCTTGGCCTAAACTAGACTTATTGAGGAAGAGGCATCCTTGGGGAGTTACCACCATCAAATTGACCTATTTATGTCAATGGGCATTCTCTTAGTTAATAATTGATGTAGGAGAGTCCAGCCATCTGTGGGTCCCCACCCTTGGGCAAATGGTCCTGGAGTATGTTTTTAAAACAGATGGAACAAGTCAGCCAGTAAGCCATATTCCTCCTTGGGTTTAGTTCCTGCCTCCAAGTTCCTTTCCTGAGTCCTTGCTGTAAGGGACCCTTTCCTCCCCAGGTTGATCACATTTCCCACAGCAGCAGAAAGCCAACTAGGACAGCTAGATTGTCATAGTCCCTCACCAGCAGTGTTCTCTCTCCCTCACTCTAGTTATCAACCTGTCATTAAAAGTTCCTGTCCAGTTTTGATTGCTATCTTTTTCACATACAAGAGAGAGATGTTAACTGTTGTAAACCCAGATGCCCGTGGTGCCCAGGCAACTAGAGCGAAGGGTACCAAGCATCCCTTGCAGGTGTGGGTATGGTGGAAGAACTTGCTTCACCAGGACAGGCAGTGAGAGCATGGCTGAATCCTCTGATTCAAGAGAAGGCAGAGATATAGATTTCTTCTGTGATGTCTGGATTTTCAAATGTTACGTCCTTCCTACATTAAAACTTTATGAAGCCTCATTTCACGGACCTTCCTGTCATGCTCATTGGCAGAAAGCCTGCTCTTATAAGAGGCATTTCTCCTTGCTTTTGTTTGTTTGTTTTGTGTTTGGTTTCTTATGTTGGCAAACAAAACCATGACAGGAAGACTGGCCATCAAAAACCTGGGCAGGTTCTAAAACCATGGGTTCCAAAATGCTCGGAACTCTTTTCTTTTAGGTCAAATAAGATATTTCAAAAGGTTTTAACTTGCAGTCCCCCACTTCATGGTCTCTATTGGCAGTTGAGAAGAGCCCGACTTGGTTTGTATAGGGCAAGGCTCCAGGAATGTCCACTGTCCATATCATAGTGACAGGTTTTGTGGTATCCCAAATAGTATGGCCTGGTGGTTATGTATTTGGACCTTTGATTTCAACTCCAGACCTTTTCTGACCTTGTAATCATGGAAAGATTGATTGGAATGTCTATAAGTGGCCTTATTTGGAATGGAGTATGACAAAAAAAAAAAGACCCAGGATTGATTTATAACTGTTCCAGTGACATTAGCTGTCATTATCCTGACCCATCCCTGATGACACTACTAGCCCCTGCTCATTGGCAGCAGTGAGATCCCTATAGGATTACTATAAGAATTGCCTGTTGACGGAGGGGAGCATCTGCTCACATCAGGTCCCAATAAACAGGAGCCAGACTTTACCAGTTTATGTAGCTTTCCACTAATTTAACTTGTACCAATTAGAAGCTAAAACTTTTATCCAAAGTGGAGTTCTTCCCCATCCCCATCCCCCACCCCTGGCCTTGGTAGACTACTATTAATATTAATAACGTACACCATGTTTCCTTTCCATTTGTTTGTGTATGGTTGTTTGGAAGATCTTATTATAAGGTCAGGGCTCAAATTTGAGTTGCTATTCCTCTAATAATGATTCCAAGACATGTTGATGGTGTCCTTAAAGAGACAGTCCCTGAGTGGAGTCTTCACAGAATTTTTTTCTGTCAATTTAGATGCTATGACCTGCTTTGCCCCAAATCTCTACATTTAAACACCTCTAATTTTACCAATATTATAAATTCCCACAAGTGGGTGACTCAGGTCCCACTGAACAAAAAGCTAAGTCAGATCAAACTTAACAAAACTGCTAAGTGACTCCTCCACACTGGGATTCAGGTCAGTGCCCTCCCCTCAGTGAGCTCTGTGAAAAAGGAGGCAGAAATATTATAAGAGCCAGAGCAGATGAATCCCACCAAGGACACAGTGTCTTCCAGACACAACAGGGCTGACATATGACCTCACAGAGACTATGGCAGCATGCATAGGGCCAGCACAGGCTTAAGCCAGAGTTGTAGCAATGAAAAGGGGGAAACAGACAACAGCTCCCTAACCAAGAAGCTGTCGCCAATTGACATCTACTTACAAAGGAAAAATTAGTTTTCTCTACTGGATATATTAAATACACCTAGGGACTTAGGCCTGCTAGCTTTCCAGTCACGGCCTTCTGCTCTAAAACTAGTTCCCTGTGACAGTCACACAGGCAATGGGCAAAGTGAAAATCAAAAGGGTTCTTTTTGGAGGCCAGTCTAGATACATCCCAGAACCTCTCACCGACAGGACCTTGGCCAGGAAGAGTTGGTTTGTGTTGCACTGTGTGACCCTGTGATAACACCTGTATCCCCTCCTGCAGGAAGGTGGAACTATTTTGTTCTGTGCATTGTTTGACACTTATTTCCAGCATGGTGCTTAAGTAAGATATTTCAGACTCTACTAAAGTAATACACAGAAATATAGTGACAAACCGAAAAGATGTGAATATCTAGTACTAATGTGGACATTTTGCTAAAGCTTCCTGACCTCCAATGACGAGATAACACATTTACACGTGCAGTTAACATCTTGGTTAGCTCTGCTAGTATTAAACAGTGGGTGTGTTCATTATTGCTCATAGTTTATTAAATTTCAGTTGGTTGTCTACAGCCTTGACACTATATCAGTTATTAATCTCTGCACAGTAATGAACAATCTAAAACCTAAAATGGAAGTTTACAAACTGTAAGAGTTGCAGTATCACCCCAAGGATACTTTTAATGGTAACTGTATTTGTTAAGTATCACTTTGTAACAAGCAACCCTAACAGTGGCCCTGGCATTCCACCACCTTGGATGCATATAGCAACTAGGAGGCTGCCTGTCATGGTTACTCTAAAGTAGCCCCAGTGAAATGACAGCAACAGGACCTATAGAAATAAGTGTATATACAAATATTTCTCTACGCAGTGATAAGATTCCCTACAGGGTGTCCAAAACTATTGACTCAAAGACTTTTGTATAGGAAAAAAAAATGGGGGAAAACCAGCTCTTCTCCATCCCTCCCATTTTTATCTGTGGTGGTGGTAGGCTTTTCAACATCCCGTCTCGATTCCCTCACCCTTACCCCTACCAGCAATGTGTGTGCACATGTGCACACCCCCCTGTGTCTATGCCTCTGTATGAATACATGCTCAAGCTTGATGTCAGGATATCTTCCTCAGTCACTCCTCCTCTTTATTTTTTGTGATAGAGTCTCCTAAGCTTAGAGCTTGTCCTCTTAACCAGGCTGGCTAACCAGTAAAGCTCCCAAGATCCACCTGCATTTGCCAGCACTGGGACTTAGTTATACTGGAGCACTTGGCGCTTTTAAGTGTTACCCTTGAAATCCATTTTACCTGATGAGCCATCTCACTGTGACTCTTGGGCCTGTCCACTTTGGGGAAGGTCTTCTCTCTGAGTTACGATGGCTTCTCACTTACCCATTGGCCTGATTTGGAACGTGGTTTGAATTACGATCACAAGTTGTCTTCAGGCCAATGGAAGGAATGCACACATAGATGTGTATTGAGGCTTTTCTTGTTTACCTTCCTCATTGTGCCATCAGACTTTGTTTACCTACCTGTTTTCAGGTGGTCAGCCATTCCTCCTAGCAGCCTGGTGAAGTTGGTACTGGTGTCTAGCCTATTTTCTAAACCTTTCTTCATATGTATATATGAAGAGGTTACGACCTTTGCCTGCATGGCCCTAACACTAAGCCTATAGTAGCAGTTTCGAGCACTGTATGGTGCTTCTTCATCCATACTTTTGCTCTGCTACACTGACAAACTTTCAAAAATCAAAATGTATTTGGCAGTAGTTGGGGTCTGGCAAGTCACTTTGCATGTCTACAGAGACCTAAAAGACCTACACCTTAAAACCAAGTCCACCCCAAAGTGTGGCTCCTGTTAATAGCCCTGTATAACTGAAGAAAGGATAAACTGAATCCTCATCTCAGAAGCTGGGGAGATTTCCTTTTAGGCTGGCTTAAATGAACACAGCGTGGGCGCCTGGAGGAAATCACCGTCTTTCATCTGGTAAATGTGTCAGGAGCGTGTTTGCACTGGGGAAGTGAAGCCTTGCTGTCCAGAAAGCGAGGGATAGGAGGGAAGAGGAATTAGCAAGATGAAAGCCAGGAAATCCATCACATGAGAAAGGCACAGGACACGGAGCCAGGCAGGTCCTCTGGGTGGGTACATTCGGAGAAAACGGAACAGAGAACTACACAGCTACCTCCAACCAGACTCTGAATGTAACCCCAGTTTGTGTGTTTTTGTTTAGACACAGACATGGTCATCATTTACCTGTCAGCGGGTATCACATCAAAGGACTCCTCGGAAGAAGATAAAAAGGCGACTCTCCGCGTCATCAACGAAGAAAATGGGTTTCTGAACAACTCTGTAATGATTCTTACCTACGCCCTCATGAACGGTAGGCACTGTTTCAAGATTCTCTTTTGAGATGAAAGTTCCCTCTAAGTAGGAGCTGCTTAAGGAAAAGGGACTCCTGCCCTGGCTCCCATGCAGCTGTCGGGCGAGCACTAGCAGCTCTCTTGTCCCCAGTGCTGGGATGCGTGGCAGGTCAGGACATCTCTTTCTCACCTTGACTCTGCCTAGCAAACTGCTGGTTCTCGGACTCTACTTCTGCGGTCTGACCAAGTTTTGCATCTCTCCTTTTTTCAGTTCTCCTCCACATTCTGTCATCAGAGGTTTTGATACTGCAGGGAGATTGATATCTACCACTGGCCTAGGTTTGTTCGTTCCCAAGCATACCAACATCCTAATTCCCTGAAGCTTCTACCAGCCTCCTAGAGTGTCAAATGCAGACAGCAAGGACCTGCTTTGCAGGCCTGTCAAGAGGGTTAGCCTTTGTGTACAGCAAACCTGGAAGCATGCTAGTTTCACTGTTGAATGTTGGTAGGCGGGTTTAGAAACTCCACCTTACCTTTCTGAGACCCACCTGACCTTTAATGGTGTGAACAACACCACTCTCTACCTCTGTGTGGTATGGTGTCACTCCACCTATTAAAATGTGGCTTTTTCTTCAGTGCATCTTTTCTCTCAGGGCCACGGCCCCAGTGCTTGGGTGTTGTTATGCCTCATGGCTAGAGACAAAGTTTACTGCATCCTGTAGCCCATTCCACTTAGAGGCTCTGTGCACCCCACCCCTCACTGGTTTAGGGACAACAATCATCAGTTTGCTATGCTAAGAATTAATATGGAGAATTCCCCCAAAATGCAAATTCTAGCTATTTATCCTCAGATTCTCACTCAGACCCTATTAGGAAAGACCCAGGAATCTGTTATTCTGGAGTGGGGCCTGGAGATGTTGGCATGGTTGCTGCCTCCGGCCACCTCCTAGGCACTAGGCCTAGCCCCATGCAAAACCACAAACCTTGTGGTTAGATATCACAATACCCAATAGCCTGATAAAACAAAACTCTAAGAGCTTATAGTTAACCAGTCAGATTTATATATCAATAAAAATCTCAGTATACAGAATATCCGCACCATTTAGACAAGTTATCCCAATTATCTTAACCTTTAGATAGCCAGAACTGCTGAGGCTACTTACAGCCACTCTGGTTTACATCTCCCTCCATTTTCACCTTCCTTCCTCTAACTATAAGCTCTTAGAGTTTTGTTTTACAGGTTACTGGGTATTGTGATATCTAACTGCGAGGTTGGCAGTTATTGCATGAGTCACAGGGCCTCCGGGCCAGCAGGACTGAGATGGCCAGCCGGTGCCAGGCTTAGAGCAGGAACTTGGTTGGTGGCAGAGCCTAGAAGCTTGCTGGTCTGGTTGTTTTCATTTAATACCTCCCACTACAGCTCACAACCACCTATGACTCTAGCTCCAAAGGATCTGACATTTTCTTTTGGCTTCTGCACACAAGTACCTACAAACACATATAAAGTAAGTTAAAAATTTTAAGTTAACATAGAACCTGGTGGTAAGGGATCCTGGGGAAAGAGTGGACGATGATGATGTTTTTGGTCGCACACAGAGCAGCTGGCACCAAAGGGCATTTCTGCCATCTGGGGTCTGTCTCCTTCAACATGGTCACAGCACACATGCTTCTGACACACATGGCTCCTACTGGGTAGCAGTGGGTACTCAGCCTCCTGCTTGGGTCCTTCTTCTGTGGACAGAAGGTGTCCTCCCTGTCTCTTCACTTTTCCACAAGTGTGAGCTTCATGTGCATGAGGCATCTTACTGTTTGCATTGTGTTCTGACCATAGGAGCTAGCCAGCCAGGATGGATGAGGACAGCATCTTTTTGCTTAGCACTTACCCTTCTGGGTCATTTCAGGCAGCCCGATGCTCTGTTCTACTTATTTTTTTCCCATGAGTGAGGAGGGAGGAAATTAAATTTCCCCAAGCCTCTGTGGTGCCTACATATGTGTGGGCTTCCCTGTCTTCACAAAGCTCTCTCACTGGGGAGAAGGGCAGGTGAATTAAATGCAGGAGAGGAGAGAGAAGACCCACAGGAAGTAATTGCTTCTTGAGTAAGACAGGCACTGAGTCAAAGTCCCTGGTATCACCTGTCTGGGCACAAAGTCTTCTATAGAGTCTTGGATACATTTGCTGTACCTCTGGCAATTCCACACTTTAAGACATGTGGTAACCTCCATTCACCCATCCTTATCAATTCAGTTTCTCAGTTTCATCTTCCAAGACACATCCTGACACGGCTAATTCATTCACTGGAGCAGACACTCGCCCTCACTGGGTCCTCCAGGAGTTCAGATAGTGAAGCAGGGCCACCATGAGATGTTGAAAGAACTTACTCTGTGTGTGTGTGTGTGTGTGTGTGTGTGTGTGTGTGTGTGTGTGTAACCATTTACCATTTTCCTGATCTCCCCAAGGCTTTTGATTTCAGATGTGTGAAAGTTTGAAAGAGATGGATTTTCTGAGAGATTTTGATGAGGTAGACACAATGGTCAGAGTGACTGGAAAAATATAAAAAAATGAAGTTCACAACTTAGAGAAAGTTTAGTCATCAGACTTTCAGGGAAAGCTGGAAACTTTGAAGACAATTTAGAAGTTGTGGTATAGAAATCTCTGGAAGCTCTAAGCATGGTGGTTCACGCCTTTTATCCCTGCACTTGGGAGGCAGAGGTAGGTGAATTTTTATGAGTTCGAGGCCAGCCTAGTCTACAAAGTGAGTCCTTGAGTCCAGGATAGTCAGGGCTTGTTACACAGAGAAACTCTGTTTCAAAAAACAAAAAAAAACCTCTGGAAGGTTGTTGGGTTTTCATTGCTGTTGGTTTTTCATGGCTACTGGCTCTTGGTGGAATAGCTAGACAGCTTACCTAGGGTTGATGTTGATGGGCAAGCCAGCAGTTTGGAAAGGAAGCTGGAACATTCTGATGTCTCTGTGTCTGTCTCTCACCATCTCGCAGTTCACTTCATAAAACAACTTTTGGCATTTTTAATTTGTGAGCACACAACAGAGAGGATTCTGAGAACGGTGGTGTCTAGCATGCCTATCTTGGTGGATTTACAATCTAGTGTATTTACTAGTTTGCCATGGATCATCCAAAAAAAATGGCAGTGTCAATAAGCTAACTCTCCATCCCACACTGTTCTGCCGAACCTAGCAAATGTTGTCACTGGTTAACATTTTGAGAGCCAAGCAATGTTGAGAAAAAGAAATATATCTGTTGCCTGAATCCCTTCATCATTTTGCCTCTGTGAGTGTTTCTTGAGATGAGGTCAAAACTCAGTCATGTCTTTTACTCTAAAACAGACCCCTCACCAATCTTAGCTCTTGCTGAGCCAGGGACTGATCATCTGATTCTCAAATGATTTATCTCAAGAATTTTATTTCTTTCCTTTAGCACTGAAGAAGTAGCATGAAATTTGATTTTATCTGGATATAATATCTTAAAACAGAAGTAAGTGGGTCATAGTGGCACATGTCTCTAATCCCAGCACTCAGGAGGCAGAGGCAGAGACCTCTCTGAGTTCAAAGCCAGGATTGTCTGCATAGCAAACTTTAGGCCAGCCAGAGTTACAGAGTAAAGAACCAGTCTCATTTAAAAAAGGAATGATGATAGATGATACATCAAATATAGCAAAATAGAAATAAATTCTTGATGTTGGAAAAAGGCTCGCTGCATAGGGGAAAAGCTAACAGCATATATGGCTGGTGATCTTTGAAATCTTCAGGTTCCTTACGGACTGAATAGCTCATAATTGGCTGTTGAAATCTTCAAGACTGTGAGACAAAAATCTTTTGGAAGTGTAATGGTAGTCTCACTAACAACTGAAAGCGCTTGAACTTGTTTACAATGGTGTACCCATGTGACATCAGTTACTAATCCTTTTGACTATATGCCAGCAATAGCAAACTTAAAAAAAAAAGTTTATTAAATTTATTTTTGTACTATGGAGTACAGATGTTGTAGAACAATACATCCCACTATGGTTAAATCTTTTTACAAAGTTTTCAATACCCCATAAATATAAAAAAATACACATTAAAATAAATCAAATTTAATATTATCCTAACAATATCAAGCATAAAGACATTTGTAATTAAAATGAACTGGAAGATGAGGGTTTAGAAGCCTTGCTAAATGTAGACCATAATTCTTTCATTTGGTTTCCTGGGTTTTTGGCAAGTGGTTTTACAGGCGAAGACATAAGCAACGAAATGGTAGAGTTCTTTAAATCTCTCCAAAGTTCATCCACTCCTTTAAATTAAATGCAGACCTGTTAACTATTACTTTTGCTTTCAGATATTAAGTGCAGCAAAGAATTTAAATCTTACAATTAAATGTTTAGGAAGAGCACATCCTTCGCATCCCATGTGTTTTTCATCACAGTCTTTTGAAGAATCCCTTTGTGCTTTTGACTGGAGCCATTGCGTGTTTTGGCTTACAGTGGGAACTGGTATCATCCTGGGTCTATATTAGCTGTATTGAGACCCCTTGGATGCTGCAAGTCTTCGTCTATTTGTTTTGAATTTTGTTTTTGTTTGTTTAATACAGAGTCTCGCTATATAGCTCTGGCTGAATTTACTAGTAGGCCAGACTGCCCACCCCCTGAGTGCTGGGATTGAAGGCATGCACCACCACACTCAGCACAAGACCTCATTTGTATCCATAGTGGATCTAAATGGCAAACTGCTTCCTGGAGATAACCAAGCTTCTTCCATATTTTTGATTGTAGACGGGTTGACTGGTTTGAAGGAGTTGGCGTTCCTCAGGGACCTGGCTGAACAGAACTCTGGGAAGTATGGAATCCCAGACCGGACAGCCTTGCCTGTGATTAAGGGCAGCATGATGGTGCTGAACCAACTGAGCAACCTGGAGACCACAGTCGGCAGGTTCTACACTAATCTTCCCAACCGGATGATTGACGAGGCTGTCTTCAGCCTCCCCTTCTCTGATGAGATGGGAGATGGTAAGTCTAGGGAAAATGTCCCACTGTGTGGAAGAGGAAAGGGATGAGCAAACAGAGAAGCTGCCCCTCCCTGTTCAGTCTCTCATGTCTGCCACCTAACCTGCTGTGCACTAAAGCATAAGCCCAGTGCTCTTTCCTCCTTGCTCTAGCCTCAAAAGATGGAATGGTATGATTTGTGAGGCAGCTTCATGAGGAAGTGCCCACAGTCAAGTGGCTTCAGCTGGTGCCTTTGCGTCACAGTGCACAGGGAAACACAAAGATTGGCCCCACTGTGTTTATGGATCTCACACTTCTTAAGTCTTTATCACATTAATTCTCCATTCGGCCATCTGCCAAGAGGAATAAAAAATCTGTGAATTTTTTAGGATTACTTCATATATCTATATGGATATTAATGAGTATTAACATATTAAGATGTCTACCTACATATATACATATATACATACTTACATACATATATACCACCCATCTATAATCACTGCTTGTTTGCCTTGGCTGTTAACACCATCATCCTGATGCCACAAGTACCCAGAACAGAATGTTGAGCAATCGCTTTAACTGTCATGTGATTCAGTCACCTGACCTGAGAAAGGGGACTCATTTCACTCAAAGTAGCACATATAAAGTGTCTATACAAATGCCTGGCCAATGGCAAGTCAATTCTCAGGAAAATAGAATCTTTTTGTTTTTAAATCTTCATTTTATTTTTTCAATGTTTCTTAGATATTTAAATTTTTATATGTAGGTATGTTTTGCTCACGTGCATGTCTAAAGCATGTGTGTCCTGGAACTAGAGTCATGAACTCTTGTGAATCAATATGTGGGTGTTGGGAATCAAACCTGGTCCTCAGCATGAACAAGTACTCTCGACCATTGAGCCATCTCTCCAGCACCATCTCCTTTTCCTCTTCCTCCTTCTATGCCTCCTTCCCCTACTCCTCTTCCTCCTCCTTTTCTTCTTCTGATAACTTATGACAGAATTTCTCTGTGTAATCCCTGGCTGTCCTGGAAGTCATTCTGTAGGCCAGGCTGGCCTCAGACTCAGGGAACCCTCTGCCTCTGCTTCCCCAGTGCTAGGATTAAAGGCATGTGCCACCACGCCCAGTTTAATCTTCACTTTCTTACTTAGCCTTCTTCCACGAAGTTGTCGGCATTCCAAGAAAATTCACTTAAAAGGCAGCAAGGGACATGTTTTCTAGAAGCTTTTTTTGATTTGTTGGTTTTTTGTGCACACATGTCTCTGTGTGTGCATGTGTGTTGGGTGTACATACTTGTGTGTGCCATACATACACCAAAAACGTATGTCTTAGGTACCTTCTTCCTCAGTTGCTCTCCCCCTTTTTTCTCAGTCTCGCACTGAACCTGGAGTTGACTAGTGATATCTAGACTGACTGGCCAGCAGGCTCCAGAGTCCGCCGTGCCAGCACTTGCCATGCCACTCAGCTTCTTTACGTGTGTGCTGAGGACCCACAGTTAGATCCTAATGCTCATGGCTCCATCATTTTGCTGCCTGAGCCTTCTCCCTGGCCCAACATATTCCTTTTATATGAAGAGGCATAACAGCTGCTGTTCTTTTCTTTTCCCTTCTTCATGGGTTCACAGATGTGTGTAGTTGTAGAACCCCTGCCTTCTTCAGTCTAGACTATTTCTCTTGGTAGTAATAGTCCCGTGACTTAAACAGATGTGTCTTTTTTTTTTTTTAATCTTTTAGTGCCAGCCAAGTGCTGTACCACACAGTGAGGTGGAAGGTACACAACCCTGTCATTAAGATTTTGCTGATATGAGACTGATCAAGAAGTCCTATAAATACTGTGTAAAAGCTATAAAGGCAGATGTAGAAATGCAGTCCTTTAGGAACCCAGCAGGATGAGAGAGAGAGAGTGGAGCACTTCCTAAAATTTACACCTTACGTGAGAATGTAGAGTTACCTGCTTGTTGATGTTTCCCAACTGTTAGCCTGCAGGTCTCATTTCACAAATCCTGCACAGTGGATTTCAGTCAGTATTTGGCACATCTGTTTAATTTCCGTGCCAGAATGTCCCTTCTATCATGCTTTCTGCTCTTAGAACTTATTAGGTGACACATCCTCTGGCTCCATGACTTGAGAACTTGAATGCAGAGAAATCAATGTAGATGCTAACTCACTGTAAATTAAATATCATTTGATGAGCCATGATCTGTGTGAGCAGGAATGCAGTATGTGCATATATTTGCTGACCATGGATCTCTTTAAAACATAACTTACCTGTATGTTTAAGGTTCAGGTAGAGAGGGCAGTGTTTGGAGATTTTGTGAGTGTGAGTATGTATAGCTCAACATACTTTATTTTTCACATTAGGGTCAAGTTCCTTTCATCCAGACGCTGGGGAAATGACCCAGTAAGGAGCTTATCTGAGTCCAGATTCCCCTAGAGCCCATGTAAAATGCCAGGAATGTGGAGTCACATCTGTAACCCTGGTGCTGACATGAGCAGAGAGAGGCAGACCACAGGGGCTCCCTGGCTGGCTAGTCTAGCTGAATCAGTGAATGCCAGATTCAGTGAGAGACCCTGCCTCTATCGTGCAACTGAGAAAGACACCTGGCATGGACCTTTGGCATCTGAGTGAGTGCCTGTGTACATACATGTACAAATACAAACATGTAAATACATACACAGGCACATGCACATGCAAATCGGTTAATTGGTAATTAGTTAATTTACAATACAAAGAGTCTCCTGTGCAAGCTCATAATGAAAAAAGTAAGTATGAGGCTCATTTTTCAGTTCTTTTTGTCATAGCCACAAGAGGTTGGACTGTTTGCATCTTGGTCATGGAGCACCACTGTTGTACTTTACTGGTCTATGAAAGTGATTTTAATGTTAAACAAAATCCCAGGGAGAAGTGGCCTACATTGGGACCTTTGTCTTTATACTGCTTCTCACAACACTGTGTATGCCATACACAGCCATTCATCCAGGAAGACCTAAACACAAACCTCCTGCAGGATGAGCAGTTAACACCGTCCTCAATAACTGCTGTTTTCAAACAGATGATAAGAAACATTTTAAATAAGAACTGAATGGAGGGTACTTTAAAGGTTTGACGAGACCCCCTACCCCCTATGGAATGAGTTTTTACAAACTTTTTCAGGGATGTGTCTCCTTCTGCTAAGGGATACATTTGGTTGGTCTCTGCAACCACACCAATTCAACACACCTAGAGTATTGTCAGCATCTGCAGTTCTCTATTTGGAAGTCCATTCTTTGTAGACGTATTTAAGAGTGTCCAAATCCAGGCTGGAGAGATGGCCCAGCTGTTAAAGCACTGACTGTTCTGCCAGAGGTTCTGAGTTTAATTCCCAGCAACCACATGGTGGCTCACAACCATCTGTATTGCGATTTAATGCCCTCTTCTGGTGTGTCTGAAGTCAGCAACAGTGTACTTATATACATAAAATAAATATATCTTAAAAAAAAAATAAGACTGTCCAAATCCTTCCCCAAGGTGTTCTACAAGGGAACATGCCACCAGGTACAGGAAATTGTAAGACAGAAAAGCATGTCGTTTTTATGTTTTGAGATTTATTTAAAGATTGCAACATGGTTAGAGATTGGAGAGATTACCTTGTCTTGGCTTCAGGAAAACACATCCATATCCATGAAGATGGAAGGGCTTTCCCTGCCTTACAGTGGAGGCAGGAGAGTCTGGTGCCTGCCTGTCTTCTTAAAGCTATCTCTACACCTTTCTCCCTGCACAGTTTCCTCTTGTCTGCCTTTCCCTTCCCAGTTCTCCTGTTGTCTCCTGTGGCATGTGAGAGAAGTATAATCTGTATATTTTGAAAAATTGCTTTCAAAAGAGGAATACAAGAGAATAGATCCCCGAGACAGTATGGCCGACAAGACCTACACTCTTCCCTATCTGGCCCTTCACATGCCAGCATGGGGACTGGCCTTTGTGACTAGAAATGCATTCCTATGGACATTTGATTTTCCTTCAGCTACTCAGGGTTCTGTGTGATCAGTACTTGTGCCTTTCTAACTTTGCCCTTCTCTGTCTTGGGGGTTTTTGAAAAGATATGTTAATGAGTTGTAACGGCTGGCTCCTTTATGAACTCCTATTTTAGTTCAGTGTCCCCTAGAAATAAATGGTTCCTTTGCTCTGGGTCCTGTGAGCATCGGCAAAGGGATCTTATGTTGACTGTCACATGTATAATCCAGTACAACTGGAATGCAACTCACATTGTTTTCAGACTCCTTATCCAGAGCTGTATTGGCGTACAGCTGAATCTCGCCACTTTACCCGATATATTCGGCACTGCGATATTTTCTATTGATTCTAAGCAGCATGGCTTACATAGGAAAGTAGGGGGGGAATCACCCATCTTTAAATTAACTGCCATATTTGACCTGCCAAAGGGCCGTCTTCTCTTCCTTTGTCTTACTTTCCATGCAGTCTGCAAGGGCAGAGCTTAGGGCCTGGACCACAGAAAACTTTTTCCAGTGTTAGTAACCTTCATGATTCACAAGAGCCCAGATCCAACCATTGTTCAGACTTCTGTGCCATTCTTTGATTCTATTTTTAACCCACAGGTTTGATAATGACTGTGAGTAAACCCTGTTACTTTGGAAACCTCCTCCTGGGAATCGTAGGTGTGGACGTGAATCTGGCTTACATTCTTGAAGATGTGACATATTACCAAGACTCTTTAGCTTCCTATACTTTTCTCATAGATGACAAAGGTAATTACAAAGAGTTAATCATAAGAAATAACACTTTTACTTGCAACTTAAAGAAAGCAGTCTGTGCATATTCTTGTATTAATAAATGAAGTGGAATAAAGAGAGTTCTCGGAGAACTCATGTCACCAGGACCACTCTGGCAGTGCAAATGTATCATAGAGACGGCCGAGTGATGTCACAAACCATGAGGTCATGCTATGCTCTGTTGTGAGATTGTTGGTTTTTAAAACATCAAGAAGTTAGTTAGACTTGGGGGTGAATAGCACATAGTACGAGGTTTAGATGGCTTTTTGTTAGTGTTCTTATCTTTAGATTCCCTGGCAGGAACGTTTATGTATAGCAGATTAGAACATTCAATAAAATGAAAACCAGAAAAACAAATACCCCCTAAATAGCCTCAATTACACAAATGTTCAGTACTCTAAGACCTCTTTCAACACTTCAGGAGTTTTATGAGAGCTCACATAAAACAGGGTGAGTTTTATTGGGCTGCTAAGGGATACATATGGGTTCTAAGCACTGGGAGCCATCTCAGATGGTCCACAGTTTAACCAGTGATGGGCAGGTTTGTTAGAACCAACATCTTGCTACCTCTTCCTTATAACACATCTTGTTCTGTGATTTCAGGGTATACACTTATGCATCCATCTCTCACCAGGCCATACTTACTGTCAGAGCCTCCCCTTCATACTGACATCATACATTATGAAAATATCCCCAAGTTTGAATTGGTTCGGCAAAATATCCTAAGGTAAGAATTGGTGAAGGATACAGGATTTCATGTTCCCTCAAAAGGGGACCTGTTGAGATCAAGTGTGTTTTCCACAGGGTGTAAGGCAAGTATTGAAATTATCTTGTTACCAGTGGTTTTCTGAGTAAATTTTTTATAATCATAAGAGGCAAGGGTGGAGGAGATGGTTCAGTGGGTGAAGGTGCTTGCTATGCAGGTTTGGCAATCCAGAAACCATATAAAAGTAGAACAAAAGAATCATCTCCACATAGTCATCCTCTAAACTACACACTTGTACCATGGCACCCCCCCCACACACACACACATGTGAACACATAGACAATAATAATAAATAAAAATTAGATTAGAAAACAAGAACCTAAAGAACAGCAGACAGAATCTTGATATAACAGGGATATAAAGTCTCTCAAAATTGTTTAGAGGCAATGTCCTGTCAATCAAATTTTACACTTACATCGAGTTGAATTGTAAAATAAGGTATGTGTTAGCTCATTTCTAGAAAGTCTGATGTTTCACCCATACTTAAATGTGTTAGCAAAATAAAAAGTTAAGATGAGGACCAGTAAATAGCTTATCAGCATAGTGTCTAACAGCACTTTATGCAGCACTCTCTCTTAAAATAAAAACAGATTGGATGTTTTCCAACTGTGATATGTTACTTTGGCAGACGGTAACCTATGGAGGAATGAGTCTCCGTGCCCATTGGTTGAAAATTAATAAGTGAGCGATTTGAGACAAGTCAGTCTCTGGAAAGAATTAGGACTGTGGGGCAGGGTAGAGGCGGAGGATGGCTTTCAATGCAGAGTTGACACAATGCTTTTACAAAATTGAAAAATCTCGCATCGAGTCTTTCAAAGTGATGAGTTTCAATGCTGTTCAGAAGCAGGTGGTGCCCATTGGCTCACAGCTTCCTTCTCGCCTTTAATTAAGTGCTTAATTCTCTCTCTTGCCTGAGGCATTCAGTTCTCTTTTTTTCCACACAGCCTCCCTCTCGGCAGCCAGATCATCACAGTCCCTGTGAACTCGTCCCTGTCTTGGCACATCAACAAGTTGAGGGAGACTGGAAAGGAGGCCTACAATGTGAGCTACGCCTGGAAGATGGTGAGTGATTGGAAGTCGTGTGGGTCCGACGGTCCATGAAGTCCAGCTCAGTGCTCTTCTCACCGGAACAGAGGAGCGTGTGGGTCAGCCTGTGTGGCTGACTAGATTTAGAGAGTTGGAGAAAGAAGACATTCCACAGATGGTTTATATAATTTTTTTCCTTTCTTGTTTAGAAAACCGGTAATTGATCATGACAAAGAGATCAAATCATATCAAAAGATATAAAAGGAAAAAAAAAAGATCCTCTCCTTCCCACCCTTGACTCATTTCCCATCATAACCACTTCAATCCAGTTTTCAGGACTGTTTTCCTTCACAAACAAGTGTCTGTGTGTACACTTGCATGATGTTCGTTAGTGGCTATATGAATTTATGTAGCTAGATTCAAACCTCTTCAAGTGACTTTTTTTTATTACAATTACTAATGTGTGCATGTGTGGGCACATAGAGGCCAAAGGACACCTTGTGATAGTTCCCTCTCTCAGCAGGAGAGTCCTCAGGGAATCACAGTTGACAGGATTTAGCCACCTGCTAAGCCACCTGAAGACCTATTTTTCTTTCAAGATTTATTTATTTTATGTATATGAATACACTGTAGCTGTCTTTAGACACACCAGAAGAGGGCATCAGATCCCTTTCCAGATGGTTGTGAGCCACCATGTGGTTGCTGGGAATTGAACGCAGCCCCTCCGGAAGAGGAGCAATCAGTGCTCTTAACCACTCAACCATCTCTCTAGCCCCCTCCCCACCCTACCCCCCAACACACACACCTTTTTTAAAAAATATATAGATCATTCCCTGTATTTTGGTTGATATTGTTTTTATTGTTTTTTATTTATAATTTAAACTCAGACAGTAGCAAATTGGGGTTTTAAAAGAAGATATAAGTACATAAACGCCTTCTGCAAAGGAAATGAGGCCTTAGATTAGAGATTGGAGTGTTTGTCCTCAGCACGGACAGATGGACAGTGTAGCCGTGACTAGGGTATGCTCAGGTGCCGTCTTCTACCAGCCCCAGTCATACTGGGCCTGAGAGTCATAGAGAAACAAATGAGAATACTCTTGCATCAATATGGCAGAGCAATGTTATTGGGAGATCCCAGGTTCTGTACCCAGTGGAAGCAAAGATGTTCATTTTATCCCCAAATCTCAATTACTGAACTTAAAAATGCAGTCGTGCTTGCTATTTACACCAATCTCCGTGATCTGGGGCAGTCACTTTTCCCTGGCTGCTCGATGCAGTCACAGGGCAGAGAAAGCAGAGGTATGTGGCTGATGCCAACATAGTACGACACACTGTGGTTTGGTATAAGTAGAAATAGATATCCTAAAGTAATGATTTAATTACTCTAGACTGAGCACCTGCCTATCATGGACAGATATGTTGACCCATGTAGACTGGGCAAGAGTACCATGTGCTTCCTGTGAGCTTAAACAGTGATTGTGTTCATCTCCAGCCTGGGGAGGAGACAGTGTTTGTAGGGGACAAAATAGTATGCTGGGCTCTGTAGTGACTGTCCCTGAGCCCTTCTCTTAATGAGGATTCACAATTAGTTAACAACACTCCCAGAACACTTTTATAAAAACAATGTGCTTTTTTTTTTCTCTTAGAGGTAGAGGATGTACCATGGGCCATGGGAAACAAGTCAAGCACTCTATCACTGAACCATACCCCAGGTTCCTCTTGTGCATTTAAGGCCAGATTAGAAATTACCCCTGTACTCTACCTGTATTGGCGCATACACACACACTTATGTTCATTAACCCACACACATGCAAACACACATACACACTCACACATGCACACGCACATGCACATGTCCATTAACCCATCTAAGCCTGACAAACCAGGGTCACAGTTGCCGATGGACTCCTTTTCTCTTCATTCATTCGCTGTAGGATATTGTGTTACACACATGTTCCTTGACCAGAGAAAGGAAAACAGAAAATATCTTCTGTAAATCCTTACAGCCTTCATGCATTATTCCAACATCACATAGCACCTTCCACAGTGAGAAAATAATATATGCAACTTTCTGTGTTAGGCATCCATTGCTGATGTATTATTTTTTTAAAACAGGTACAGGACACTTCCTTCATTCTGTGTATTGTGGTGATACAACCGGAAATACCTGTCAAACAACTGAAAAACCTCAACACTGTACCCAGCAGTAAGCTGCTGTACCACCGGCTGGATCTTCTGGGCCAACCCAGTGCTTGTCTCCACTTCAAGCAGTTGGCAACATTAGGTGAAGCTCACGGGCTCCTCAGCCTCCTCCATGATCTTACTCATTCAGATCATAAGATTTCATCCGAAACATCTGTTTGAATCCTGCTCCCTGCCTGTCCGCCCCCCACCCCAAATACTAAATGTTTCCAGTTCTAGAAATTGCAAAGCAGCCAGGTATGATGGTTTACACCTGCAGTGCTGGTAATAATTAGCCTGGAACAGGCAGATCACTGTGGGCTGAAGGCCAGCGTGGACTGTATATTGAGTTTCCAGACATCCTGGGCTGTGGAGTGAGGAACTATCTCAAGAAACAAAATAACAACAACAAAATATACTCCACCAAAAGCAATAGCTTTCTGTCCTAGCTGTTGCTAAGTTAGCACCTGTCATCAGTGTTTCTTCCCTACCTTCCCACCCCACCTCTTTCCACCCTACCACACTCCTACCTGCCTCCGTTTCCTGCCATTCTACTCTCAACTTGAGCTTTTAGAGTCCACCTGAGTGAGACAATGTGTCATATTTATCCTTCTCTGCCTGGCTTATTTCATTTAACGCAATAATCTCCAGTTTTATACAGGTTTCACTAGTCTGTGGCTACATAGTATTATATTGTATTTCTGTACCACATTTTCTTCATTCTTAGTTGATGGACACTTAGGTTGTTTTCATTCAGGGTTATTATCAACAGTGCCACATTGAACGTGGGGGTACCAAATGTATGGTCTAATATTCCTTTAGATAAGGGAGTGGAATTGCTGAACAACATGATAGCTCTAGTTTAAATTTCTAGAGGAGCTTCTATAGTGTCTTCCATATTGGCTTATTGTAGTAACTTACTTACCTGCTGACCAACAGTATTCAAGGCATCCCTTTTTCCACATCTTTATCAAAAGCATTACCTTTAGTCTTTGGATAAGAACCATTCTGGCTGGGGTCACGTGATTTTGCATTGTAGGTGTGATTTGTATTCCTGGTTGTTTAGAGATAGCAACTGGTCTATATATCCCCATTGGCCAAGCTGATATATGAGTCATATACACTTGGTTGGCTATGCTGATGCATGCCAGGTACAGAGGAGGCCTTTATAGCCTATGTAGTCAATACACTACAGGATACCCACTGTTTAGATAAACAGCTGCCTTCTTTTTCCCTGTTAAAAATATTTACTATTCAAAAAAGTTCATGATCATTACACAGCAAACAAACCAAGTAGAGGGTCAGAGGTTAGAAGATCAAGGACGGAGTCTCCATTTTCTGAGTTCCAAATGTGAACAGTGGAACTTGATTTCCTCCTAAATTTGTTTCTACAAAGTTCTTCCCAGATACTAGACCAACACTCCAGGCCAGGCTAAGTGATCTTTTCTGTGGCATACTTCAAAAATATCAACAATTTAGAGAAAGCCTGTGATGTTAGTCATAAAGGGCTGGATCTTACATTTGTTTGTTTGTTTTAATTTGGGCTCTGGGGTTTCTATGTCTGTTTTATATGAGAGAAAATATTATATATATATATATATATATATATATATATATATATATATATGTTTTCCATTTTAGTAAAATAATTTACAAAAAAGCTAAGACTTTTTTGAGCCAATAAACTGCACATTACTGCTGGCAGAGATGAGGCACTGCCCTGAGATTGAGGACAGGGGGTGGGTTGGAGCTCCTGGTGAGAAAGAAGCAAAAGCCTACCTACTTAAATTTCATTTGCATACTTCCTCATAGGTACACTGTCCACTATATTAACTACTGGCTGCCTGTAGCTGTTGGGGACTTGAAAGTCAGAATCAAGATATATGGGATGTGTGGCATGAATGTTAGATTTTGTTTTATATTAACTACATACTGAGATGACCATATTTTTAATTTTTCAGAAGTGTATCAAAATTAATTTAATCATTTCATTTTCTTTTGTTTTACGACTTTCAGTTTTAAATTGCACTTACAGATGCCATTATATTAATGTTACAGTTGGACAGCATCGCTCATGAGTGTACAAGGACAATGTAGCACTTTTCAACTCAAACACACAGTCTGATTGGCTGATGCCAGGCCACATAGGCAGAACTTGGATCACTGCTCACTTTCACAGGGAGCTCTTCCCACCATGCCATCCATGCTTACATGGGTGGCAGGACCCTGGGGAAATGTGGAGGGCTCACCGGGGATGGTCTTGTCTCAGGTAGCAGTGGAAGTAGCACAGACTATTAAAACACAACAAGAAAGGAATGGGAGCGATGCAAGTGGTTTCTGTCTGACTTCCAGGATGAGGATTTGACATGTATGGTAGTTGTTCTCCAAAGAGGCCCTGGGGTACAGTGCACACTTGCCTTATACACAAACACTTGGGTTTCCATCCCTTGTACTAAGAGGGAAGACCGTGATAGAAAGATATCATCTCTTGGCGTCCAAAAAGAGAAAGAAAATGTGTTTTATTTGGTTTTATTTTGTTTTTTTTTTTTGTGTGTGTTTTTTTGTTTTATTTTTTGTTTGTTTGTTTTTTCGAGACAGGGTTTCTCTGTGTAGCCCTGGCTGTCCTGGAACTCACTCTGTAGACCAGGCTGGCCTTGAACTCAGAAATCCGCCTGCCTCTGCTTCCCAAGTGCTGGGATTAAAGGAATGCGCCACCACTGCCTTGCGAAAATGTGTTTTAAAAATACATTCCTAAGGCAGTTTTACATGTACGTACGTATGTATGTATGTATGTACGTATGTATATATGAGCCTGTATGTATGTGTTTATGTTTGTATAAATGTATAAGCTTTCTATGTTTGTATGTATGTATGTATGTATGTTTGTATAAATGTATAAGCTACATCCTAGACACAAAGCTTTGAGTCTGATGTGTTGTTGTTTTCTCCCCCGTGATTCCTAAACTGTCTCACGACATCAACCTTTTCTGAAATGCCAACCTCTGTTTCTGTAAGAAAGACTCGCCCCACCCCCCACCCCCCAGAGCATCTGTACTTTTCTTCACCTGGCCCTCTTTCAATAATCTTGACTTTGAACTGTATTTGTCTTAGATAATTGTTTTCTTCTAGATTCTTTCTCCCTGATCTGAGGGGATGCAAAGCTCCCTGAGTACAAGTACACACACACCCTCCGTCTCAGGTGCACACACGTGCACACCTTTCAGGGATGGGCCACTGACTCTTAGCACAAGTCAACAACATGGTATGGGTCAGCCTTTGGAAGCCTCTGCTTTGTAGCCCTTTGCTTCCTTGAGATTAATGCAATAGCAATGTTGCAGGCCATTTTATGAAGCTATCCTGAGAAGTAAGAACATCACAGGAAGCAACAGCTTCTGAGAATGGCATCCTAGCAACTGAAAATCCTAGATGGAAACAGTCCTGCAGTAATGCCTTTGGGGAAACATTGAAAACTTATACAATAGTGAGGAATAGATGATAAGAAACTCATAGATGACAAACTTCAATGAAACTTTTAATTTTTTTAAAAACAGTTCAAGTATTTATCAAACTAGAGGAGGAGGAGGCTGTATACTTAAACTTCTTCAAATAGCTTCCTGAGTCTGGGAGGTGGAGGAAGAAATCAAATCCAATATTCTCAACAGGTGGAGTCTCAAATGAAATGGCTTTCTCTATCCCCCCAGCACAAGCCTTCACATCCTTAACGTGAGAATGGAATCACAGAGTGACTAGGCTATCCTGGCTCCTTGCTGGAACTGCTTTTGCCATCCATATGGCCTCTCTCTGTAGCCCATACGACAGAATCTTGCAACAGTTCATGCTTTCTAGAAGAAGGGACTCCCCCCCCCTCCTCTGTCCTCAAAGTTATCCCTACTTCACTTTTCACTATTATGTGTCTTTTCTTTCTATAGACTCGGGCCCGGCATATGCTAGGCAAGAACTCTGCCTGTATATCCTCAGCCCAGACTCGGTTTGATTTGGCTTGATTTGGTGGGGTTTTTTTTTGTCCACCATATTAAAGCTTACCAGGTTACACTGAAACATCATCTGTGAAAGCTGTCAAAAGAAATTAAACAAACAAACAAACCTACAGATTTGAAGGAGATAGATTGTGTCATAGAACACCATTATGTGACATGAAGTGTATGATAGTGCCTTATGACACATTCTAAAATATAATAAGGTTTAACATTATGGTGCATGCTTTTAACTATCAGGAAGGAGAAGCAAGCAAATCTGTGTAGCTAGCCTGGTCTACAAAGAGAGTTCCAAGCCAACCTAGGGCACACAGTGACACCTGTTTTAAAATTAATTAGATAAATAAAAATACAGTAAAGTTGAGCAACAACAAAAAAAAAACGTAAATAGAAATTTTAGTTTCACACTATGATTAACTGCAAGGATTTTGTCTCAAATAGGAAACTAGTTTCCATGTTAGATAGTATTTAGGGCTATTCACAAGGGATGCGCTCTAAACTTGGTTTATGCCACGTTTGCCTGCCACCTGTGATAATAATTTTTTAATTTGGTTTTTGCATTGATGCCAACATTCCTCTTCTCTCTTCTTCCTGAATCACAGCACTGATGTGAATTCTCATAGGTGTCGCTGACATGCACTCTTCTGCCGGCACCTGTAAAGTACCATTCAGCTTCACTCTGGAGAATTCCTGCTGTTATTTTCCTCACTTTGCAAATGTTTGCCCAACATTTCATGGCCAGGAAATAGCAGGTCCCAGATTCTGTCCAGTCTGGCTCCATGTTTGCGCTGCATTCTTTCCTAGCAGATACACAGCTTGCCTAGCTCAAACACTCAACGATTTCTGCTTCCAGCATTTGTGCCTCTTTGGGCCCATCCCCACACTCCCCTTCACTCCTGGGACCATAAGCTCCCTGAAGGGAGAGAATGTAGCTTTTTTTTTTCCTTCCTTTTTTCTTTGCTCCCATTGTCAAGCTCTTTGTGTCCTTGTGGAAGGCACTAAGCCACCGTAGCAGACATGTTGGCAGAGCCTAAGTGATGGCTTTTGTTTGGGCCCCAGATGAAGTCTCTGTGTTCTGAGATCTGCTTTGTTGGGGTCTCTTTCAGAAAGTCCAACCGTCATGCTGTCTGCCGGCAGCTTTTCCTCCCCCTATGAGCACCTCAGCCAGCCAGAGACCAAGCGCATGGTGGAGCATTACACGGCCTATCTCAGTGACAACACTCGCCTCATTGCTAACCCAGGGCTCAAAGTATGTACTGGCACAAGCTACATCTCTGGGGCTCCTTTCCTCTGTCCGGGGGTGGAGGTGGGGGTGGGGCTGGCAATGAAACTTTGAAGTACCCAACCCTGCTTGCATCTGGACCTCTGTAGTCAGGAGGCAAAAAGGCAGAGTGTATGCCCTGGGGGAGACTAGTCAGCTGTGACCCTTTTGATGGATTAAGAAGCCCAGTAGGCCACATGAAGAATCTACTTCAGGTCTCATATGCACTGGGGGTTTCCAAGTGGGGGGTGTGATAAAGAGACCAGAGAAAATTTCCCAGTCCATTGTTCCCATGGTAAAGAAGTGTTCTGCTGTCCTTTGAGATAAATATGATATTCAGGCACCAAAAAGGGTGAAGGCTCTGTGTGTGTCTAATAATTCACCGTAGGAATTTTCTTAAACTGAGACAGGCCAGCTAGATGAACAACCGAGTAGTCACATCTCCCCTGACTGTATTCCGTGAACCTTTGTTATCATCAAGTTTGGCTGCATCCATCTGCTCTGGAAAGGTTTTGAAGAAGCAATTGGGCTTGCCTTCTCTGCGAGAGAACCTCGGGGAGTCCTGCCAGCAGCCTACACTCTTTTCATGTGAGCTTTTTTAAAGGGGCCCTGCAATGTCTTCTTTTGTTTCTTAGTTCTCTGTCAGAAACGAAGTAATGGCGACCAGCCACGTCACAGATGAATGGATGACACAAATGGAAATGAGCAGCCTGAACACGTACATTGTCCGCCGTTACATAGCAACACCCAATGGTGTCCTCAGAATTTATCCTGGTTCCCTCATGGACAAAGCATTTGATCCCACTAGGAGACAGTGGTGAGTCTGTGGGGGCTTCAGTTCCCAGTTCCTCCTAAGCCCGGTGAGCCATGATAAACACATATAGTAATGGGCAGTCATGGAACATGACACTTTCAAGGGGGAAAAATTATTTTCAGTATTTTGTTTAATATTAGATTTTCGGGTTATGTTTTGACTGCAGTGCCTTTATCTCACTATTGAAATTTTGTCACAGAACATCTTTACATTTCTCTATTTTGACTCCTAAGGGCTTGCTTGATTCCACCCTCTTAGAGGGCCATCTTGAATGAAATACTTGATCTTACTCCATGTAATTATGGCATCAAATTACACAGCTCATATATGACCTGTGGAAAATGAACACATTAATTTCAGGAATATTCTTTTACCTCTGGGCTTTGTTTTCACCCCAAAGCTAGCCAGACACTATGGCAGGGAAGCAGCATAAGCCAACAGCAGAACTGCTTGTTCTGTGTTGGGTAGCAACCAACTCACTCAGGAGTCAGTTCTTCATGCCTGCTCCTCATTTGTACTAATCCTGGATGGTTTCTTTAGGTTTATTTCTCTTCTTTCATTCTATATTTCCTTCTCAACCATCTGAACTACAGATCTCACTAAAAGCTCAGAGTCCAGTATATATTAGAACAGAAAAATCTCATTTTCTCAATTCTTTATGTTGCTGCTATCGTCAGACATAAAAGTGAGAATCTTGGTGGGTCTGCAGCTCAGTGGTAGAGCACTTGCCTCGCATGGGTAAGCCATGAGTACAAGCCCCAGCTCCTCAAAAAGAAGTCAGGAGCTAGAGAGATGGCTTAGTAGTTAATAGCCATCTTTTGCAGAGGACCCAGGTTCAATTCCCAGTCCCACTCACATTGTGGTTCCCAGGCATCTATAACTCCAGTTCCAGGGGGTCCAACACTGTCTAATCTCTGCAGGCACCAGGTATGCACATGGTGCACATACATATAAGCAGGCAAAACACTCATGCATAAAATTGTTTTTCTTTTTAATTTAAGGAAGATTTTTTTTTGATTCTTTAACATCGTAGCAGCACTGTTTATAATGAATATTTTAGAGCTACAAACTCACTGTTTCTTCAAACCTACAGAGTAGTTTATACCTTAAATCACATGACTTTTCTTGGGTCTCTGTTAGGTATCTTCATGCAGTAGCAAATCCAGGGCTGATTTCTTTGACGGGCCCTTACCTAGACGTTGGAGGAGCTGGCTATGTTGTGACAATCAGTCACACAATTCACTCATCCAGGTAATTATTTCAATTAAATTTTATAGTCACTTAAAATCGTATAAATTCCATTTAATTTATGTTATGTGTGTTTGTATGCATCCATGTGTGCACAGGACACACATGGAGGTTAGAGGACAACTTGCAGAAAGGGAGTGGTTGCCTTGTACCATTCAGGTGCCAGGGATCAGGACATCAGGTTAGCCCACTGAGCCATCTCACCAGTCCTTTCCAGTCACCTTTCAAATCCATCAAGATTTTGGATCCCACATGAAAAGCAGGGTGGGTGTGGCCACCCATAGTAATCCCAGTACTCAGGAGGTGAAGAGCAAGTTGTATAGCTACACTAACCAAATGCATTAAATACTAGGTCCAGAGGGAGACCCTGCTTCAGTAAATCAAGCAGAGAGTGACCGAGGAAGACAGTTGTTATCACCCTCAGACCTCTGTGCAGAATGCTTAGGTGCACCTACACACATGCCTCACACATACACATGCAGAAAGGAAAAGAAATACCAGCAGGAACATGACTGCTTTTATTACTAGAATTGCTTCGTTTTCCAGCAAGTGAACATTTTTTAATGAGGAACAATGTCCCACGGCGTCGGACTATTGTGTCTGATTCTTTAAAATTATACCAGTTGTTTGCTTTAGCTTTCCATTTTGTGTTTTTGAAAGTGTCTCTTAAAAATAAGAGCTTTTTGAAAACTGATGTTGCCAGACGCTGGTTAAAGTCAGTATTGCTGGACATATATACGACTTAAAACTTCAGTTCGGTGAAAGTTTGGATGGGAAGGTGCATCGTTTTAATCCCTTCATTATTCAAGTAGCTATTTTCTCAAAGCAACCAAGAAAGATCACATTTTACTGGCAACCTGGCACGATGCCTTCCTTAGAGGAAGCAGATTTTCTTGGTTTTTCAGTGGTGCTCACTATTTATCAAATGACTGATGCTAGTTAGAATTCCTCTGACATAAGGTCATTGAAACAATAACTTGAAAGCAGAGTGGGAGGGAGTCCCAGCATCAGGCCCCTGTCTCTAAGGAAAGCCATGCATGCCTGCTGCCAGCCAAACGCGACTCTAGGGCCAGGGTGTCTGCTTGACTCCTAGCTTTTCTCATAACACAAGTTTCATACATAAGCAAATAACCCTGGTATGGAGTACATTCCTTCAGTGTTTCTGTTAGCGCCATCTGGTGGGTGCGCTGTGTCTGAAAAGAGAGACACACTACCCCTAAGGTCTAATCAGCTGAGGAAAAGTAAAAAGACTGTCTCCTCAAAAGACAGAGCCCATCTCATCTTTGACGACAGTAAAAGGGATCCGAGGTGGCCTTTCAAAGATAACAGCCAGGTGTCAGTGCAATCAGGCCTCCTCAGGGCAGCTCGTTGTCAAGAGCACTTAGCCTGTCTTCTCTTGAGTGCCTTCGATGCGTGGGTCAAGACCAGTTTGTGAGTATATGTGTGTAAGCATTTTTGTTAAGGATTAGGGAAATGCAAGAGCCTGATGGTTTGGTGGCCGAGGCTTTATGGTGTCCGTTCCAGTGAAGCATGATTGGAACACAGTGACTTTTCAAATGGGAACAGCATCAGATCTCCTCTTTGGTTACCTTCCTGTAACCTGTGAGTTTACCAACAACAAAAATCCCAGACTCTGAGTCACTGTGAGTACAGATACCCCTCCCCCCACCAAGTAGGCATATGCTTTGGCTCTGCTCAAAATGTAGCCCTCAGAGAGCCTGTCGTGTGAATATTTTGCTTAACTGGGTGCAATTTAACTATTTAGAGCTGTGGCTTTTTCTTTTATCACAGTCTAGATCCAAGTCAGTGGCCTCTTCCGTTGCTCAGCCAAAGCCCCCGTGGCATGCGCTGAGAGACAGGCTTAGCAAAGGTGCCAGCCTGGGAACCTGCTCCCCTCCTTGATATATAGATATAGCTATAGACATAAACAGATGTAAATGTCCTGCTTATGATTTATGTGACTATAAAAAATCCTTCTTGCTTTCGTTTCCGCACTAGGCTAGAGGGGTATTATAGCCTATCTTAATTATTTTAATGATTAAATTAAGCAATGCATAAAGCTCCTAGAACAGCGTCCTGAACATGGGAGGTGGTCGGCTGATACACAGCAGCAGACGCTGTTCAGGCATTGACCTTGTGGTGCTTGAACTGGTCAGAAGAAACCACTGACCCAGATACTCCACGTGTCTAAAGCACAGCCACTCAGCCTGGTTTCAGATGTGCTTTGGGAGAGAGCTGGGGAGAGCTTTCTAACTCAGTGCTCAGCAGTCACTGACGGGAGCTCTGTCCGGACTTTCATAAGCATATCTAGCAGCCTGACAATCTAGCTGGTCATTCTTACCGTACGATAACACTGCCGGTGATAAAGAACCTGGACACGTGATCTCAACAATCAAAGTCACAGAAATGGATTTTCATCAGCCTGGCCCATTATGTTTAAAATTGTAGATTCGGCTCAATAGTTCTATACAATTCTTTGAGTTGCTATGGTAACAGTATACCTGTCTACAAATTCAGGTAAAATACAGAGCTAGGCTCCAGCATCTATTGATTCTACAGGCACAGGTAGCTGCCATTCGAAGGAGGTTTAGAAATAAAATGAGCAGATCCCCAAATACCTGAGCAGTACTCTTCACAGGTGCAGCTATATAGTATCGTAGAAAAGAGCTAGCCTCGGGTACTACTCTGCATACAGGGAAAGGATGATATTAAGTTTCTTAACCATTCTCAGTCTAATGTTTTCATTCATAAAATACAAACTACAATTCTTTTCTAGCTTTTTCCACAGAAATTAAATTGTTTTTACAGCCCTTAAGACCTGACTTAATGGCTAAGACCATATGCTTTGGAAATAGGAAGTGAGTTTCTATCTATGTACACACTAATTATGCCATGATGTTAGTCAAATACCTCTCTTTTCCAAGCTTCAGGTTTCTTAAATCGATAAAGCCTCCAAAGATAACCACAGAAGGGGCTGGAGAGATAGCTCAGCAGTTAGGAGCACTAATTCTTGTAGAAGACCCAGTTTGATTCCCAACATGAGTTTCAGGGGATCAAGGGCTCTAGTCATGTATATAGTATACATATATAACATGTGTAGATACTCATACACAGAAAATAAAAATAACATAAAGATCACTGAGAGAAAGGGCTGGGGTTTTTACTCAGTTCGTAGAGCACCTGCTGAGCTCATAAGCAGTAGCCCGCCCCACCCCAGATTTAAACCCCAGCACTGTGAGGAGAAAAGAAACAAGCCATCATGAAATAGTTAGGAATGTTGTTATTATTTATTTATTTATTTTCGTATGTTCCTGGTATTCAGGCAGGAAGGTGATAATAGCTATTAGGTTCTCAGTGCTCCATGTTGGGGTCATGGCGAGCAAACCCTGCTGGTTTCCACTGAGTGACTTCTACCTGAATATATGACAGTGAGGTATTTTGCTAAACATGAACACTCTCACGTTTGATTGCAATCACCGACTTACTTTGTAAAAGTACTATTATTATCTTCATTTTTGTATGAAAAACTGAAGCTTTCTAAAGGCAAAATAGCAGTCAGGAATCCTATAAATAAAGCCAACTATGCCAGAACTTGACCCTACATCTACCAAAATGTCAACCAGTAGTGTCAGGCTTTACTGGCCAGCTTTACCTACTGACTCTCCTTTTTTGAGAATAATAGTATTATAGAATAGAGGTTTTACTGGTCTGCAATGAGAAGACTCATTCTTAATGTGACTATGTTTTGAGTAGTTCATCATGGTGTAGTGAAAAGAAAACTGGACGATGTTCCTGATAAGTATTGTATGGCCTTACTATGCTTGCTCAATCTCTGAGAGAACTGTTTCCTTACCAGCAAAATGCAGAAAGTAATTAGTGGCAGCCACTCATGTTCATTTTCTAAAAGTCTGCTGAAAGTAACTATATGGTCTGTGAGATGGGTCAGAGGGTCAGGGCTCCTGCTGCAAACGCAATGGGCTGAGGGGCTATGAGGTAGAGAGAGAGAAGTGACTCAGCCACGTTGTCTTCTACACACATACTGTGGCAAGCATGCACCCACAAATACCCACAGACAGACAAAATACATGCTTATATATGCATACATACATACATAATCATATATACATACATATGTACATAATTGTTTTAAAATTTGTTTTAAGTAGCCAGACCAGCCACCTCTCACATGTCTATACTGATATTTTTGCTAAAAAAAAAAAAAAAAAAAAAAAGAACATAGGAGGGGTGTGGCCATATTCCACAACTTTTCATGTTTGGTGCTGGTCTTGTTCAGAAAGCCATTATGAAACTCTTAATGTCTCCCCTCAAGCTGTCTGTATGTTGTATTCAGTCACTCAGCATTTACAGGTGTGGGAGGTGGGGAGGGCATGTATTTCCAGTATCAGACAATGTCATGTATGTGACTCTTACTCTCATTGGTCCTTTCATATAAAGTACACAGCTGTCTTCCGGACACACTGTGGCTGTAATGGGTATCGACTTCACACTGAGATACTTCTACAAGGTTCTGATGGACCTCTTACCAGTTTGTAACCAAGATGGTGGCAACAAAATAAGGTAAGCCCTCAGGGGACACCATTTCCTGTCTACTGCCAAAATGAGAACAAATCAACACTAGGTATGGACCAGGTCAAGACAGGAGATTGAGTTCATGGCACATGTGAGGTCAGAGGCTAACTTCGGGTGTCTGAGACGAGCTTCCTTAATTCATGACTGCATACACCAGGGTACCTGACCCGTGAGCTTTTGAGGATTCTGTTGCGGTGAATTAGTTAAACCACTTTGGCTCCCTGCATGCTGCACCTGCCCAAAAGCTTTCTGGATTTGTGAATGTAAGACAGACAGACAGACAGACAGACAGACAGACAGACAGACAGACACTCACACACACACACACACAACGCACCAGCCAATTTTGATATGCCTTGACTAGTTCAATAGTTGGACACTTCTGAACTTCCCTGAGGCTTGTACACACTTCCCTCCAGTATTCCTGGCTTAACATCTTTTAAAAATCTATGTTTTATCTCTGTTGCCCTGTTGCCATTTTGGCAGCTTCCATCCCTCCTCCCCCATTGGACTCCATTCCCTTTACATCTACATTGTAGGATACTTTCTTTCCTGCAGCTCTTAAATCTGAGCCTTCTCCCTCCAAGTCATGGTGATTCTCCTCTTCCCCCCCCCCCACCCCCGTTCATTGGCACACAATCTAAAAATCCCACCCCATCTCCCTGCCCGGCCAATGGCTGTATGGCAATTCTTTATTATCAACCGAAGCTGGCTGGGAGCAGGGACTCTCAGGTCTGGAAGAACAGCTTTTGGGAGCTGAAATAAGACAAAGCATTACAACCAATTTTCAACAAGATTCTGGTTACAGATGTGTGCTAGTGCACCGAGGTTTTCATGAGTCTGGATAATCTCAAGACAAGTGTTTTTCCCCCTGAGCCATCTCCCCAGCCTTCCTTTCCTTTTTTGAAGGTGCATGCTGTTTATTATTTAGACAAGCAGGTATGGCACACAGCAAGAGGACTAGCGCAGGGCCCCAAAGTCTTGCTTCTCTAGGAGCCAGTGACTAGAAGCTCAGCATTGGCATTGGGAAGAGCAGAGGGCACTTTCTCTCAGGCAGCACTTTTGATGTTAACTTCGTCATTAAGCCAATCTTTGTAACATTTCAGCTGCTTGCTTAGACTGCACTTTTACATTTTCCCAGAAAGAGGCTCACAGAACCGTGAGACTTTGCCTTCTGAATTTCAAAAGAAAATGTCTGATCAAAGCAAGGGCATTCCCTTGATTCAGTGCAGGCTGCTTTTAAAAATAGCTTCTTAGTTCAGTCTTGTGCGCCACGCTTCACGTCATTGTTGAATTTCACATTGGTGCTTAGTGGGAGCAGTCAGGGATCTTGCCGCTGCTATGACTAATGCTCAGGGGAAGAAAGTAGAGCATAGTCTTGATTAAAGTAGTTCTAGCACTACTTAATGTTGCTACCAGTATGTTTTATATGTACTGAGTGCTGTATTTTGTTTATGTTTGTAAATACTTGTTTACTTCTTTCCTCAAAAAAAAAAAATGAGCTAGCATATTCCTTCTGATATCTTGTGGGCACTTCGTCCATGACAGTGGTTCTCAACCTATGGGTGATGACACCTTAGGAGTCCCCTAAGACCATCAGAAAACACAAATATTTACGTTACAATTCATAACACTAGCAAAATTACAGTTATGAAGTAGCAATGAAAGTAATCTTACGGTTGGGGGATCACTACAACATGAGGAACTGTACTGATGGGTAACAGCATTAGGAAGGTGGAGTCTACCACTCTATGAAATGTATAGGTGACCTCAGAGCAATGTGTTCTTACCATAACCTGGAGGCCAGATAGTCCATCACCTCAGGGAAAAAATGTGTCTATTTGCCAGTGAGCCTGCCTTTATTTTTCCCCCAGAAGTCTGGATAAATGCAGTTTGTTTTAAGGCAGGCATATGCAAGTGTTCTTTGAAAGCATGGTAGCCACTCATGTGAATAAAAGACATCACTTGTTTTGGTGCAGGTGCTTCATAATGGAGGACAGAGGTTATCTGGTAGCTCATCCAACCCTCGTTGACCCCAAAGGTCATGCACCTCTGGAGCAGCAACACATCACCCACAAGGTATTTATTGGCCAAGAGGGTCAGCTCCATTCTGCGACAGCCTGGAGTATGTTAAGTGACACTTTTCTTCTGTCTTGTGGCCTTGTCAGGAGCCTCTGGTAGCGAACGATATCCTGAACCATCCCAACTTTGTGAAGAAGAACTTGTGCAACAGCTTCAGTGACCGAACAGTGCAGAGATCTTACAAATTCAACACTAGCCTGGTGGTAAGCCACGTGCAGGTGCCTGCTCCTTCATGGACAGAATAATGCCTGTACCTGTTTCATTGTCTTGGAGGGACAGAACTGTGGGATGAGAGAAGGACTTTAGTAAAACTCTCACTCTGATAATCGTAGGACAAATGGCCAGGATGGGACAGGGACTGTCTGAAGGCACAGGGTTGGTACTCTGGTTTGATTAATACACCAACTGTATTAGTTATGGTTCCCTAGAACAGGGGCTCACAACCTATGTGTTGTGACCCCTTTGGAAACTCAAATGACCTTTCCACATGGGCAGCATATCAGGTATCTTGAATATTGAATATCTTGTGTATATATATATATATATATATATATATATATATATATATATATATATATAGAGACAGAGAGAGAGAGAGAGAGAGAGAGAGAGAGAGAGAGAGAGAGAGAGAGAGAGAGAGAGAGAGAGAGAGAGAGAGAGAGAGAAGACTTATTAGAATGGCTTACAGGCTGTGGTCCAGCTAGTCCAATAATGACTGTCTATCAACAGAAGGTCCAAGAATCCAGTATTTGTTCAATTCCTGAGGCTGCATGGCTCAGCTAGTCATTAGTATTTACTGGAATTCAAAAAAAAAAGTAGTTTCTAATTGCAGTAAAGGAATAGACTTGCTAGAGAGAGAGAGAGAGGTTCTCCTTCCATGTCCTTCATGAAGATATGGCTCAGAGTCAAAGTGGATCTTCCTACCTTAAAAAGACATGAATTAAAAGTGGATCTTCCCTGGATCAGAGATCCAGGTTAGAAGTGGGTCTTCCTATTTCAAATGATTTAATTAAGAAAAAAAAAATCCCTCAGAGGTGTACCTGGGTTTCAATTAATTCCAGATGTAGTCAACTTGATGCATAAGAATATTGATCACGCCAACCACTCCTTATCCCTTCGCAGTCTCAGCTGAGGGCTGTTCCTGTTCTCTGTACGAATGTCTGTTGTTCTGTGTGCTCCTATATCCTAGGTAGGATTTGGCTGCCTGAATCCCAAAGACCAGCTTACATAAGTCCTTGAGCACCCATCATGTTAGATGGGGAGTTTTTTTGGAAATCATCCTGAAAGCATTTTTATGTTTCTTGTTGTGGCTTAGAGTATTCTTCAGAATTTGAATTGCTGATAAATATCTAATATATTCTTAAAAATTTTGTGAATGGTCTTAGCTAAGAAAGAACAAACCTGGGTGAGAGAGGCGTGAGAAGTAACCTTCAAAGCCTCATTCACAGGGAGCAAGTTGTTAATTTACATGGGCAGTTATGTATCTCCATCATTGAATGTACAGGATAGTTTTGGGGGCTAGAGAGAGACGGCTCAACAGTTAAGAGTACTGGCTGCTGCTCTTCCTGGGTTTCATTTCCCAGCACCTACATGGCAGCTCTCAACTGTCTCTAATTCTAGTCCTCAGAGATCTACTGCCACATACAGACATACATGTAGGCAAGACGCCAATACACATAAAATGAAAAAAAAATCAATCTCTGAAAAAATAAAAAAATAATAATTTTAATGTGCTGGATTAACTTGAATATCTTAAACCAAATACTATGAAGTTGATCGTGAAAAGCATGACCCAGCAGAAAGGAGGAGTTTTGAAATACTACATCCATGTCACCCCCTTGGACTTCACTCCATTTTGAGCATCACTGTTGCAATGCTCAGACAGTTTCTATATGAGAGTCTGGTTCTTTCTATGCATCTAGCTCATTTCTACAATGGTCTCTCAGGTCTACGGCAGGCAAAGCCACAAGGATGCAGTAGAAGTACATGTCTAAAAGGCATGTTTTAAGCTGGGCGGTGGTGGCACATGCCTTTAATCCCAGCACTTGGGAGGCAGAGGCAGGTGGATTTCTGAGTTTGAGGCCAGCCTGGTCTACAGAGTGAGTTCCAGGACAGCCCGGGCTACATAGAGAAACCCTGTCTCGAAAAACCAAAAAAAATAAAAAATAAATAAAAGACATGTTTTAGTTGGGTAGAAATTAGAATTTCTTTGTTGTTACTTTTAAGTTGGATCATGTGTGGGTGTACAGCACATGAGTAGAGGTTAGAAGACCACTTGCAGGAGTCAATTCTCTCTTTCCATCATGGTGATCCCCAAGATGTAGCTCACACTGTCAGTCTGGGTGGCAGGTGCCTTCCCTTGCTGAACTATCTTACAGGCCAGAGATAGGTAATATTTTTTTTAAGATATATTGATTTTATTTATATGAGTACACTGTAGTTGTCTTCAGACACACCAGAAGAGGGCATCAGATCCCATTCCAGATGGTTGTGGGCCACCATGTGGTTGCTGGGAATTGAACTCAGGACCTTTCGAAGAGCAGTCAGTGCTCTTGACCACTAAGCCATCTCTCCAGCCCAGTAGATAATTTCTTAACAGCTGAAATTTTCTCCCTAAATGAAATTGGAGCATTCTGGATAGTGAAGCTTATTACATAATAAGCCCATGTCCCTGCACGTCCTAGCAGTGAGTGTCTTCCACACAGGACAAAACTCATCCAGAATCTAAGTACACCCTCTGTGCCACAACCTTCGAATGTGGACTCCCGGTCACATACATTTTAGGAGATGAACGACATGAACTCCGGTGGGAGTTGGAATAGTTTTCCTGGGGCATTTGGTACAAATGCAGAAGGATGGTTATTACATGATGTTATCATACAGCTTTTGAGTTTTTATGGCACTCCTAGAAGCTGCCTGTCACATTTGCTGGCTATAGAATGAAGAAAAAGAAGGCTTAGTTCAGTTTCAATGTTGTAAAAACAAGAAATCAATCATCTCTCAAAGAACCTTTATCTTTTAAATGTTTTTTATTCTAGGAAGCAGAAACATTTGTTAACCAAAGGAAAGAAGTGTGCGGCTTGTAGCTAATTATGTTTCCTTTTGAAACAAATTTGTACACTGACAAAAGCACCTAAAGACCCACGGGTTTTTCTGCCATACAGCTCAAGGGTAGAGTCTATCCTGCTGGAGAAGTCAAGGACATAGAAAGCTATTAAAGTAACTGGTCACACTGCAACCACTATCAGGAATGAGCCAGCATAATTGCATGAACACTTGCTGCTACTCCACTCCCTTTCCCCTTTAACATAGTCCAGGATCTGTCTAGGGAATGCCACTGCCCACAGTGGGTTGGTCTTTCTACCTCAACACAGTCAAGCTAATCTCCCCACACACTAAGTGACAGTCAATACTAACCAACAATGTTATCTTTTTTTCTTATGATTAAACTTGGAGCTGGAGAGATGGCTCAGCAGTTAAGGACCTGGAAGAGTTCAATCCCTAGCACTCACACGGCCACTCACAGCCATATGTAACTCCAGTTCCAGGGGATCCAGTGCCCTCTTCTGCCCTCTGGAGACACATGCATGGTATACAGGCATGCAACCATGCACATAAAATTGAAAAATAAAAACGCATAATAAAATAATAACTATGAAAATTTGTATTTATGTAACTATAGATGAATGATAATGTATACCAACTATTAAATGAAAACTATATCTGACTGATAGAATTTTCTGTAATTTTTTTCTCGCCAAAGTGAAGAAAACAAGTTTTTTAACAAGCAATGTTCCCTTGGCCACATTTTAAATCCTGGCTGTAGGGGCTGGAGAGATGTCTCAGTGGTCTTGCTGCTTTTCCAGAGGACTCAAACTTGATTCCCAGCACCCAGAGATCTCCAATACCCTATTCTAACCTCCAAACACACACACACACACCCCTTTAAAAAGTACTAAAAATGTTGAACAGTGTCCACGTGGTGCTTTAATAATCACAATCTAAACTATTCTGTCTTTTCTGTAAGAAGGCTAAGTTGCCAGGTGGCAGTGGCACGTGCCTTTAATTCTAGCAATTGAGAGGCAGAGGCAGGAAGATCTGAGTTCAGGGCCAGCCTGTGAGACAGGACGAGTTGCAGGACACCCAGGGCTACACAGAGAAACTCTGTCTTAAAAAAAACCAAAGAGGCAGAGGCAAGGCTTTGCACTGATGTCTTTCATCCTTTTCATAGGGGGATTTGACGAACCTTGTGCATGGCAGCCACTGTTCTAAGTACCGCCTGACAAGGATCCCAGGAACCAATGCATTTGTCGGCATCGTCAATGAGACCTGTGACTCTCTAGCCTTCTGCGCTTGCAGCATGGTGGACCGTCTCTGTCTCAACTGCCACCGGTGAGCTGGATTCTGTTCTTGGACTGTTTAATCTGTTACCAATGCCAGGCATTTTGAGCAGATAGGGGTGTGTCTTGGGGAAGAGAAGTCCAGGTTTACAGAAGCCTTTGTATCTGTACTTTTCCCATGACCCAGTCACCATGGTTGCAGGTTCAGGCCAAATGCAATTTAAATCTTTGGCCATGGCTTCATTTTCACCGTTGATTGTAACTTGCAAAGGATTTGTTTTATCTTAATCCCCTGGTGTGTATATGATATTCTGTTGCTACCTACCTCTGACTAGTAATTCTGTTTGCTTCTCAGAATGGAGCAAAATGAATGTGAATGTCCTTGTGAGTGCCCCCTGGAGGTCAATGAGTGCACTGGCAACCTCACCAATGCAGAGAACAGGTAAAAACTGTGTGTGTGTGTGTGTGTGTGCGCGCGCGCCCATGCACACATATAGACACACATATATTATTTCTATTGTACACAAATATAAACAAATTAAGCAACCTATACAAATATAAAAACAGATTTGTCTGACATTATCAAGGACCAAGGTGTTTGGAATATGGGTGCCATTGACTCTAACCTCCAGACTTGCTTCCTACATAGAAATCCGAGCTGTGAAGTTCACCAAGAGCCAGTGATGTACACAGCTATCGACCCTAGCCTGCAAGATGCCCTACACCAGTGTGTCAACAGCAGGTGTAACCAGAGGATGGAAAGTGGGTAAGAGACCTTCCTGAAAGCTGGGTGTGGTGACACAGTCCTTTAACCAAGCACTCTGGAGGCAGAGGCAGAAGAATCTCTGTGAAACCAGCCTGGTCTACAAAGTGAGTTCAACACACAGTCAGGGCTATTATACAGAGAAACCCTGTATCAAGAACCGTCCCCTCCCCCCAACACACACACACACACACACACACACACACACACACACACACACACAGAATGAGAGAGAGACAGAATGACAGTCTTGAGATCAGTGCTCTGCAGCCCTATTGAGCATCTGCAGCCAGAGCTCTGGTCCCCATCCTTCATGCTTTGAGGCTATGTCCTCTGTGGAGAGGAAGGATGGTTCTTACACCATGAGCCCTATGTCTCCCATATGAAATCTTTCATTCCCACTGGTTACAGGGATTTGACTTTTGCTCTAGGCTGAAAAGGGCCTCTGCTGTGTGGTCCTTTTGTTTTAATAAGCAGAGTGCAAGAGATGTTGCAAGGGATTAGGATCTCCTGGGACTCTGAACAGGACCCAGCAGCCATCAAGGTTTTTCCGGGAAGTATTTCAGAACTCATTAGTTTTCCCTTCTTAGAGAGCAGATCTGCACCAGGGCAGTTCTGAGAACTAATGGCCCTGTGTCCGATGCTGCCAGCTGCTCCCCTCTGGGCGTTTTGGACTAGGCATGGGGCAGTGGCTATGGCAGGTCTGGGGCAGGGGGATTACCTCTCTCTGGTCGCTGGTTGCCATGTTAATCAGGCAAAGTGAGGGTACAGAGGGCAAGTCAGCCTGAGGAAAGGGTTCCCCTTGCACTGGTTAACACAGGTTGTCATGCACACTGGTTAACACGTGTTGTCTTGCTATGCTGAGGAGTAGGTAGCACTGCCATGGGGTAATTTCTTAGGAGCATCACCATGCATGCAGCCCAGGAGTTTGGCCATTAGGAAATCTCTTTTAAACAAACTACTCTTTTCCTGAACGTATTTGTCTATTATTTTCTTCCTTTTTCAAAACATCCAACATAATGACCACTCACATGGGCATTTTAGACCAAAACCAGACAACCCTGGGGCCATTTGCCTTTGATCTGCTAAGATGACTTTGAATAAGACCACACTAATTCCCATGTGGAGACTGTGAGGTAATTCAGAGAGTTCTTCATCTTCTCTCGTTGTCAAGTGGTGGAGAGGCATGCAATAGCCACTCCAGGTAAAGGACTGCTCTCCCCACTTGACAGGGAAAGGGACTTGACGGGCAGCTGTTTGGAGCAGGGACCCATGGGGCCCTGAGATCTGGCTAAAGGCCAGCTTACCTGCTCTCCCCCTCATGCTGCTTCCTTAAACATTGTCGTCCTGCCAGGGACTGTTTCGGTGTGCTGGACTGTGAATGGTGTGTGGTGGACAGTGACGGAAAGACTCACCTGGACAAATCCTACTGTGCACCCCAGAAAGAATGCTTCGGGGGAATCGTGGGAGCCAAAAGTCCCTATGTTGATGACATGGGAGCCATCGGTATGTTGATTAGGGGACCCATGGTGATGTGACTCTTGAATGCAATTTTCTCTGCCTGTACCCTGGGACCAAAATCTTAATCATCCTCTGCCCAACTTCCCTGATTCGTTTGCCCAGTCATCCTTAGTTAAAAAATCCAAGGCAAATAATTACCTTCAGAGCTGGCTATACACTCTGTGCGGTGAGCAGCCAACCATGCTGCCAAATTTTGCAAGCCTGGAATTCATTCTCATGAAGCTTATTTTGAGAAACTCTGGCCTGCTTTCCACATGGCTGAACTCTGGAGTCTGCTTGGAAGTGCATCCCAGCTCTCTGGAGTCCACTTGGAAGTGCATCCCTGCTGTCAGAAGCACAGGGTCTGCCTGCCTGCGGTGTGCTATCTCATCCCGGAGCTTTCTCTTTCCCCTTTCTTTTACAAGGTGGAAGTCTTCAGCTACCCGTCAGTGTTTAGGGCAGTGGGGTCTGCAGACGCCAGGGCTACTCAGGCCTGCTATAGCAGCTTAGGGAATGGACGAGGACCCCATAAGAAGAGCCCCTGGGATCAGGCCACCAGTCCTTGAAGATACTACCAAAGAGTCTCATTAGATTTTTTTTTTTTCAGTGTCTTCCCAGAATCGGCAGCATGCCCTTGCTCTCTGCTGGCAAATTTGAGTCACTGTATTTAAGCCACTAGTGAATGTAGATGTTTCTCATCTTGGGACACAGTTGTGACCCCATAAACCTATTATGGATCGAAACAAAAAGGTCAAAATGTTTTTAATACAGGTCAAAATGTCTTTAATACACTCAACCTGCTGAATGTTACATAACTTAACAGAGTGCTGGTTATTTAACCCTTGTGAGCCCATGGCTGATTGTAACTGCCATAGCTTACATCAAGAGAGTATCCTCCTTATTACAAGCCCAGAGAGTTCAAGATTCCAAAGCCTACACTGTTTTTACTGAACGCTTTGTTACTCTTATGTCATCATGAAAGTGACAAGTAAGTCAAATCGTCACAAATTAGGAACCATCTGTGTCTTGCTTTTTTTTAAAAGGTTTATTTATTTATTTTATGTATGTGAGTACACAGTTGGTGTCTTTAGACACACCAGAAGAGGGTATCAGACATCATTACAGATGGTTGTAAGCCATTATGTGGTTGCTAGGAATAGAACTCAGGACCTCTGGAAGAGCAGTCAGTGCTCTTAACCACTGAGCCATCTCTCCAGCCCTGTATCTTGTTTTTTATGTCTGCCCATTTAACCTAACTGAAGGGAGGTTATATTCTCTCCTGTGGGGATGTGGGTTTGAGCTCTTGTGCCCACGTAAGGGCACAGTTCACACATATATACTCCAAAGGGTTATTTTCTGTGCTTACAGGAAGCCACACCTCCGCAACTTGGTCTGTGAACCACAGACTTATGTACTTCATATCTCTTAGTTCATGTGTCCTTCAAAGAAGCCTACCTCGCCTTTTTCTACTAGATGCTATTGCCTCTTGGGGGGTAGCTAGGACTCCATCAGCACCAGGCAATGCATGTGTGTAAGCAGTCCTTTGCAGCAGCCCTTAGTATCTGTGTGTTCTTGCTCTGTGTAGCAACCAACATTTAAGAACCAGGAACGAAATGAAGCCTCCGCTCCCACATTCTCGTGTGTCAGTGAGGAACTTAGAGTGTAGCACAGCTTCCCACCAAACCCTTCTGCTCTGCTCCTTCCCCGACCAACATCCTTGCTCCATGCCCACCTCCCCCTGCACTTGGGAGATGCTGACACAGCACATCTGTTCGTTTACTCTCTGAAGGTGATGAAGTGATCACACTAAACATGATTAAGAGTGCCCCGGTGGGCCCTGTAGCCGGAGGGATCATGGGCTGCATCATGGTGCTGGTCCTTGCTGTGTATGCTTACCGCCACCAGATCCATCGCCGTAGCCACCAGCATATGTCTCCTCTTGCTGCTCAAGGTGAGTGCTGAAATGTTGTTCAGCAGCGATTTATTTAGGCCTCTCAGAAATCGTAAGAGCAGCATCTTAAGTCCCCAAAACCTGCTTTCTAATTTAGTTCCTAAACTCCACATGCCCCATTTTTATTACCCAGAAAATACCAGGCCCTTTCCAGATGCTACCAGCATCCTCATCCCTCACATACTCCATGGCCTACTTAAATTGGGCAACTCAGGTGCTGACAGAGAGTGTGTGTCAGCATGCTGCCCTTGTAGATCTGAACCCAACCATATCAGAGACCCCCAGATCATTATGATCAAGAATATGAATCCATTCTATTGCATACCTGTACAGAGTATGAATGGTCACATTAGAACAATCAGATCTTTCCAAACAGGATAAATCATCAAAGCAAACTACAAAAGAATTGGCCTATAATCGTACCCTTGTTTCCAAAGTCTTGAGTCTGCCATCTGTACTCAAAACCATTCCTACCCTTCCCGAAGTCCCCAGAGATATGTCAGCCCACTCTTTGTGAAAGTAAACTCAACTCACAGTTGTCCTGGCCACTTAGCAAGCGGGACTAGTGACAAGTTTGTGTTAGATGTTGCTCTGATGATGACAGACCCGACATAGCACAGCTACAGAGGTATTCCTGCCTGGCTAGACTCAGGGTGACCCACGTCCAGTGTTGCCATGCACCTAGCTGTATGCAGCTCTGCAGCCTTTCACAGCACAGCCAGTGGTGCTTCAGACCGCACATGTTCCGCTTAAGTACGTAATAGAAGATTAACAGTGAGTCGGCTTCCATTTGTCTCATCTTTCTCCAGAACTCAATTCTAGATGCTCCTCCCTTATTCTCTGGTTCCTCCTTTGTCTCTGCCCTCCTCTGTACCAGACAGGGGTATCAGTTCATTTTCTTGCAAGCTCACTATTTTATTTTATTTTATTTTATATTTTACGAGGGGCTGGGGATAGAACCCAGCACATTTGAGGCCAGCTTTTTTCCATTCTGCTCCATCCCCTGCCCTGAACTCATTTTTGACGGAATGCTGTCACCTAGCCATCAAACCAGCACTCAGTGGGATATTAAAGCCAATGGTTTTGTTTGATTAAATAGTCATGTTTCTCTCTTTCTAATGATGGACAGAAATGTCAGTGCGTATGTCCAACCTGGAGAATGACAGAGATGAAAGGGACGATGACAGTCATGAAGACAGAGGCATCAGTGAGTATCCGCCACCCCCTGCCTCGTGTGTCAGCAGGAGGCTAATCCAAAATAAATATTCTTTCTTATGTCCTTTTGGCTTGTATTAAAATTTCAGAAGCTTTGACATGGTGGATTTTTTTCCTCCCCTTTTCACTAGGAATAAGTGTGGGTCTCTGCTTTGTTTCAGAATATCTCAAACGCCATTTTTGTTTTGTTTTTTTGATGTTATCTTTTACATTTTCTTTGGCCTAAAGCCTCTCCTCCCATGACTTTTCCAACATGCTGTTTTAGAAAGAGAACTTTCTAGAATAATTTCTTTTTAGTCCCCTAATTAGTGTACACATCTCAGAGAAAAGTGCTTTCTTTATTAAAAGAGACTTCTGTTGATGTTGAAATCCCTTGGCCTTTAGCTGCCTAGACCTTGGCCTGCTGGTGCACACTGGAGATAAGAAGCTAAGTGCCTCTTCCTGCATCAGCCCAAAGCCAGCTCCCCTCATCCTCAGGATTCTTTAAAAAATTATTTATTCTAACTCCTGAAAGAATAACTCCTCTAACACATGAGTGGGCATGCTCAGAGCAAGGGGGGTGAAAAATAAGGTACAGACACAGAAATCTCATTATTGTCTGTGACGTCCCACAGTCAGCAACACTCGGTTCATAGCTGCAGTCATGGAGCGACATGCACACAGTCCGGAGAGGAGGCGACGCTATTGGGGCCGCTCAGGAACCGAAAGTGATCATGGTAAGGTCTGGTCTCCGGCATTAGACGCCCTCGGGAGCCTGGGCTGTGCTGTGGGAGGTGGGCACAGACCTTCTTTCCATTTCTCCTGTTCTGTATTTAAGCAAATTATTTTGACACAGTTTCCCCCAAAGGATGCACCCAAGCATGGCATGGTTTGAGAAAAGTGTCTGGGCAGCTTTCTTCTGTCTCAGTACTTCCAGACACAAGCTAAAAGGCCTTGACCACACAGATTGCTTTCAAGTTTTTCTCCATCAAGAAGGTGGGGGCTGGTGGGATGGCTCAGTAGGTAGAGATGCTTGCAGGCAAGCCTGATGATCCAAGTTCTATCCATGGGACCCACATGATGGAAGCAAAGAGCTGATTCCTGCAAGTTATCTCTGACTACCACACACCACAGTGCATGGGCACACACACAAATAAATAAGTGTAATTTTTTTTTTCTGTGTAACCTTGGCTGTCCTAGAATTCACTCTGTAGACCAAGTTGGCCTTGAACTCATCCAGACATACCTGCCTCTGCCCTCCTAGTGCTAGAATTAAAGGTGTGTGCCACCACCACCTAGTAATAAGTGTAATTTTTAAAAGTGTGTTTTTGACACTTTTTTCATAGCTGTAACCAAATACAGGGCAAAAACAACTTCAGGGAAGAATTATTCCTTTGGCTTATGGTTTAAGAGGTTCAGTTTGGTTGCTAAGCAACCAGATCACCTAGGCTCGTATCTTGAGTAAAACATCATAGTGTCAGGGGCAGTGGCAGAAGACAGCTATGACCATCATGGCTGGGGTGGATGGAGTCGGGGAGCACACACCAGAAAATAGTCAGGGTGTAATATAAATCAGGAGTATTCACCAATGACCTACTTCCTTCATTCAGGTCTCATTTCCCAGAGTTTCCAGAACTTTCCAAAATAGTGTTAGTGTTAGTGTGTGTGTGTGTACATGCATGCACACAAAACATGAGGCTATGGGAAACACCTCAAAATCATACTGTCACTAAAGGTTCATACTTTTGATGTAGAGCCCCCTTAGGACCTCCTGTTGCTGGTGGACCAGTGTCAGTGTCATGAACATATCAGCATCAGCATCATATTCTTGGGTCACAGACAATCTAGGCTGCCCACCAGCATTGTCCACCCTATCCGTGACCATGACTTCCAGGCTCAAAGGCTTTAATGAAGAACCATTTGCACTGAACCTGGACAAAGTTTCAGGTTTATATTAATTGCAGAAGTCAAGTGCCAAGCAAACCCATGTCTTAGGAAGTCCCATGTCCTGTCCCAAAGATCAGCCACAGCACAGGGCCTCTCAGGTTCTTGGTGTCTTGTTGCTTATTGTCTCGGGAACAGCAGGTGTGTCAGGTCTGTCAGCCACACTGCCACTGTCCACCAAAAACAGAACCCAAGTGAAAGACTGCTTTATTGTTAACGCTGTCTTTAATATGGTTAGATAATTACTTAAATCTTTTTTTTTAAATCTTGGCTTTTCCCACACCTATCCTGAAAAGGTAAGGGGAAAAAAAAGCCTTCACTGTGTCTCTATTTGAGCACAGGAGATGACATCCCTCTAAGCAACCAATAGCCCCCTGACACCACCTCAAGGATGCAATCTCCCTTTGGAAGATGTGAGATGCTGCAGCCCAGACTGGTAAATCGGGGACTGTGTATTGAGCTTCGAATGACATTTTTTCCACTGACTAAATAGAACCTTCGGGTTTCTATGGAGAACTGAGGCAGAACTTAAATTTTCCAGTTTCTTGGCTTCCTGCCTCCCCCATCCCCCACCCCTGCAAAGGAATCCTTTGAACTTATGTAAGTTCTTCTGCTAGGTCATTCTGTGCCTTCTCTTTTGAATACTAAAGCAGGTTCGAGGCTACTAAAGTTCAGCAGAAATAATTTCTTATTCAGCAGATACACCAACTCAAAGCTCTCCCTCTCCCATGGCATCCATACCAAATTAGGATCTGGAGTAACAATGTGTTCCCAGCTCCTTCCACTGCCACAGTGATACAGCTTGAAACAGCAGCTTAGTGAACCGTGCAGCATGAGTACCTGAGCCAGTAAGGCAGCGAAGGGCTGGCTCATGGTCTCTCTTCTCTCGCTAATTGGATCTCTGTTATTCCCAAGGAATAAAAAAAATACTTTCTCATGCAGACAGAATGCACCGCCAAAGGAAATGGCAAGTGTTGATGGTGCCCAGATCCAAAATACATCATTAAATCAGTGGCGCTTAACTGTAGGCTGTTGTATCCCTAAACCTGTTCAGCATGTCACTAAAAATGACCTTTCAAGTGGATGGCCCTGTCTCTCCAGCAGGATAATGTCTACATACGCATTAAGAGAGAAAATAGAATTGATTGTTTTGTCAACATGGTTCTGAGTGGCGGTCCCCTGTGTCATGCCTGTACTAGACATGTCCTGTGCACTGGGCAATGTGGGGTTGGAGGAACACCCTCAAGGCAAGGATGAGTTCACTTCAGAGTCCATCACCTCTTGTTTTTATAGCAAGCTGTCTAGACTCTAGTGAGCTGTTTTAGTCCTTAGTTTCCTGATTCTTGGAAGCAGAATGGCCAGCTGTGGTAGCACACGCATCTAATCCCACCACTCTAGATGCAGAGACAGGCAAATCCTGTGATGTGGAGGCTAACCTGATTTACCCAGCAAGTTCCGTGCCAGACAGCACAACATAGTGATGCTCTGCCTCAGAAATAAATACATAAATAACAGGATTAAAATGTCTACCTGGTAAAGTTCTTAGGAAGATTAAAGGGGATAGCATGGTAGGAGCTTGGGGCTCAGGCTTACACCTGTGCTTTCTCCTCCCTGCTTATACTCTAGGGGAACCCAGAAATGAAGGTGTGTGTTCATCGACCCATAAATGGTGGAATGAGATAGATTCCTGGAGTGAACAAAGGAGACAGGGAAAGTAGTTCAGGATCCAAGGAAGGGCTGGAGCTCAGGAGAGAGCAGTGCCAGGGTTCTGTGTTGTGCTGTGCATGCGTGCGTGCATGTGTGCGCGAGTTGTGTGCATATGTATGTGTGTGCACATGTGCACGCACACACGTATGCTAGAATGCTAAAGGCCCAGGCTCCTGGGAAGCTGCATAGTGACAATGTTCCTAGAATTAAAATTTGCTGTTGCTTGGAAACTTAAGGTGCTTATTTATTTAGAAATAGTTCATGAGGACACATTTTAAAATATAAGGCTTTTTCCTTTGGTACTGGGAATCAGAACTAGGATCTAGTACATGCTCGGCAAATACTCTTGTGTTGCGGATACCCCAACCATACTTTCATCAATATTCTAAGACAACTTCAAGTGTTTGTTCTTTTCAGCAGCATATGAGCCTTTCAAGTTGTGCTACTTACAGAACAACGTTGTAACTGTGCATCTGCTTTGTCTCATGTTTCCCTTGAAGTCAGCATGTTCTGTCTGATATCTACTGGCTTATTTTTAAGTTTAAAAATGCCAGCCGGCACATGTTCATTTGCTCCTTGTAAGTTCATATTGCTGCTACTTCCTCATTAGAAATTTTATAACTGGGTTTAGACAGATATTTTTCCGTGTGTGCGTGTGTGTGTGTGTGTTAAGTAACCTTATCTTTTTGAAAATGGGATTTCTCCCTCATCCTTGGCAGTTTCCAAGTAACTTTTTTTTTTTTTTTTTTTTTTTTTAAGACAAATGATGAAAGGAAACCTAGTCAGGAGCAGACCGTATTCTGGAGCTCCCTCCTGAAGTTACTCTCTGTGGCCACTAGATGGCGAGTGAGTCCCTGATGGAACCTAGCGTTCTCACAAGTAACAGTGTCTCGGGAAGTGGAACATAAACACATAAGCAAAATGCCAAACTACAGAAGCCAAATTTGGGCTTCTATTCCTCATGGGTGCCTGGCCTCATTCCTAAAGCGAGAGTCTTACTTGAGGCTATCTCTGTAGATGCTTTTCTACATGTGCCTTTGTAATCGATGCCAGGGATCCTTTGTGTTTAAATAGCATTTTTCCCATGATCCATGGTCAAGTCTGTCCTTGTGACCCCACAACTGTTCTCAGTGCACAGCACAAACTGCCTGGCACCAAGTAAATGGTTATTTGTTGGATGAGAAAATGTGTCTGTAGGCTGGGGAGAAGGCTCCACAGTTTGCAAAGAGCTTGCTCCACAGGCGTGAGGCCCTGAGTTTCCACAGAACCCACACAAAGCCAGGCACAATAGCCCCATCTATAACCCCAGAGCTTCCATCGTGCAATGAGAGGTGGAGATGGGAGAATCTCCGGGAGCTTGTGGGAGGGCTAGACTGATGTATACAGCAGACCCTGCCTCTAACAAAGTAGGAAGTAAGGACCAACACTCAACTGCCCTTTGACCTCCACACATGCACGCCCATGCTCACACGACTACCACCTACACCCACAAAAACAGACTTAAAGAGAAAGGAAAAAACAAGCATTGTTTCACCTGCTGCTCTACCACTTGCTGTGCCCCAGGGATTTCCATTCATGTAATTAAATACTAGGAAAGTGTGGAGTGAACGAATCGTGCTTCTCATTGCTTGCAGATACTGAGAGAAACCATTTCAGAAAAAGAAACTATTTTTGGCTCACAGTTTCATAGGTCTCAATCTGTGCTTGGGCAGCTATGCTATTTCTGGGCCACGGCCAGGACAACACTGGTGGCTAAGGACATGGTGGAGTGAGGTACGTCTTCCCAGGGCGAGCCTCCCGGCATATACTTCCTGTAGATCCCCACCATCGACTTCCCACCACCTCCCACTAATGCCACATGGCTTGAATCTATCAAAGCATCAGTCCACTGATGAAGTTGGAGCCATCTTGATTGAGCCCCTTCCCAAAGCACAATAAACATCCAAGCCCCCAACACGCAAGCCTCTGGGGGACGTCTCAGATCCAGACACAGTGAGGCAAATAATTACAGAATGTCTCTGGACTAAAAACCGTTGAGTAGGGAAAAAACTGGATTTCCAAATCTTACTAATTATATAAGACTAGTATTTGGCATGCCAGGCAAAGCTACAGGGAACAGAAGACACATTGATGTCATTACCTAGGGAATTATAGTATGCAGGGGCTTCCTTGTTTTTAGAGTTTTGGGGACTGGTCCTAAAGCCTCTTACATGCCAGGCAAGTGGTTTTCCACTGAGATATCTCCCTAGCCCTTTTTACTTTATTTTGAGACAGAATCTAAATTGCTCAGGTTGGTCTTGAAGTTGCTCTGTAGCCCAGGCCAGCCTTGAACCTGTATCTTCCTGCCTCAGTTTCTAAGACGCTGCATTTACAGATCTGTACCTGCGGACATGGCTGGTTTTGCTGTGAAATGTCTCCTTTGTGTGAGCCACTGTGTTCAATGCTGGGAGTTCAGAGGCAGCAAATAAGAAAGAATTGGCTAGCCAGGCAAGGCAGTGAACATCTCTAACCTCAGCAAGCGAATCACAGCAGGATGATTTTGGGCTACTTAGTGAGTTCCAGGCTGGCCTGGGCTATGTAGCAAGACCATATCTCCAAAAATAAGAATAAGAAACCAAAAGAGTGGGCAATCTGTCAACAAAGAACCTGTTTTTAGTATGATACGGCAATCACAGAATGCCATGTAGAACGACAAAGGGACACCAAACCCAGGTGGCTCACAAGACCAGAGACAGGTCAGGGTGTGAGCATGGAAGACTTACCCAAGAAGACCCAAGGCACAGTGAAGCATGAATCATAGCAGTGGGATCTGAGAAGGTGGGAACTTACACCAGGTATGCTAAATAAATGATCAGTCCCTTACTGTGGCACTTAGACAGGACCAGAGATGAGACCCACATGGGTGGCATCCAAGAGAACAGCTTAAATGCTTTGCTTATTGCCATCCTCCTTGGTATGCAAAGGACAGTGCAGTTCAGACATACTGCTAGCAGCTTTCAGAGTCTGGCCTCCCATCTCACAATGTAGTCTTAGCCCTGCCCAAGAGAGCAAACCGAGAAACTTAGTAAACTATCGCTTAAACATGGATAAAGGTGTCACTTTTCCTCGACCTCTGAATCTAGAAACCTGGATCACCCACAGGGATGTCAAGCCCTCTAACCCCTTTACGTGGCAGATCCATTTGGTCCCCAAGCTCTCTGCTTCTTCCCAGGAACCTCTTGATGTTAGGTGCTTCTCCATCTTTAAGTACTGTTACTATCTGCCATCAACCTGAGGTCTGGCACGCAGCCTCCAATTCTGAGCACCTGGCTTCTGTTCAGGTTGTATTGACACTTACCCACCCTCAGTACCTGCCACTAAGTGCTGGTGGTTTCAACCGGCGTTTTCACCCTGGACTCAGCCTCCCTCCCAGCAGCCTTGCCTGCTTTCCCCATGCCAAGCTTTTCAGCATTTCACCAAGGTAGCCAACCCTTTTTAGGGCAGTGGTCCTCAACCTTCCTAAGGCTGCAACCCTTTAATACAGTTCCTCATGCTGTGGTGACCCCCACATAAGGAAATTATTCCATTGCTACTTCATAACTGTAATTTTGCGACTGTTGTGAATCATAATATAAATATCTGATAGATGACCCCCCCTCAATGATCCCCTAAATGGTGATGACACACAGGTTGAGAACCACTGCTTTAGGGCTGGTGATCAGAGCTCTTCTGTATGATTCTGCTCTGCTAGTACCTGTGGGCACTTTGACTGGTGGCTTCTGGGGCCTTTCCTCCTGCTTTGCTCCTGACAGCCTCTCCTGGCACCTGCATCAAGGTCCACTGGGTGATAAGACTGACAGCAGCAAATTCTGCTCCCCTTCCCCAACTTTGCTGAAGCCATGCCTGTTTCTCATCAGTATCGTGTGTGTGTGTGTGTGTGTGTGTGTGTGTGTGTGTGTGTGTGTACACCAGGCTCTCAGAATGAAGACGGTCCCAAACAAGTCATGCTTTGGTGAGACTCAGGGCCTCCATGTCTCCTCTGCCATCATCCTGACTTAAGTTATAGCCAATTGCCTTACCATTTAACCACTCATACCTGGTTGCCTAGCAACCTCTATAATTGACCCTGTCCCACTTTCTCTCATTCTTCAGTGGGCTGCACATTGACTTCCTATGTCTCTTCCTTGCTCTTTCATCCATCCTTCAAAGGGCCAGTAGGTCTCTCTGACCACAGATTGCTCATAGCTAGCTGTTTATAGGGAGAGTGTGTACCTATTGTCTATATTAACATATATATCATGCTCTGTCCTTAATTTACCTCTTCACCTCTCACTTCCCTGCTATCCGGCTACCTGCTAACACATATCCAAGGTGTGTAGTAGAGGGATCACTTCATAGCTCCATGCTTCTGGGGCTGGCCTCCTGTCTTTTTGCTTGTATTGACTTTACCAAAGTCTTACTTACCCACTTAAAGTGGGGTGACCCCTCCTCATTCCTTAAGTCAAGAAAAGTTAGTTTGCCTTGCTTTCAGCTGAATCTCAGCACTATCGTTCACCATGGTCTGCATTAGAGAAAGCCTCTCCCCTACTCAATTTGAGTCATTAAGGAAGGAAGATAAGGCTATTTTACTTGTCACCCCCTACCCTAATGTGGCCCATGGTGAAAGAGTGAGCCAGCAGCCTGTGCTCTTGCTTGTCTCAAATACAGGTGGCTTATCTCCCTCTGTAGGACCAGGTTTTTGTCTGGGAAGTACCTCCAGTACCTTAGTAGAGAGACTTGTACCTAAGAGATGCCCAGTAAATATCCTCTGCATTGGACTGTTAAATAATTCTTCCAGTTGAGTTATGTTTTATTGAGGACCTAGATTTGCCTTTATTACTTTTGCATAGAGTAGGCATTTTTAACCACACAGTGCTGCTGCTTGGCTCAATGCAAGCACATCAATTTTGCAGTCACAAATCTGACTAGTCTCTACCCATGGGTGAGGGCTGATTGACACTGAGGTGCCAGGAAACTATTAATGAGCTGTCACTTCTCAAAACATTTAGAAGAGTTTTTTTTTGCAATATTTAAAAACATGCCAAGGTTCTTGGAAAGGAATCCTTTGATCAACTAAGGTATTTTCTTTTGAAACATGTATTACTTAGAATACTGAAAGAAATGAATCTTTAAACATAGTGAGCCAGCTTACACAGAGAATAGCTGATTCCTTTCTAGTTGCTCTGGGTTGGATGGGAATTTGATGTTTCATTAAGCGCTAGAACCTTGGATGAGTTTCTTCTGTTCTCTGGCCACTTCCCTTCTACAGTGGGCATTGAGAGCCTAGCTGCTCTGCTGGAATCACTGACCTGTGTTTTGCTGGAGGCGTGTGTGCTAGTGATAATGAGGGGGACCCGAGCTGATATCACATGGTGCTGACTGGTGGAACCCTCACTAATGTCACATGGTGCTGACTGGTGGGACCCTCACTAATGTCACATGGTGCTGACTGGTGGGACCCTCACTGATACCTCCTGGTCACAGTGGATCGGACCCTCACTGCCATCCCACAAGCATTCCAGCACTCAGCTCTTGTGCACCAGCCCCAGCCAGCCTGTATCCTGATCACACTGTCTGAAGCTGCCCATTACCTCCCTGCTTTAATAGTTTATATGATACAGGAGAAAATGATCATCTTACTCTCTAGAAGCATAGGATCACGGCTCCAAGAGTGCCAGGATGGGTACCTGCAGATAATGGGGTGATTTCACAGTGGAGCTCTGGGAGTTTGGAGTAATGACTGTTGTTTTTCCCCAGCTTTCTTCGTTTAATATGGTTGTGTGTTTATGCTTAATTGTTTTTAGGAAAAAAAAAAAAACCCTGTTATCTGTAGCTCTCCTTACCATTAAAATACTAAAACATCTGCTGGTGATGTGCAGATGTTGGCACCTAAGTGTCACTAGCACAGGGCTGCACCCCCATCTTAGCCAGTCTGCTCTGTGTCCTGAGGCTATGTTGTTCCTTTTCTAGGGTACAGCACCATGAGCCCACAGGAAGACAGTGAGAACCCTCCATGCAACAATGACCCTTTGTCAGCTGGGGTGGACGTGGGGAACCACGATGATGACTTGGACCTGGACACCCCGCCTCAGACTGCAGCCCTGCTGAGCCACAAGTTCCATCACTACCGCCCACACCACCCGACCCTCCATCACAGCCACCACATGCAGGCGGCCGTGACAGTGCACACCGTGGATGCTGAGTGCTAACAGCCCTCTCATCTCCCCGAGCAGAGGGGCCCTGGGTGACAAGAATGCTCTGAGAAGAGATGAGCCTGCAGACAGCCCTGTCACATGACATGCTTTGTCCAGCGTGGTTCCGCTGGTTTGCTGCCTGCTGGTGCGTTTAAAAACTGAAACCACCAAGTCCTGTCTGTGGGGAACTGATGCTGGTTCTGTCATGGAGGGGGAGCCTGATGCACTGACTGACCTGCCATAATGGAATGGAACAGTAGGCACACCTCCAATACAGACACATGTAAAGGGAACTGAGCCAGAGGAATGCTCCCAGCACCAGATGCACTCAGCCCCTTAACTGGAAGAAAGCTGGAGCAGAGGCCAGGGACGTGGCACACCAGATGCCACCAGCCGCTGGATGGACTCCCGTGTTTCCTAGCGGTATCTGGATACCACCATAACTGTACGGAGCTCACCTTATGCTCTGAACGATGCATCTCAAAATTTCTAAGTAAAGGATTATTTTTCTACTATTTATTGAACTTTCAAACTTTGTGGGGGGGGAGGAAACGAGAGCTTCTCGGCCGTAACCCTGGCTGTTGTGTGTGATGATGTGGTTCTCTGATTAAGGAGTTGTGTTTCTTATTTAACTGGTGATCTGCCCACTGCCCTCATCCACAAAAAAAGGGGGGGGGGATGAAGAAATCTTCCTCTGGCTTGTTTACATCACTTCCTGGAAAAACATCCTATTCGATAGTGTTCCCTCTTTGGAGGGGCAGTGATCCAAGATGTTTTCAAAGAAACTCATTCCGTTAGAATTCATTTCCACCTCCCATGCAATAGTTTTCCTTAGGTTTCTACGAAATCTAGTATTATAACCGTAGCCTTCCAGTTTAGGGAGGCTTGGATTTATTCTCTTTGTTTTAAAGACTATAAATTTTAAAATGTCTCCTTTTTTACTCTAAGAATATTAAACAGGTAAAGGGAGACATTTTAAAATTGTGAAATTGTGGTTCTTAAAAGATTTCTTTTGAAATCACAGCTCAAAGCTGCTGCCACGTATCCACCAAACTGCTTTTGACTTCCACGGGGATTCATCAAATGGCTACTCAGACGTGGGGCATTGGGGTTTTAAAGTAGTGTTCTAATTACAGTGGTGTATTTTAGATTCACACTTCGTGATTCAAATATGTTGTGAAGATGTTCTTTGCACCATGTGTGTGGTAGATCTCCGTTTATATATAGTTGGGAAAAAAATCACTGAATAATGTTTTAATGATAGGGTATCATGATATACTGTAAAAAATAAAATTGGGTACTCAGCACTACAGAAAGTAAACTATATATGTGCTCCCTGGAAAGCCCTTCATATTGTGTATAAAGTTGCAGTCTTGTGAAATAAACTGTATGCAATGGACAGTCGAGGGGCTGCCGTTATCTGACCTGCCGTTTCTCAGCCTGTGGCCTAGACATCCTTCCAGTGCTCCAAACAACTTCAGGCCTCTTGACCATCTCACACAAAGAAATGCAAAGATATTGATAGGCTAAAAGAAAAAGTAAACACTTAAAAGTAAGTAAAACTACCCTGTATGGTAGTTTAGGCTTTACAAGCTTAGCTCAGCAGGAGGATCCAAAGTTTGAGGGTAGCCTGGTGAGACCTTGTCTCAAAACTACTAAATAAAAACATAGATACCTCCCTCTTCTAAATCCATGTCCTTAGTGTAAGATGGTCAACTCTATCTTGTCAAGATTGCATAGGTTTCCTGTCTTCCCTGAAAAGGGCCCTTCTTCATGGGAGTCTAGGTTTTCCTGTTGTAGAGACTCTCTTGTTAAGAACCCCACTTCTCCGGGCTGGAGAGATGGCTCCGTGCTTTTAAAGCACTTTCTCCTTTTCTAGAGGGCCCAAAGTCAGTCCCCACCTCACATGTTATATAGCTTATAACCACCAGGCCAAGAGGTTCTAACATCCCAGTACCTGCATACAAATAGCCTATGCTCACACCAAACATAATAAAAATATAAAAGAAGTCATTTTAAAAAAAAACCAGCTGTTTGAGGAGGGAGAAAGAATACGAAGATGGTGTCTCCAAGAAAGATGTTATAAGAGTGTCATGGGGTGGGGGTGGAGGGCATTGAGAGGAGCCAGACATCTACTCTCACCCCCTCTCCATTCTCAGAGTTCCATTCCACCAAAGTTTACCAACTACTAGTTTAGGGTTAGTTACAGTACATGAGAGAGAGGTCACAGGGAGGAGCATGGGGAGGTCTCCACCCACCATGCATGAAGGCCTGCTGGTTAGGTAGATGGAGGCTTCCTCCTTCAGTCCTCCCTAGCCTAGGTACTCTAGGCCCTCCCAAGAATCTCAGACCATGTCCAATTAGGCAGAATTGTATACAGCTACTGAAAGAGTGGGTGGTTACTCAAATGAAGGTCTTGTCACCCCTTTTTCGATTAGAAGAGGTCAACAGTCAGCAAGCCCAGCTGAAATGACCTTTTACAAGCAGACCCAGGTGAACTCCAGAAGATGGCTCAGAGGCTAGACATGTGCAACAGGTGCATAAAGCTGAGGTCAAAACAGAATCAGTATAGTCTACTCACAACAGCCAGCCTGGCATGCTGGCATACATTTAGAGTCCTAGCCACTGGGAGACCCGGGAGGAACGTGAGTTCAAGGCCAGCCTAGGCCATGTAAGATGTAAGACTGTCTTTAAAATTTTTTTACTCTGGGCAGTGGTGGCGCACGACTTTGATCCCAGCACTTGGGAGGCAGAGGCAGGTGGATTTCTGAGTTCAAGGCCAGCCTGGTCTACAGAGTGAGTTACAGGACAGCCAGGACTACACAGAGAAACTCTGTCTCAAAAAAACCAAAAAAAAAGAAAAAAGAAAAGAAAAGAAAAGAAAAGAAAAGAAAAGAAAAGAAAGAAGAAGAAGAAGAAGAAGAAGAAGAAGAAGAAGAAGAAGAAGAAGGAAGAAGAAGAAAATTTTTACAAGACTTTAATAAAAATTATTTTGCATTTTTTGCAGTAAGACTGCCCTTGGGTCAAGGGTAGAAGTAATTGAATGTTTATAATCTGAATAAGAGACCATTTGGGATCTTGAGTGGTGGTGTTTCTTTTTTGTGTTTGTTTGATTGATTGATTGATTGATTGATTGAATGATTGACTGATTTAGATTTTATTTTATTTTATATATAAGTGTTTTAATCACACGTATGCCTGGAACCCACAGGGGCCAGGAGAGGACATTAGATCACCTGGGACTGGAGTGATGGATGGTGGTGCTGGGAATTGAACCCAGGTCTTCTGCCAGTGCAAGTGTTCTTGACCACTGAACTATCTCTCCAGGCCCTGTGTCTGAGTTTTATAGGTCCTGTAGAGACTAATCCTTAAGCATTACATGTGACATTGTTCAGCTTATATGTGTGGTGGTGGTGAGTGGTGTTCACATTGTTTAGAAAGAAAAGCAAAATATATATATAT
>NW_021604760.1:733114-753802 GCF_004785775.1 Grammomys surdaster | reverse complement strand
CACTGTCATGATCAATGTCAGGGCCTTAGGCTCCTCAGGCACTGTTGTGGCTCACACAGAAGGCTCTCTAGAAACCCCAATGGTGCTTACCAGTGTCTTTGCATTCACCAAGGCGCCTGTGTCCATAACCAGTCTTTTATTGTGCAACATCAGTAGCTCAGAATATTCCAGATCAGTTGATACAGAAGGAAACTTACTGGTTGAGACGGATATCCAACAGGGTCCAGACTCAGTAGTCCTCAGGGTGTATGCCCATCTGTTTGCCAAATAATCTTTAATGAGCAATTTTTGATACATTTTGGAAATGTTGGAACCTGTCCATCTGCCTTCCATTACTTGATCTGACTTGAATACTGAGCTGAACCTTAGATAATTATCCAATTCCTGCCCCACAGGCTTCTGTTGGCAACCAGGGACTGAGGCACAAGGTAAGACATTCTGAAGGACCAGCTTTCTCCCATAGCAGTGATGACTCTAGTGGTTACACTTTTGAAAATGCACATCTGGTGGAATCATCATATTCGTAAGCATGCCAGCCCAGTTCTTTTTGGTTTGAATGAAGGCATGTAGATTTTCTAGGCTGGGATAGAATGCTATAAAAAAATATTTTCTAAATCTTCCATTTAGAGGAACCTGTAGTTGAAAGATACCTAACTATATACGGTGCTCTATTTAGTAACTAAAGTATGTGAGTGTCATGTGTCTGTGGGGACCTATATTGAGATCTTGCAACTTTGTTTCTTTTCCAATCTCTATCAGTTCATAATTGCTCATTGGTCTCCCTTCCTTCTCTAATCCTTTAATTCAATGTTTCTCATTTTTTATTCATGAGTATTCTCTCCCCTCAAAGGAAACTTAATTTTATTTAAATTCTCCTTAAGAAATGCAACTAGGAGATAAGATTTTGTTGGATAGAGTCACAGTTCGAAGAGAATACAAACCACTGTAATATCTGATCTCTATTCCTTCCTCAAGAAACCATTTTAAGCCTTTATAGGCAGTGTCTCCTCTCACTGATAGTATGAACCTTAAATAAAGCTACTTACTCACCATCCTGACCCCAGTGTCTTTCTCAGAACTGTTACCCAACCACCTCTGAGCGGCACATGCTTTCTTCTCCTAAGGTGTTTGGCAGAGCACTGAATAGGAATCAGGGAGGCCCGAAAGCTAATCCCAGTGTCTCTGATCCCAGGCTTAAATCCGCCACCGAGTACAAAGCCATTCGGATCACATTGTTTCCCTCCTCTGTGTGACTGGTTTGCTAAGCTCTGTATTCCTTCACTGGATCTGGGGCTTCTAAACTGCATCCTTAATTCCTGTCTAGTATTTCAGCCAATGTTCAGGACCTCCCACTTACATATCAGAAGCCAGTACACAGCAGTGAACCACAGGCGTGATCCTCTCCTCCATAGCTGTAGGGAGAGGGTGGGTGGATGAGGCTGGCTGCCCAGTGCCTACTCCATCCCCACTCCAGTGTGATTCTGTCATTAGACTTTAGACCTGGTTTTAGATTTCTTATCCATCCTACAGAAAGGTTAACATCTCTACACCCACAGATGACAGGACCAGTTTCAGAGGTAGCATCTACCCCCACTAACTGCGACCTTGCCCGTGCCATCAGCAGCAGCCTCAGAGTGTCACTGATGAATAGTGAATAGTGGGGAGAGGGGGATGAAAGGATAGGGCATATAAACCGCTGGCTCAACCGGCTTGTGAGAGACAGAAGTCCTTAGTATTTAAGACCATTTAAACTGGCTTTTCAGCAAGTGCACTCGAAAGTTTATAATAAAGGCATTCAAACAAAGAAATGCAAAACCTGAGTACAATTTCAGCTAGGGCTGCTTGCCATGAAGTAAAGGAAGACTGAGCGTGAGAAGCAGGGAAGGAGTCTGCCTTGAGGATGATGCTCACAGAAAGCCTCCAGATGTGACATGTTGGAAGCTGCAGACTGAGAGCCAGGTGGGGGTCCAGGGATGTGGGGCGGGGCTACCTCTTCAGGCAGTGGGATACAGAACAGGAAGGGACCTGCCTGAGTGAGCAAGGCCACTGAAACTAAAGGATTGCTCACCAAAGGGAGGTAAGATAAGATGAGAAGGGAGAGGCAGGAAAATGAGGTCCTGGGCACTATAGCAGAAAATGTGTTTTAGATAGGAAACCTGTAGGATAGTTAAGAAGGGAGAGAATGGGGAGGTGTTCCAGTCAGGAATGTGTGAGTGTGTGTGTGTGTGTGTGTGTGTGTGTGTGTGTGTGTGTGTGTGTGTATGTGTGTGGTGTGAGTGTGTGTGTGTGTGTGTACACAGCATGCAAACTTCATGTGATTGCTGTATATGTGCATATGTGTGTATATGCAGGTGTATGTGCTCATGTTCTCTGAGACTGTGGGAGGATGGCAGATATCCTGCTCAGCTCTGTCCTTCTGAGCCTTACTGCCTTGGTCTCTCACTGAACCTAGTGCTAGGCTGGTAGCCAGCAAGCCCTAGTGATCCTCTGGTCTCTGCCCCCACTGCCGGATTTGAAAGCATGCCTGGCCACACCCAACTTTAACATGGTTCTGTGATTTAACATGGGTCTTCATGTGTATGCATTAAGTGTTCTTACCCACTGAGTCATCTTCCTAGCGTGTGTGTGTGTGTGTGTGTGTTGTGTGTGTGTGTGTGTGTGTATGCACATATATTTATAGCTCATTCTGAGTTGAAAGATCATGCAATAGTAAGGCTGGGAACATGGGAAGAAAACTATTGCACATGAACACAAGGTGATGCTAGCAAAGATAGAGGAAAGTAGGCAGGGAGTGGCATCACACTCGCACTCTCAAGCTGGGGCAGAAGACTCTATCTTAGTGTTTTGGTTCTTTTATTGTAACTGTAATTTTTTAAAACCTATTTTTAATGATTTTTTACAAATCTTTTAACCTCACTTCTAGCCCACCACCCACCAGAGATAGTAGAAAAGAAAAGATATGAGGGAAGTGGACCTGTTTAGAAATGGTTTTTTGGAGTAAATCCCATCTGTGTTGTTAGGAAATCAGTGGTTTAGTTTATAGGTCAATAGCGGCAGCTCAACCCACTCACAAACACTTTATGGATATATCAGCAGTCTAGTTTGGTAGAGTTGGGATAGCAAACACAAATCAGTAGTGGTGGTATTACCTTGAAGAGACAGCCAGGCCTCACCCTTGGCACCAGTCAGCAGGAGGGACCAGGGCCAACAGGAACATCAGGAAAAGTTCTTGACTGTGCCTCTCTCAGCGAAGTGAAGATCAGCAAAGATGTGAGACCAACAAGCATTGTAATGCTAGCTCTGTCAGCAAGCCTAGCTCAGCCCCCCTTTACTTATACTCCCTCTAAACATCATGTGTCCTCCATGGGTCTTCCCTCACTTTGTGTCTTGTCTTAGCACATGTCTTACCTTAGCACATGTCTTGTCTTAGCATGTGAGTCTGTATCAGCTGACATCACTCTGTCAATCGGCCAGAGTCTGCAGAAGTAGCAAGAAGCCACAGTACACCATCAGTTTTTTGGGTGTTTTTCTCTCTATGGACTCTTGACAAAAGGAGCTCAACTATGCAATGGAAGGCAGACAAATATATGTCTGTTGTTAGCAAAGAGTCCTTCATCACATGTCCTTTCATGTGCTTGTTTTAGTGAAACACCCTTTTACCTGTGTCTGCTTCAGCGAAACGTTCCTTCACGAGTCTGTCTTAGCCTTCATCTGTGTCTGCTTCAGGAAAACATCCTTCATGGGTTTGCCCCAACAAAACACCATCCAACACAACTGACTTTCCAAAGAACCTTTAAGTTCCTACCTCATTTTGCTTTTTGTTTTTCTTTTTTCTTTTTTGTTGTTTTTTGTTTTAAGAGCAAAGTGACCTAGTGAAGAATAGTCATGGAAGCAGAACTCCCAGGTGTTGTTAGTATAGAGTTCCTGGCTTGAACAACTGTACCAGTCATGTCGTTGCCTTCTGTGCTGAGGAGACAAGAACAGAATCAGTTCGGATAGGAGGGTGGGGAATGAGAAATGGGTCAGTTTTTGACAGTAAGGTAGCTAGAGCTACCTGTGTCCTTGACATTCTGCCTAGTAACAGTAAGTATGACCAAAAAGACATGTGGGAAAAAAATTGATAGGCACACATTACACTTGCTTTGTGGTGCACACTATGGTAAGTGTTAGTATTCTGTCTAAACTCCACCTCCACAGTTATCTGGCAACAGCTAGGTATGCTCCTCCCCACAGTTACCTGGCAACAGCTGGGTAGGCCTGCACACTATAAAGGGGGCTACCTGCCCCCTCCTCTCTCTCTTGCTCCATTGATCCCTGCCATCAGGTTCTCTGTCCCCTCTGCCCCTTCCCCCTTCCCTTCCCCCTCTCTCCACGTGGTCATGGCCGGCCTCTATTCCTCTACCTCTCTCTCTACTTCTCTCTCTCTCTCTCTCTCTCTCTCTCTCTCTCTCTCTCTCTCTCTCAATAAACCCCCCTTCGTGGAACCGTTTGGTCTGGCATTATTTGTCTAAGCTGCACGCCAAAAATCTTTTCAGTAAGGTCCTTCCATCTAGTACTGGCTTCCCACCATTTATTGCAGCTCAGTCAGTATGATGCATGAGTTTTCAGTCTTGGCTTTGGCTTCCCTGACTCCCTTGGCACCATGCTCTGCAGGAACCTTTCTGACTAAGTTTTCCTCTAGCTCCTCTTTGCAGCCCTGGTGTGCTCCAGCTGCTCTAGCAGCCGGAAGCCCTCTGGCCTCCATGATGTGAAGTATGTCTTTCCTTCTGTGTTTTCTCTACTATGCATAAAGACAGTAATCATTTCTCTTCCCCTGAACACATACCAGGTGGTCTTAGCACCCCCATATGCCCAGCCCATTCCTGTAAGGGAGCTCTGATCTCCAAATATTCTGAAGACCTTCCTTGAATCCCAGCTGTGAGTGTTCACCTCATCCCACTGAATACAGCTTCATGGAAACTGTCCTGTAATCCAACTGGATTTTTGCTTTTTACTTTCCTGTTTGCATGTATGTGTGGTGTGTGTGTGCATGTACATGTGTGCACATATGTATGGAGGCCAGAGGTTGACATTAGCTGCCTTTCTTTGTCTCTCTCCACCTTATATATGAGGCAGGGTCTCTCACTGAGCCTGCAGCCTAGTCTAGCCTCCTTGCCCTGGGGATGCCCCATCTCTGACTCTCATGCTGGGGTTTCTGGTAGGGTACCACGCTGGCCCAGCATTTATGTGGGTGCTGGGGATTCAAATTGCCCCCACTGAACACTCTCCAGCCCTGGACTTCAGCTTTTTAAAGACAGGCTCTTTCTTAGTCATCTTCATAGTATGCATTATGCCATTTGCTGTATGTGCAGAGATTTAATGTTTAGTCCTGGTGTGCTTGCATTACAGGACAGTGTAACATTACAGGACAGTGTAAGCCACACTTACAAACTGTAACAGCATGAAATGCCTGTGGCAGCGACTACAGACAGTCTATTTTTCCAAAGTCAATTAGTGTGACAGCTTTTGGGTTTCATCCTTACTGTCTTGCACTAGCTTTTAGCTTGGCCTCACTACATAGCTATCTTCCCGACTTTCAGTGCTCCTTGGCAAGACTTTATCCAGACCCAGTTATCTTCAGCCTTTGTCACTGTAACAAAATACCTGAAGTAATTAACTATAAGAAAAAGGTTTCTATAATTCAATTCAGGAAGTCCCGATACCTTGTCAGACGTCCCTATCGCTTTGGGCCTCAGAAGCAGTGGTGAAGAGGGTATGTGGATCATTGCTCATCTCCTAGCCAGGAACAGAAAAGAGATTGAGGATAGGACAGAACCCCATAATATCCTTCAAAGGCACACTCCCAGCCACTGAAGGCTCCTCAGATGGCTGTACCACCTAAAGGTCCCACTACCTTCTAGTAGACCCCACCCTTGTGGACATTAACCTGCACATCATAGTCCTGACTGTGTATTGATTGGTTCCAGCTGCCATTAGGGTGTACCTTCACATTTGTATAGGAGCCCCACAATCCCCTGAAGGTTTAGATTTTTCAAAACCTACTTAATTTAGGGTTCTTAAGTGTTTCAACCTTACTTCCATCCCACCGAGCATAGGTAGGGAGGGAAAGAAGATTAATAGAAAAAAAAAGGGTTGCAGACCTGTTTGGAAGTAGTTTCTTGGAGTGATTCCACTCTTCATTGTCAGGATACCAGCAGTGCAGTTAAATAGCAGACACCAAACAGGAATCAGTAGCAGCACCTCTGATCCAATAGAAACAGCAAGGCTCTGCCAAATCAGCATGAGTCAGCGGAAATAACCAGAATCAGCCAGGATACCACCAGAAGTTCTTTGGAGCGATTCTCACTATGAAGTGAAGACCAGCAAAGACCAGTGAAGACCAGCAAAGACTAGCAAAGTGTTGCACAGCTTCCTCACTCTGACTGTGGGGTTCCGTTTATATTTTTTTTCTAACCCTCACATTCCCTCTTAAGTGCCTGTTTTCATCAAGATCACAAACCCTCTTAAGTGTCTGCTTTCAGTAAAACATCACACGCCCCCTCACAAGACAGCTTCCAGAAAAACATCACGAGATACAACTGAGTTGTTAAAGAAACCAGAAATTTCCACTTTAATGCCCCAAACATCAAAATTACAGCCATGATCCTCTAAAAGAACAGAGCCAATCCAGTCACTCTCTAGACAGCTACGTCAAGCGTGGATCTCCTCCCGTTCAGTTTCCAGCAGCACCTCGTGCTGGGCGCCTACATTGCCCACACCCAGCCCTTGCTAGCTTCCTGACCCTTGCTGTCCCTTACATTAAGACAACAGTTTCTTCGCCTTTCTGGGGCCATTTTTCAGAGTCTTAAGAGTCATTCTGCCCTCACTAGACCTTTTTCATCAGGACTTGTGCTCCACTTTTGGTGCATTTATGATCTACAGCTAGCTCATCCTCTTCCCAGACAGACATCAGCAGGAGGCCGGAGGCCATTCCGTCTCTCCAGTCTCCTCCCACATCCCTCTTTTCCCTGAAGTCATAATCTTCGTTCCAGTGACCTCTGTGATGCTCTACAGTCAAATGTGCTCAAGCTTTTTTCATTATGACACAACATTGTCATCCACAGAGATCACATGTTAGAAACTCACAGTAGGTTTGTTGTTTTAATTCATGATATTCAGTAAGTTTACAATGTTGTATTGAGTGGTACTCTCAGCTAGCCTCAATTGTATGGATGCTGCCTGTGGACCACTGGTTGGACTAAATGGCATGAACATTTCCCAGGCATCTTCGGTATCAGATATCCCATTGTCTCTGCCCTACCCCAAGTCAGTGTCTTTGTCCCCTAGAATGCCACAGAAGGCTCTATATATTGTCATTCCTCCCTTTCCTAATTCACTTTCACATGTAAATTAATCCAAAGACTCTTTAAAATTAGAGGAACTAGTCTGATACTTGGTAACTATGGTATGTCACATCTAAAATGAATGACTTTAAAATGTATATGTTCAGAGCACTGCATACCCATCCTCTTTACCCACGTCAGAGGGACATTCTATACCAATTGAGCACTGGCCTTCCACAGGCCCACCATCTGCCAGTCTACCCACTGTCTTAATGGTCTTAACTAATTTGGATATTTCATGTAAACAGATATGTGATCGTTCATATCTTTGCTTCAGTGTAGTTTATGAGATCTATCCATGCTAAAGGCTGGCTCTGTGCTTCGCCTTCTGTTTATCCAGTCACCAGCATATGAGACAGCCCTGGGTGTCTTAACTTTGTTAAGCAGTGTGCGATGAGCATTTGTGCACCAGTGTTTGCATACTGGCTTCTAATCTTTTCCTAGTGGCTCAGCCATGTAGTTACTCTCTGCACAGCATTTGGAAGGACCAACGGACCGCTTTCCAGGGAAGCCAGACCACTCAACTTTCCCAGCAGCTGTGTTGAAGATTTCCATATTCACACTTGCCAGACAACACTTGTTTCTTTCTTTTATCTAAGTCACAGAGCTCCTTTGATGTGGCGGTACAGGCCTTTAATCCCAGCACTCATGTTGAGACCAGTTAGAGCTACTTTGTGAGTTCTTGGCCAGCCAGAGCTGCATAGTGACACCCTGTCTCAAAAAACAAACAAACAAACAAACAAAAACAAAAACAAAAAACCTCAAACAAATGAAAGCCAAAAAATTACTACTTACCTATTAGGTACATTAAAACATATTTTTGTTTTTTGAGTTATTGGTGCTGTGGGCCGAACCCAGGGCCCCATACATGCTAAACATACATTTTTCTACTCAGCTATATCTCAACCTACAGTAATCACCTCAAAAATGTGAAAATAAAACCGTATTAGCCTAACACCCTTTAATGTTTTGTCATTTTTTTCTTGAAATAAAGTCTCTCCAATCCTCGAACACCATTCTGTCCGTCAACCTCTTCATTCACGCCGTGTTCTCATTGCTTAGATGAGTCTGACTCTGATACACCTCAGGACCTATGCACATCCTATTTACACTGCCTGTAATACTTCCTCTCCAAGTCCTGCCCTCTCCTGGATACAATCCCTTTTCTTCAGACTTCAGCGTTACTCGACTTCTGTTTCTGCCCATTCTGCATTTAGCTTCCACTGTTTCCCCTCTGTGAGAGGAAGAAAATACTAAGATGCAAAACTGAATATGGCTAACAGAGAGGGGATAACCCCATCCTTACTAAAGAAAGATTCTCCCATGCACTGACTCCTCCCATTTACAGAAGAAAACAGAAGTCCACAGTGTCATTGTCCCCATGCTATGAAGGATCAAGGAAACACTCTTCTGTGAAACTGATCTGTATAACAAGCTGGGAGTCCCCAAGGGACTGGGGATGCAAGATGCTAGCACAAAGACCCAGGACAGAGAAAGGTGACCAGGAGATGCTGACAAGTCTTGGCGACGGCCATGACTACAGGATCGCTGTATGTGCCCACGTCTGGCTGGCACTTAAACACCCTCCCTGACCAAAGCTTCACTGATGCTTCATAAACAAGACCCTTGAGTGAGCAGAGGGGACAGCTGAAAGGCAAGAGCAGGAGCGTGGGCTGAGGAGAGCCAAGCTAGACCAAAGATGGCAAAATGTGAGAATATAAATCTTGGAAAAGTTACTGACTTCCTACTGGGCCCCACATGAGAGACCTAAGCCACCAAGGGCACTTTGTCCTCAGCTACACTGGACACACGCTCATGTATCCTCTCCCACTAGCAAGCTGATGCTTTCTACTGCCCACCATGTCTGTCTGCTTGCCAAGTATAAGTGCTTATCTAGGCAGGCACAGAATAAGAACTGACTGATTTTTTTCCTGACCAGTCTTTACAGTTAGATTTCAAAATACAAATGCCCAAGTGAGATCGTCTCTATGCTTATTCAGCTGGCTACACACAAACTTGGGGTAAAAGTCATAGCAGAAATTTCAAGATGCCTAAAGCAGCAAGGAGACGTTTTTCTTATTAAAAGGCTGGAAGAGGGTAGAACTGCATACTTATCAGAATGTCCCAGGAGCACATCAACACGAACTACAAGAACATCAGAAGGAAATAAATCCCTATGTCTACGACCTTGGGCTAAAGAAGAATTTCTTTAAAGGGCATAACTTAGAGACTAGTGTAACTTAAAACTTCTGCACTGCAAAAATACTTCCCTAAATTGGGAGTTGGAGGGGCTGGAATGGCTGGGTGTTTACTTACCACCAAAAAAAGAAGGAAAAAAAAAAAAGAACAAAGATTGACAGTGAGACCCATTAGGAGTTTTAGCCAATGCCTGCAACCTATCACTCAAAGGAGAAATGATCCAATAGGAAAGCTCGTGTAAGAGGTCTCTGCAGAGAGAGGCAAACACAGATGGCTGCCTATCACACAGGATGATGTCAGCCTTTTAAATTACTGATAGGTACATGAAAATGAGTCAAGGTTGCTCTTCTACAGCAGGGGTGGGGCTCATGCCTGCATCCTGCACTCACAAGGCTGATGCAAGATTGGGAGTTCAAGATCAGCCTGAGGTACGGAATGTCATGCTGCCTCAAAAAAAAAAAAATTGTTTTTCCTCCAAAAGAGTGAGCACAATTTCAAAGTGGGAGTCTAGTAATTTATGTGGATACCTTGGCAACTCAATGGCGCTTTAAATGTATACTTTGACTTGGAAATTCCACTTCTCCACACCTCCAGCAGCACACAGTGCACAAGGAAACTTGACCAGTGCTGCACGTGTTGAAGAAGAACCCAGTTAGAAACCGTCCTAGCAGTGGCGATAGACGTGGATTCGTGCAGCATCATGAAGGCCATGTAAGCTGCTGTGTATACGCATGGCTATGCCTGCAGGAAACATAAATGAGAAAAAGAAGCAGATTCCAGATGTACTGTTGAAAAAACACAGGAAGCAAAATGGCAGTCCTTACCCACAGACCCACAGGTTCTGCCTCTGTATGGTCAGCCAGTGACAAAGCAATAATATCCAAAGACAATGGAGTCTGCACTGAGCATGTGTGGATTGCTCGCCTCTCCTTTTCCGGAAGTAATGAAGGCTTCCAATTATTGCAAGCATTTCCATCATCGTGAGCATTACTTATAAAGTAATCTATAGGTGATTTAATATATATGCGATAAAGCTGGGGTGCCCCTCCATGGTAAAATGCTTACAAAACATGTTCTAGGCTATGCGGTCCAGCTCCCACCCATATAGCAACAGCAATAATGATAAATGAGAAAATATCCAGGGGATATAAGTATATGCAAGTATTGTGTATCTTATGCAAATGATTTGAGCATTCTTGGGTTTTAGTCCTAGAAACAAACCTCCATAGAAATAGAGACATTGCTTCCATGTTTGTTTAAAATGTGTGTGTGTGTGTGTGTGTGTGTGTGTGTGTGTATTTTACTTGTTTGTCTGTTCACCATGTGCATGCAGTGCCTACAGAGCCGGAAGAGAGCATCAGATCCCCTGGACTGCTGTTATACACAGGCCTTTTTAAGCTACCATGGAAGTCTCGAAATTGAACACAGGTCCTCTGCAAGAGTAGCCGGTGCTTTTAACCACTGAGCCATTTCTCCAGCCCTGATTTCAATGTCTTCTAATAGAGCCCATATGTTTACGTGCATAGAAAGAAGAACATAAGGCTGCATACCAGCTGACTCACTACTGTTTCCAGAGGAGGGCAAAGAAGGAGAATGGTCTTGAAAAGATATTAGGCATGTTTCAAGTCTTTGCAAGACAAAACATAATCATATTTTTTAATTATACAGGCCATGTTGGAACAGGCCTTTAATCCTAGCATTCAGGGGACAGAGACAGACAGGGCTCTGTGAGTTTGAGGCTAGCCTGGTCTACATGGGGAGCTCTAGGCCAGCCAGGGCTACATACAGAGACTGTGTCTCCAAAACCTGAGTGAAATTAGAGTTTAAAGTTAAATTCATTAGATGAATAAAGCTAAAGACATTTTAAGGCGTATTTCATATGTTTTGAGAATACCAATGAATAGCATTTGCTGCGATATTGATTTCAGTTATTAGAATTTGAGTTAGACACCAGAGTATTTTAGGTGAACATAGTTATCATTTATTATTTTTTTTAAAAAGCAGATAATTCTCTGTTTGCATGCAGATTATTTTGACAAGAGTGAAAATGGAAGTCTGGGAAGTAGTATGCTCATGTTTTTATCTCGACTTCCCCTTTTCCTCAAATTGATATGTTTAGTTTTCTTTAATACCACTTCTTCTAAGTGGTTCATAATTTGTGTCACATTGAATAATTTATCATTTCAGTTCTGTTTGCATTCGGACATAGCAAAGAAAGCAAGTAATGAGTTTAAAAAAAAAAAAAGCCCGCTCAGGCAGTAGTGGTGTGCATGCCTTTAATCCCAGCAGTAGAACACAAGAGGCGGGCAGATCACTGAGTCCAAGGCCAGCTGATCTATAGGATGAGTTTTAAAATAGCCAAGGCTACACAGAGAAACCTTGTCTCATTTAAAAAAAAAAAAAGAGGAATGAAGACCACAGTTCTATTTAGGTCCATACATATATTTAAATTTAATCCTGTGGTACTTATGAATAGTCATAAGCTATAATATTTCCCACAAATGCTAATGTTCAGATTCCCAGCTTTGCGATCTTAGCATGTGCATATGTTTATGAAACTGAATCATGTGTTTCTTCTCTGGCTTGCTGTATGTATCTCACCTAGCAATAGGATGCTCTCCAAAACACTCACAGATCTACTAGCCTAACAACTAAATTTCTTTTTTAATATATTTCTGTACTTGTATATATGTAACTTTTTGTTTCCAGTTTGACACCTTTATCCAAGACACCTAAAAAGAGAAGATTTTATATGAAAGGGAGAAAAAAATATGCTTAGCATTACACAATACTGTAGACTTCATGATTTCACTCATATGTGGTCTGAACCAATGGATCTCATAGAGGCTGGACTAGAATGGTATTTCCCAGAGGCAAGAGACAGTAGTGTAGAAGGAGGCATGGAGAGAAGGTGATTGATGGGTACTAATTTATAATCAGCTAGAAATGAGAAGTTCTGGGGCCAGTAAGATGCCTTAGCAGATAAAGGTGCTTGCCATATAAAGTACATGGACTCGCGCAAGCACACACACACACACACACATATACGGGGGGCGGATTACATTACATGTTTCAAAAACAAGAAAGGGGGCTGTAGAGATGGCTTAGCAGTTAAGAGCACTGACTGCTCTTCTATAGGTCCTGAGTTCAATTCCCAGCAACCACGTGGCGGTTCACAACTATTGGCTATGTCTAAAGACAGTAACAGTGTACTCATATACATTAAATAAATAAGTAAAACTTCAAAAAAAAATAGAAAGAAGCCAAGCATGGTGGCACACATCTTTAATCCCAGCACTCAGGAGGCAGAGACAGGTGGATGAGTTCAAGGCCAGCCTGGTCTGCAGTGTGAATTGGATAGTTAGGGCTACACAGGGAAATCCTGTCTTGAAAAGAAAAAGAAAAGCTAGAAAAATGTAAGCTGTTCTAACCGGAAAGAAGTGATAAACATTTGAGGAGACATGAGATAGGTTTAACCTGATTTCAACATTACACAGTGCATGCTTGTAAGAACTATCACACAGAACCCTATGAATATGCATATTTATATAATTAGTGCATTTAAATGATACATTAGTGCTCTTACCTACTAAGGGTATAGATGCAATTTTATTTGTCATTGATATATGTTCATGTTTATGTACCAGTTAAAAATAAGTTGAAATTGAAAATATTAAATATCCCACAATAAGAAGGAATGAATTTCCGATGCATACAATGATATTACGAATCCCCCAGAGGCTAAGTAACAGAAGCCAGGACCAAAAGTGGTGGTGGTAGGGGAGCTGAGAAGAAATCCATATAGTCAAACTATTAGAAGATGCAAGATGAATCTATAGAACAAAGATTTCTTTGCGTCATTTTTCTCTTTCTTAAGCCATGTGCAGGTGTACATCTAGGGCAGCCTGGCTCCCTCCTGTGGAGATCTAGGTGACTGAATACAGAAATGGGAATTACAGGATGAGCTATTTCATGGAAAACAGTTAGGTCAAATTGGGGGGAAATCTGTTTTTGAACCATTTAATCATGACACAACACTAAGCATTTAACTATTTCTCTAGTCTCCATGTAGGAGAGGGATGACTGTTGAGAGGCATTGGGGTGATGTGGGTCATAGGAGTGAAGTCATTTGTTAAAACTGTCTACTTCTGGAGCCTGAAGTTTATCCCTGTGTTAAAGTGTTTGCCTAGCATGCAAGAGACTCTAGCTTTACTCCGCAGTACAACAAAAACAAAATGTCTGGCTGGAGTCTATCCTTTTCAATGTCACTCGCTCAAAACCCGAGGCTAGCACAGAAAATAAAAAGAGCACAAAAAAAGAAAACGAAAAGAAAAGAAAAAGAAAAACCTAAGCCAAACCTGGTGACATATACCTTTAATCCCAGCACTTGGGAAGCAGAAACAGGTAGATCTCTGAGAACTCAACAGGCTAGCCTGTCCTACAAAGACAGTCCTGAGTCAGCTAAGTCTGCATTGTAAGGCCCTGTCTTTAAAATAATAATAATAAAGAAGTCCTTAATACCATTTCATGATTAAATGTTTTAAAAATCAATTTTGCCCAAATTAACCAGGCAGCTCTTAATTAAACATGTCACCTGTAATTCTCATCTCTGCATCTAATCCTTTTCAGCCACTCAAGTCTCCACGGGAGGGTAGTCAGGTACCCATACACCTGGACATGGTTCCAGGAAAAGAAAAAAAATATGCAAAATGTGCTCAATGTGGGCTCTTGGCTGGAGTTTTGTTTGCGGGAGTTGGAATGCCACATGCTGACCCCACCCACGGGACAGAGCTGCCTAATGTGAGTCACTTGCTTGCTAACCGATGGGCATATGTTCAGCCATCAGGAATCAGTTTACAGAGACGGGAAGCAGAGCAGATGAACAGGAAAAGGACACCAGCTCAGCCCTTTAATTATGGAAGAGATGGAAAGGGCATAGAAACAAAGCACACGGCTATGCAGGCTGGGAAGTGAATGGTATTGCCGTGCAGGCAGAATGGTCCAGCCTCTGCACAGCAATGGCTTTTCCAGATTAGATCTTTTCTTCTAATCGTATAAGAACTGGGATACAAATGTGAGATATTTGGCAAAGACAGAAGCCAGGCAGGAGATGGGGAAAGGGGCAGGGTAGCAACACTCATCGCGGGCTGACAACTGGAATTCCAAACAAGGGATAAGAACTTTCAGCCAAGTGAAGTGTAAGGTTGAAATTGTAAACACTTGGCAGTGTTATGAGGACTTCATGAATTCATGCATTAACATTGCCTGGCATTAAACAGCTCACAGTGCACCACACCCAAAAGTAGCAGCAGCAGAGGATGAGACAGGAACTGGACCAAGCTCTGTGGCAGAGCAAGGGCTTTGCAAATCTTTCTTAGTGAATTCTTAGTGAACTTTGTGGAGGTCTTTCTTCTTCCACAGGCAAAGAGAGAAAAATAATGTTTTTACAATGTATCGTTGTAGGTAACATTGTTACTATGTGTAAATAGGCATTGTAGATGTGGCATTCCTCCTTTGAGTGAGAGGTGGATGGTAGGATCAGGCTGGGGACTCAGCATCTCTGCTGTACCAGCAGCTGGAGCAGTCAGTAACTCACCATCCAGGTATCCTGCAGAAGGGCATCTGTATCCCAGCCAACTTAGAATTACTCTAACCTCAGCTATCCTCTCTAATCTTTCCCATTCTGTAAGCCTCATCTAATTGTGGATAACTGATGACCGAACAGTGTTCAAACCTCTGTGGGTACTTGAATTAAGAGAAAAAAAAGCATTGTTATTATGTGTAAATAGGCATATGCTACACATTGACGGTCATACAGATGACTGTGATCCCAATGAGTTATATATTCTAGTGATGTCGCAGCCTTCTTATTTTATGTGATTATCCACACAATGACAAAAATCATCAAAGGACATCTTCACAATATATTCTCATTGCTAAGCAACACCTGACTATCATATACAATTTTTGACTTAAACTGAGTATGCAGTTGGCCGACGGTGCTAAGAGGATCTGCAATGCTGTACAACCACCACTGTTATTTATGTCTAAAACTCTCTCTTCATCCCAGCTTGCAGATACTTTTCACCTCCTTGACTTGCAAAATAAATTCCATAATTAAGTGTTAGAGCTAGGACCAACTTGGAGATGTCACCCACATTTGTATAAAAAAGGAAAGTGGATGACATTCAGAAAGGTTTTGCTCAAGGCCACCTAGCTAGATGATGACATGGCTGGAACTCAAATCCAGAAGCCCTGATTCCTCATGGAGAGCTCGGGCAACAGGAGAGCTGGTTCTACTGTGCTCCTTTCTCACGTTGCCTCTACTCTTTCCAGATATCCTGATTAGTAAAATGTACAGACCATAATGCCAATGTCTACCAAGGCTTAATGGCACAGGCAGACATCAGTGTTGCGTGATGAGAGGGTTAATACCCAAGCCTGGTATAAACAAGGACAGCCAAGATTCATGACTGCTGTCATATAGTCACAAGTTAAAAAATTAGAACTGTAAGTGAAATGTTATACTGTTAACTACAGGGAAGTGGAGCGTGCGTAGAGGCTGGAGTGGTTAATTTTATGTATCAGCTTAACTGAACTTGAGGGTGCCCAGATATTGACCAAATGTTATATACTGGATGTATCTGTGAGGACATTTTTGATTGAAAACCTGGATAGATGAACTCTTGAAAACAGTGAATTCTTCCTTCATGACCACATTCAAACAAGATTGTTTTGTTTTGTTTCTGGCTTTATACTTGAACCAAAACATTGGCTCTTCTGGGTCTTAACCTTCCTGGCGCTCCTAGCATGCAGGTCTTCAGGCTTGTACTAGAACTGAACCTTTGGTTCTCCTTAGTTCTAGCTTGCTGACTGACTTAAAGATTTAATGACATGGCCCAATCCTTCTAATAACTCTCAATGAACATGTGTATGTGGAGATCATTGAAGAAGACTTGGCTTCAATCATGGTACCTGGCATGTAACAGATAACACATAGAGGTTTATTATATAAGCAATTAAACACATCATTAATTACCTGCATTATATACAAGCTGAAACATTGACACCATTGAAGAAAAGCCTTCAGAAAAAACTACATGATGAATGACAGGAAGCTGGGCAGTGGTCATGGAGTCATGTATCTGCTTACCCACTCAACAATTTGTCAACTCAATGGTAAGTTAATTGTGTACTTGTCTACCAAGCTCTTAACACATGAACATGAGTATAGGGAACACATGTACAACAGTGTTGTAACTGTTCCCAGAAAGAGGGTACCCCATGCAGGTAGGATAGAACTGTACAGTGGGAACATGTATTCCCCAAAGAAAAGGTAGAGGGGAGGGGAGAAGTAAGCCACATCTTAGCACACACAGGATGAAGAAGATGCGGTGGTTGGGCAGATGCTGAGTATTGTCCCAGCATTCTACATTCCTCTTGAATATCTTGGGAATGTGGCTGGAAACCTTTTCATTGCTCAATGGCTTCATGGAGCACAACAAAAGTTTCATATGGAGGGAAAAGAACTTGGGGGTGTTGAGAGATGGTTAAGGGCACTTGTTGCTCTTTGGAGGACCTGGGCTTGGTTTCCATCACCCATGCTGTCGTAGGGTTCCTGTTGCTATGATAAAACACCATGTCAAAAGCGTCTTGGGGAGGAAAGGGTTTATTTCAACTTATAGCTCTCAGGTTGTAACTCCATCAATGAGGGAAGTCGGGGCAGGAACTCAAGGCAGAAACCTGCAGGCAGGGACTAAAACAGAGACCATGGAGGAATGCTACCAACTGACCTGCTCCCCATGGCTTACCCAGCCTGATTCTTATGCAACTGAAGACTATCTGCCCAAGGGTGGTACCACTCAGAGTGGGCTAGGCCCTCCCACATGAATCATTAATCGAGAAAACTCCCTACAGGCTTGCCTACGAGGAGATCATATGGAGACATCTTCTCAGTTATTAATCCCTCTTTTCAGATATGTCTAGACTTGTGTCAAATGAATAAAAAGCTAACCAACACTCATGTAACTCCAGTTCTAAGAGATCCGAAATCCTCTTCTGGCCTTTAAGGGCACCAGGCTCATACATATCCATGTAGACAAAACATTTATACACATAAAAGAAATTATATAGCTCTCTCCTCCAGCCGAGCAAGATGTTCAAAGGAAAGAAGACCAAAGGGAAGAAGGTGGCCCTGGCACCCTCTGTCATCAAGAAACAGGAGGCCAAAAAGGTGGTCAATCCTTTGTTCAAGAAAAGGCCCAAGAACTTCGGCATTGGGCAGGACATCCAGCCCAAAAGAGATCTAACATGCTTCATCAAATGGCCCCGCTACATCAGACTACAGCAGCAAAGAGCCATCTTCTGTAAGCATCTCAAAGTACCTCCTGCTATTAACCAGTTCACCCAGGCCCTGGACAGGCAAATAACTACTCAGCTGCTTAAACTTGCCCACAAGTACAGATCCGAGACAAAGCAAGAGAAGAAGCAAAGGCCCGTGCTGAGAAGAAAGCTTCTGGCAAAGGGGATGTCCCAAATGAGAGACCATCAGGCCTCCAAGCAGGAGTCAATACAGTCACCACCTTGGTGGAGAACAAGAAGGCTCAACTGGTGATGATTGCCCATGGTGTATACCCCATTGATCTGGTGGTTTTCCTGCCTGTCCTGTGTCAAAACATTGGGGTGCCCTATTGCATCATCAAGGGAAAGGCCAAGCTGGGGTGCCTGGACCACAGGAAGACATGTACCACTATTGCTTTCACGCAGGTTAACTTGGAAGACAAGGGTGCTCTGGCTAAGCTGGTGGAAGCTATTAGGACCAATTATAATGACAGATATGATAAGATCCACCGCCACTGGGGAGGCAACGTCCTGGGTCCTAAGTTCTGTGGCTAAAATTGCCAAGCTGGAAGAGGCAAAGGCTAAAGAACTCACCACTAAACTGGGTTAAATGTACATTAAGTTTTCTGTACATAAATATTACAAAATTATCTTCTAAGAGAAAATGAAATCATATACATCTTTTTGTTTTCTATATATAACAAAATATATTTAATACATATACATATATATTTGTCTGTGGATCTTAATTGCAAATGACATATGAGTACCATCAAGGCTACTTTCTACTGTGTATTATTTCTTTGTTTAGGAGCTCAAGGGCACCCATAACATACAAGGTACTACCAGGCTTTTTTTTTTTTTAACCTTAAATGTCACCTAGCATTAGAGGAAAGTATAGCGTCACTTCCCCTGGCCATGGCACAAAGTATGTATGGTGTATAAATAGGGTCACTTAGAAAAGTTCTGGCTGTTTCTAGAACGATGAAATCAGGTCAGTGGCTAGAGTTTTCAACAACTCCATGATTAGCCTGTGGAAACAGGAACATATGTTTTGAAGTTGCGAAGCCACTTGTCTTAACAACATCCCCCAACGCTATGTCGGTGTGAAGTCTTCTTGAGAAGTTGTCTGACCTACAAAATCTAATCAGGGATTTTAAAGCCTCTTGGGAAATTGTGTCATACACTGCCGTCAGGTTAGAATGTCAAGCTTTTAACTGATAGATTAGACTGATTTAAAGCACCTCTCCTGTGCCTGTCTTGAGATCTCAGTAAGACTTCCATAACAAGAAAACAGAGACCTTGCAAATCTAGCCACCATGTGTTTAAAATGCACAATTTTAACACTCAGGGACACAGCCTTTAAATTTTTCTCAAAGTGAGCTTTATAAGGTGTGAGCAAGTCCCCATGCCCTGTCTCCCTCTAGAACCATTTGTGTAGTTCCAGAGCCTTGGCTGTGTGCCAGATGCTATGCCGACCACTGGGAAGGGGACAGAGTCTGCTCAAACACAGTTTCCTTGATGGGTGACCTTCAAATTAGTACATAAAGAGCAAGTGAGAGTCATTCAGAAAGACAAAAGAAAAGGAAGAAAGGTGTTCCAGGTAAGGAGAGAGTGTATTAACAGGTCCAGATGAGGCAGTTGCTTGAGTTACAGCTTAAACAAGTGCCTGCTCCTCCTGCTTTTATTTTCTAGGGTGAATAATGTCTTGACATCTTGGGTCAAAACAAGTCTCTTGTAGTTGTAAACCATGCACCTGTGAGTAGGCCTCTGTAAGACAGTCCTGCAAATCTGGAATCGTATTCCTCACAACTCCTTTTCCCAAGTCTCTAAAATCTGGACCACCATCCCCCTGCTCTAGGTCACCCCAGGGTGACAAGACAAGGAGGGGGTCAGTCCTATATTAAAGAGTCTGCCAATTTAAAAAAAATAACCTGTGGCAATTTTAAAAAGTTTGTTTTCCATAGACTCATGTGTTTGGATGCTTGGCCCTGGGGAGTGGCACCATTAGGAGGTGTGGCCTTGTTGGAGAAAGAGTGTCACTGTGGGGGTGGGCTTAGAGGTCTCTTAGTGCTCAAGCTTTGCTCAATACAGAAAACAGCCTCCTGCTGACTGCCTTCAGATCAAGATGTCAACTCCTCCAGCATGATGTCGGCCGGTATGCTGCCTTGCTTCTTATGTTCTAGCACGTAACACAGTGCTTGAGGCACAGCTTGCTCAACCAGTTAAAGTGTCACACTTTCTATTAAGTGAGGAATTCATATCAGAGCTTTTTGTAGAGTCTATATAAAAAAATATTTTAATGGTATATTTGAAAACACTTCTCATTAGTATTTATCCTGATAATATTTTTCTATTTCTATTAATTTATGATAACAGGTTGAGCTAGGTCTACTTTAAGATATATCTCATTTTGAAAGAAGAGGAAGAAGAGAACAAAGGAGAGGAGGAAAAGGAGGAAGAGGAAGAAGAGGAGAAAGAGGAAGAAGAGGAAGAAGAGGAGGAAGGGGAGGAAGGGGAGGAAGAGGAGGAGGAGGAGGAAGAGGAAGAAGAAGAAGAAGAAGAAGAAGAAGAAGAAGAAGAAGAAGAAGAAGAAGAAGAAGAAGAAGAAGAAGCAGCAGCAGCAGCAGCAGCAGCAGCAGCAGCCGGGTGGTGGTGGCGCACGCCTTTAATCCCAGCACTTGGAAGGCAGAGGCAGGCAGATTTCTGAGTTCAAGGCCAGCCTGGTCTACAGAGTGAGTTCCAGGACAGCCAGGGCTACACAGAA
>NW_021604760.1:724278-733014 GCF_004785775.1 Grammomys surdaster | reverse complement strand
TGGGGGGTGGTGGCGCACGCCTTTAATCCCAGCACTTGGAAGGCAGAGGCAGGCAGATTTCTGAGTTCAAGGCCAGCCTGGTCTACAGAGTGAGTTCCAGGACAGCCAGGGCTACACAGAAAAACCCTGTCTCGAAAAACAAAAGAAGAAGAAGAAGAAGAAGAAGAAGAAGGAGGAGGAGGAGGAGGAGGAGGAGGAGGAGGAGGAGGAGGAGGAGGAGGAGGAGAATAATCTACAATTAAGATCTACAAACAAAACCACAGCATTTTGAACCTTCCCTTAATTTATTAAAGCATTGCACACATGTAATACACAGACACATATACAGGCAGAACACACATATGCAAAAAATAAAAATGAAATTGTTTTTGTAAAGAAAATACAGTCCTGGGGCTTCCATGGGCTGGGGTGGAATGTGGCGTGGCATGTGTAGGAGCCAGTGTTCACAGCCACTCCTCCTCCCTAGCCAATGTGGACAGTTAACAATAGCAAACGATCTGACGATACGGTTTCATATTGCATATCCCCTTTTCATTGCCCAGCACAGAAAAGATGGTGAGTTTATCTTCATTGAATTGCTCAGCCCTGGGACAGTGGGAAAATTTCAATCTGATTGTGAATGAGCCGACCTCCAGCACAAAGTGGCCTGCTAGATAAATGGGGTGGTTATCCCAAGCCAGATAGCCCCGTGGGGAATTTGAACTGCAGAGCCAGACAGACCCAGAGACAGACATTGTCTCGCCCACCGTGACTCTTGCATGCTGCTTCTGCACTGGTTGTGTGGAAGTGTCATCCATTTAAGATAACTGCAGAGACAGGTGAGAAAACTCGATCAAAGCTCTTCCCACACAGAAGGTGCTAACTGTGAAAATGGTCTGCAGTCCATCTCCATTGTCTTCCACACAGCATTGAACATCGTGGTGTGTGGTAAGAATAGGAGAAGCCAGATTCTGAACCACAGATAACCTACCCCAATCCCAGCCAGCCTCTGAATTACCCCAAGAATGAAGCTGATATGAAACACTGATTCATTGTCATGGTGACTCCGTGTTGGTCCTCAGTTTTAGGAAGTACTACAAGTAAGCGGCAGAGAGCAGATTGTTAGACCACCATCATCCATCCGGTGGCTGGGAACCCTGAGAATGCAATCCTCTCAGAACTCTGAAGTTCAAAAAGAAGGTGGCAGCTGGGCAGGCTGTCTCTGAAGGCTCCAGGACAACCCCTCACTGCTTTCCCAGACTCTGGAAGCAGAGCTACTGTGCCTGTCTCCACTTTCACATGTTCTGCCCTCCAACCTCAGTGTCCCCTGCTCTAGAGTACCAGTCATTGGATGTTCTACTCTAAATCCAGAATGATCTCATCTCAAGAGTCTTAATTAATTACGTATGCAAAGACACTATTTCCAGATTAGGTCAAATTCCAAAGTCTGCGGTAGACACAAATGTAGAGCTGGGGAAAGACACAGTGTTCAACCTACTACACTACCTAACTACAATTCAGATTGCTACATATCCCCCAAGGATGTTCTGTATCCACCCCTTAGTAATACCACCTTTGATTTAATTAGATCAGGGCAATGAATAGCATGATCATGTGACTTACATCCTAGCCAAAATACTACAATCAGAAGCATGGTGTGACTCCTTAAATAACAGGCGCATACTTTTCCTCCTTTTCTCTCATGTTATCTGGAATTTAGATGTGATGGCTTGACCTAAGCAGTCATTCTGGACCACAGTGAAAAGGCACACACTAAAGTCAGCAAAAGCCTGAGCTATTGGCAGCTTTTCAGAGCTGCCCTCTCCTGGCTGATGCTTGCTTAACAGAAGTGAACCTCTACCTTCATATGTTACTGTCATTTGTGGTTCTTCCTAACACAGAGAGCAGGGCCTAATCACCATAAGTATTCTATCTGTCTTCTGCCTCATGGTGGGTCTGAGTTATAAAACCTCAGAATTAAATATATATGTGTATATATACACACACACACATATACACATATATACACACACATATTTATATACATACACACACACATATATATGTATATATATATATATGGCATTTTAATAAAAATCATGGTGGTTCCAAAAAGCAAGCCTTCCATATCAAGATCTTATTGTTATTATAACTACATTAATTTAGTTAATAACTCCCTGAGAGCTTATATTATGCTTCACATTGTATGTACTTGTACCTTCTTTATGAGATAATTTTCTAGCAAGTTTCCTCGGACTCTAAGTGGCTGGGCCATGACATTGCCATCCAGGGTATACTAGTCACAGTGGAGCCTCTAGGGTGCCACTATGAGGTGGATGGAGCCCCTCCAAGCCCATGCTGCTGCCACATGTATTAAAGGGAAAATATAAGAGGATTCACTCATTTAAGGAATAGTCTTGAAAAGTCTAGAGTGGCTAGGCTTTAAACTGTACAGCAGAGCCACCTTCCTGGGAATAATCATCCAGGGGCCTACTGTAGATAGATAACAGAGTAGATAACAGGGGCCCAGTGTAGATAACAGTATAGATAACAGATAACTCAAGGACCTTAAGCAAGGGATAATGAAGTAAAGCAACAGGTTGCCTGGGTTGCATGCAGCAGCCAGCAAGCCCCAAGCTCCACTCTTATAAACCAGTGAAGGCTGACTTCTCACGCAGGCTCTGTGAGCACATGGGCTGCCTGGAATTCTGTTCTGTGACATCCTTACCCACATGAAGTGGACAGCCACTTTTCAGAACTTTGCCATTAGCCAGAGTACAGAGACATCGTGAGTTTTCTGCTGGCTGCTGCAAGGCTTGCTCTCTGAAAGCTCCAGATAGTTTTTAATTCAGTGACTCAAACAAGTCACAAAGCCAACTCCACAGGGGCACAGTTGAGCAATCCTACAAAGATGCAGAACACAGGTCACTGGACACAGATTTGGAACATAGGAGTTTTCTGGACATTGAGGAGACTAGAGGAGACAGGTCCACGCTGAGCTTCCACAATAACTCTTTGCCTATCAATCTTTTGTTAGAGTATCTTCTTTATACAGAGTAGCGGGGGAGGTCCATTGTGATGTTTCCATACCAGTACACTTTGGTCATATTGTTACCTCCCTTCACCCTCTTTTGGCCCCTCCCACTCATCCTCCAATAGATGTCCTTTTACTTTCATGTTTCTCTTTCCTTTGTGTGTGTCTGTAAATGGTGCATGTGTCTGTGCATATATTTATGTGGGTGCATACATGCACATGCATGTGACGGTCAGAGGTCAATGTTAAGGGACCTTCCTTGATCACTCTCCACCTTATTTTTGAGACAGAGTTCTGGAGCTCAGTGTTTGAACTGGACAGGTTGACCAGCAAGCCTCTTAAGTCCTCAGGTTCAGTCTCCTCAGCAATGGGATTATAAGTATATCCTGCTTATATCTGAATTGAGGAGTTCAAGCTTGCTATGCATGAATTTTACCAGCTAAGCCATCCCCCCAGTTTCTTATGTATTTTTTACACTTGTATGTTTTGCACAAGAGAGACAACATACAGAGTTTGTAAGTTTGCCTTATTTTGTTTAATATAACGATCTCAAATCGACCCATTTTTTTCTGCAAATTCTCATCTCGTTCTTCTTTGTGGGTGTATAATAAGTACTTCATTGTTTCCATAGAACATATTGTATTTATCCCATTGTCAGGCTCTTAGGTTGACTCCGTAGCCTGTCCAGTGCTTCAGTAAACGTGGATATGCAAGCATCCCTATTGTATGTTGCTACAGACTCCAGAAACAGTATGTACCCAGGAGTGGTATAACCCAACCATATGGAGGTCCTCCCTTTAGGACTTTTTAGAAACCTCTTCGCCGATTTTCACTGTGGTTCTACCAGCTTACCCTGCCACCAACAGAGTATAAGATTTCCTTCCCGTTACCGTTCTCCAACCTCACCAACCTTCAGCTGTTGGTTTTGTCGATATTAGCCATTCTGCCTGAGTTGACTCTTAGAGCAAGCCCACAGAACTCACTCATGAGGCTGCTGCTGCTTCAGCAATGACCAGGACACTGGCGTTGACAGCTGAATCTCGGACAACACTACCTCAGTCTTGGTCTTTGGGAAGTGCTTACTTTCTTAGGTATTCTGGGCCCACTGGGTTCTCAAGCAAATATCCCCAGAGTTAAGATTAGGTGCCAGAACCTTGGCTACCAGTGCTACAGGAAAAAAAAAAAAATCAATACCTGACAAAAGGAACAAGCAGACAAAGACTTCCGGCCCCGAAAGTGTCACATCAGTCTAAGTGAGGTTGATCATGGCAGATGAGTAATGGGAAAGCCTATGATGGACAGTTTTGAGCGTCTCCCCCTTGGTTATGCAGTAAGACATGACCTGGGGGTGAGAACGGAACTGAAAAGTTTTCCTATCACACATACCCTCTTCCGGTCTTTTTTCCTATCACATATACCCTCTTCTGTTTTTTGTTTTTTTTTTTTTTTTTTTTTTATCTACCACACATATCGTCTTCCACCCACCGTTTCACCTGCCCTTTCACCTGGCACTGAATGAACTCTCGCCATGTCTAGCTGCTCCACGATCGTAAAGATGGCTGTCAGGAAGAGACAGAAATGGTGACTTGCTTTAAATTACAATGGGCTCCCCGTGTTTCTGGATCAGATTTAGTAAGCCACGTGTCTAAATTTGGAAACAAGTTTGCAGTGGAGGTGTGGAAACACGTCTTTTTTACACATACCACAGGAAGTTGGTTTTTATAAAAATCATCCAAATATAAAATAATTTAAAATGTGTAGGAATCAGAAGGTTTGCATATGCAGAAGGGAGACAGGTTGCCACTGCTGAAGGCCCTCGGGTGGATGTGGAGGACGCATGGCACCTAGCTGGCAATTGGTTCCTTGTGCCTCAGTGCATCACGGCTTTTTGTTACAATGAGTCAGGCCTCATTTACCTTAATGAGCTGTGTAAGTAGCCCCAGGGGAAAAATTATAAGCTTCTTGTTGCCCACCAAGAATATACAAGTATTCACATAAGGGCACAAAGATGTTTATAAAATTTCAAAGCCCAATGACCATGCCCATTCTGTTGAATGAAAAAACCACAGCTGTATCCGTAGGATCCATACTGCCAGTGTTCTGACCTCCTTTCTCCTCCTCCTCCTCCCTCGGCACCCTCTTACCCACCCCCACACCAGAACTAGCTCTCGTTGCCAGCCAGCATCTCGGCTGTGAATTTTAACATCAGTTGTGTAGGTGTGTTTTCCTTCTGAGATGTTTAAAAAAAAAAAGCTGAAAACCCTCTTCCAATTAATCTCTCACTCTTTCTTTTGAAAAAGAAAACTATATTATCAGTTCAGCATGATTAATTCATTCATTAAAAAAATGACAAAACAGCCTTTCTCTGACCCTTATGACCCTTGACTCTTTGTTGAGCCCCTCCTAGCCACTGCTCCAAGTGTGACCATTGTCTTGGCCTCCTTGCCACTCTTCAGCAACTGTTAGGTAATTCTTCCAGATCTTTCCTGACACTGAAGCCTTCCTTGGCAATGCCATCACCTTTCCCAAAATTCAATGGACACACTGTCCTTATTTTTATTGCCTTCACCAGATTGTGAAAACATTCCCCTTGGCTCTGAGACCATGCATTCAGACCAAGCATTTTCTTCATCCTCTTTGGTAACTGGTCCAGACCTTTTAAAGATGTAATAAAATGCTAAATGGAACTACGCCTGGTGTCTCAAAATGGAGCTTGAACCTAAAGCTAGAAGTAAGTATAAGTACCCCCGTATTCAGGAAAATTGTGACTTGCTAGGAAAGGGCTGGTCTCCCGTACCCCTTGGTCATATGGGCTGTCACTAGAGTTATCATGATAGGCTGCTGCTGGCCAAGCAGAAAGGGCTATGGCTTTTCTTCTTATAGAGGAGGACAGAGTTCTGTCCCATTCCCCAGGAGATAATTAAGCCGGTAATCAGGGACATGAAGGGCTAACTGCTGATGCTTTCCACAAAGCACTGGCCACTGACCCAATTGGCTGCTTGAGCAATGCGTTCGGCCAGAGACAAACACATGACTTAAGAACACCTGGCATGTTGTTCTAGGAACTAAAAGTCTATGATGCTAAAACCAGACGCTGCCTAGGAGGGGAGAAATAGCAAAACAGCCTAGACCCCAAACTCTAGAATATTCCCTTGGAGTATCTTGCAGTCTCTCTATTGAGCTGTTGAACGAAGTCAAGTTTTCTCCACTTGATGTGTGGCTTGTGTACTCTCACCTTTTACAGTAAATTGAATAGGTAACCCGCTCTTGGTCCATGGAGTGTGGACACAAAGGGAGACTCCACTTCAGGTCAAAAGACTGAAGTAGCACAAGATTCCTTATTTCCCACATACAGTGGACATCACAGAAGCTAGGCAGGAGACTGATTCTCAGTCAGCTTGGAGCACTGAAAGACCATGCTAGGCCTTGATGCTCTAACTACATGGATAAGGAACACAAGTGAGGAAAGACTATTGACATTTAGGAGCTGTCGTGGTATGACCTCATTCAACCTGACTAATATAGGAAGACAGCATGGTCTTACATGGATTCTATCCAAGAAGTAGGATATGTTGGGACTAGTTGCCCCAACAATCACTAATTAAGAAAATGCCAGGCCGGGCGGTGGTGGCGCACGCCTTTAATCCCAGCACTTGGGAGGGAGAGGCAGGTGGATTTCTGAGTTCGAGAGTTTGAAGCTAGCCTGGTCTACAGAGTGAGTTCCAGGACAGCCTGGGCTACACAGAGAAACCCTGTCTTGGAAAAAAAAAAAGAAAGAAAAGAAAGAAAGAAAAAGAAAGAAAGAAAAGAGAAGAAAATGCCTACAGCTGGGCTTTATGGAGGCATTTTCTCAATTGAGGTTCCCTCCATTCAGATAACTCTAGTTTGTGTGTGGAACTGACGTAAGATTATCCAGCACACATGCTTTGTCTGCCCTGGTTTAGTCTTATGTTCATACCGTCACCTGAGTGAACCAGGAACCAGAGAGGGAATGGATTAAAATATGGAGAAAAAAAAAAAAGGTTGACAAATTACCATCTCCGCTCTACTTGATGATCTAGGCTCAAAGTTCCAGACTGTGGAAGAAGTACCAGACTCCATGTGACATGGAAATGTTAATTTACATTGGACTGAATGTTTTCTATGTGTGAAAATACAAGATTTGAATGCCTGTGTTGTCTCAGGAGGTGAGGTTTGAATGAGACAGTGAGACAGTGAAACTGTCTTGTAAGTATTCAACCCTTGTAATAAGCAAGCTCTGACTCCTAAGGAGAAAAGGAAAAGAAAACCAGGGAGGGAGGGAGGAAGGGAGGGAGAGAGGGAAGGAGGGAGGGAGGGAGGGAGGGAAGGGGGAGGGAGGGACTGTGGAACTTCTTAGGGGTCCCAGTGTGCAGGCTCCAGGCAGCTTCCTGATTCCATCTTCTTACATGCTAGCTGCAGGTTTCAGCAGTTTCAGCACAGTATTCGATTCCAAACCTGTTTGTCAGGCATGGCCATTGTCCCATGATCTGAGTCGTGGTGGAAGTAACAACTGGGCCCTGATACTTGAGTAGCTCCTGGGATTCCATCAGGGGCTGACCTATTCCCTCCTGCCTTTGTGTTCTAAACCTGTCCCTCTTTGGGGCTTGCCTGGTTCTTTCATCATCCAAGGAGGAAAGATTAACTTTGGCCATCTGACTCTAAACATTTAAACACCAAGTTCTATCAACCTTGCTTTTTAATTATTTTTTTGTTTGTTGTTTGTTGTTGTTTTGTTTCTATTTGGGATTGCTTATTTGATTTGTTTTGTTTTTTGAGATAGGGTCTCACTATTTAGCTTTGGATATTATCCTGAAACTCGCTATATAGACCAGAGATCTGCTGGCCTCTGCCTCTGAAGTGTTTTTTTTTAATTGGATATTTTATTTATTTACATTTCAGATGTCATCCCCTTTCCCCATCCCTCCCCCAGAAACCCCCTATCCTATCTCCCACTCCTCCTTCTTGCTTTTTTTCTTTATTAGTATTTTAAGTTAACATACAAAATACTGGGTTTTATTACAGCATCCTCATACATGTGTCATTAGAGTTCTGATTTGTTTCCCTCTGACCCTTCCCTTTCTTCCTTCAGCTAGTTTCCTCATCTGATTGCCTCTGGAGTGTTTTAAAACTACATTTGCTTACTTTGTGTGTAAATCAGAGAACAATTCTCAGAAAACAGCTCTCTCCTTCTACCATATGGAACCTGAGAATTTATCGATATGTTTATCTCTATATTTATCAGGTTTGACAGCAAGCGCCTTTCTTAGCTGAGCCCCCTCAGTGGCCCCTGACTTGCTAATAGCATCTCACATCAGTTCATCTTTCTCCGTCCTCAATGCACTGGCTCATCGATCAAGGCTTTCTGCCCTCTCATTTGAAGAACTACTCTGGTCTCCACCTGGGCTCTTCTGATATAACTTGTTGATTCTTTTTGTTGTTGAGATAATTTATGGGTTCTTTTTGTTGAGATCCTTACATAACAAAAGTTATAAACCAAACATGCCGTGTGCGTTCTTCGTGCCAGAGCTTAACACTAAACTCTGAGGATAGAATCCAATGACAAAACAAAATCCTAGAGCTAGGGACGTAGGGATGCAGCTCTGTGGTCATGCATTTACCTAGCATTCTAAGGCTCAGGGTTCAATATCACCATTAGAAGGAAGGAAGGAAGGAAGGAAGGAAGGAAGGAAGGAAGGAAGGAA